>NC_138370.1:5333860-5359821 GCF_054177405.1 Leptonychotes weddellii
GGGCACATTCTGCATGGAGCACTGGGTGTTAGGCACAAACAATGAATCATGGAACACTACATCTAAAACTAATGATGTAATGTATGGGGATTAACATAAGAATAAAAAAATTAAAAAAAAAATGGCCATACATTCAATCATAAAGTAGCTATCAAAATTTCAGAAGATCAAAATTATTAGTGTATTAAATCAACATGTTGCACACTTCAGACTTACACAATGTTTTATGACAATTCTATCTCAATAAAGCTGGAAAAAATAATAAAATTTTGCAAAATTGGAAAAAAATATCCTTGAACCTAATTTGGTTAAGCCAGAAATCATTAACAAAATTATAAGTATTTGGAAATACAGAAATATTCTTCTGCAATAGGCATGCATCAAAGGAAACATCAAAATGAAAATTAACAAATGAATCATACTAAAATAAGCTACAAGTCAAAATGGAGGGATGAAGGTAAGTTAGAATTTAGAGAAACAAAAGAGAGAGACACAAATATGTAAAAGAATCAGCAAGACAAAAAGTTGGTATTTTAAAGAGTAATACATTTTATAATATTCTGGGGACACTGATCAAGAAAAAATGAGACATATTTAAAATAACCATCTCAGGAAAGAATCGGTTTGAAATCACACCAGATGCTGCAGAGATTCAGAGAAAATGAAAGGGTATTATAAATTTTCACACTGCTTCACAACCCCTCTTGTGCATTTAGGAACTTATTAGCAACAATCCTTCCCTTTTCATCTTATCATCAATTTTCTTTCTACTGAATTAGTATCATTAGCATACAAATATGCTGTTGTTTCTGTGATTTTAAGGAAAAACTTTTTTTTGTTTTGCTCTCCTTCCAATGCTACACCCTTCTTTTGCCTCATTTGACAGTGAAACACCTCAAAATAATCATCCATATTTTTCACCTCTGGTTCTTCTCCTTGAATCCTTGATTTATGCTATAAAACCCCACACTCAGACCTTAAAAATTTGTCTGAAGTTCAGGTGTTTCCCTCTTGGCTCCAGCAGTAGCTGATTCCTGCTGCTATTCATCCACACATACAAGTACCTGTGGGTCCCCTGCCTTTTATTTTTTTTATTTTTTTCCACATTTATTGAGATGTCACTGACATATAACATTGCATAATTTTAAGACGAACAATGTGATGATTTGATATATTATGAAACATTTGCCACACACCTCAGAAAATTTAACACGTCCTTTACCTCACATAATTACCATTTTGTTGTTGTTATGGTGAGAACTTTGCATCTCTACTCTCCTAACAACTTTCAAGGACACAATACAGAATTGTTAACTAGAGTCACCATGTTGTACATTACCTCCGCAGAACTTATTCATCTTGTAATTTAAAGTTTGTACACTTTGACCAACATTTCCCCACCTCTCAGCCCCTGGCAGCCACCATTCCATTTTCTGTTTTTATGAGTTTGATATTAGTAGACTCTACAGATAAGTGAGATCATACAATGTTTGTCCTTCTCTAATTTCACACAGCATAATGCCATCAAAGTCCATCCATGTGGTCACGAATGGCAGGATTTCTTCTTCGTATGGCTGAATTCTATCCCATTGTTATATACATCACAGTTTCCTGATCCATCATCTGTTGATGGACTCAGATTGTTTCCATGTCTTGGCTATTGTAACTAATGCTGCAATGCACATGAGAATGCAGATATCTCTTCGAGATAGTGATTTCACCTCCTTCAGATATATACTCAAAAGCGGGATTGCTGGATCAGATGGTAGTTCTATTTTTAATTATTTGAGGAATCTCCATATTGTTTTCCACAGTGGCTGCACCAATTTACATTCCCACCAACAGTGCACCAGAGTTCCCCTTTCTCCGCATCCTTGCAGGACTTATTATCTCTTGTCTTTGTGATGATAGCCATTCTAACAGGTGTGAGGTGCTGTCTCACTGTGGTTTTCATTTGCATGTCTCTAATGATGAGTGATGCTGAGCACATTTTCATGTACTTGCTGGCTATTTGGTAGTCTACTCTGGGAAGATGTCTAGTCAAGTCCTCTGTCCGTATTTTAATTGGATTGTTTGAGGGTTTTTTTTGCTTTTGAGTTGTATGGCTTCCTTATATATTTTGGAAATTAACCCCTTATCAAATATATTTTCTCACATTCTGTAGGCTGCCTTTGCATCTTGTTGATTATTTCTTTAGCTATGCAGGAGCTTTTCAGTTTGTTAAAGTCCCACTCATTTTTGCTTTTGTGGCTTGTGCTTTTGGTGTCATCTAAATAACCATTGCCAAGACCAATGTCAAGGCAATTTTTTCTTATTCTAGGACTTTTGTAGCTTTAGGTCTTACACTGAGGTCTTTAATCCATTTTGAGTTAATTATATATCATATATATGTATCATGTCATCTGCAAACATAGACATTTTACTTCTTCATTTCCAATTTGGACACCTTTCTTTTTTTTTTTTTTTCTTGCCTGATTGCTCTAGCTAGGACTTCCAGTACTATGTTGAATAGGAGTAGTGACAGTGGAAACACTTGCTTTTTTTCTGATCTAGAGGTAAAGCCTTCAAACTCCTCCACTGAGAATGATGTTAGCTGTGGGTTTGTCATATTTGGCCTTTATTATGTTCAGGTATGTTTCTTTTACACCCACTTTATTGAGTGTTTTACAGGAAAGGATAGTGAATTTTGTCAGATGTTTTTTCTTCACTTATTGAGATAATCAGATGACTTTTATCTTTCATCTATTAATGAGGTGTATCACATTTATTGATTTGCATATGTTGAACCATCCTTGCATCCCAGGGAAAAGCCATTCTTTATCATGGTATATGATCCTATTAACATACTGTTAAATTCAGTTTGCAAGTATTTGGTTAAGAATTTTTGTATCTGGGGGCTCTTGGGTGGCTCAGTCGTTTAAGCGTCTGCCCTCGGCTCAGGTCATGATCCCAGGGTCCTGGGATCGAGCCCCGCATCAGGCTCCCTACACAGTGGGGAGCCTGCTCCTCCCTCTCCCTCTCCTGCTCCCCCTACTTGTTCTCTCTGTCAAATAAAGAAATGAATTAAAAAAAAAAAAGAGTTTTTGTATCTGTCTTCATCCAGAATATCAGCCTGTAGTTTTATTTTTCTGGTATTGTCCTTACCTGGCTTTGTTATCAGGATAATGCTGGCCTTGTCAAATGAGTTTGGGAGTGTTCCCTCTTCTTCGAGAGTTCAAATGCAGGTCCATAAGCAGCTGTGGGGGTCTTGGCTGTTGGTGTGCACTTCCACGGCTGCAGGATTTCGCCATCAGCAATGGAAGCCAAACACAGGCATCAGACCAGAGGTGTGCAAGTACATAGCCCCAGACTGCATGCATGGCATGGGAGTCAGTTGTGGGGGTCTCCACTGATGTCTTGCAATCAAGAAGCTGCAGAGGCCTAGGCTGGATGCTGGTGTAGGTCCCCAGCTCTGGCAGGGGGCAGGGCAGGGGAAGGAGTCGGAAGGGACTCAGGTGGCTGGCATCAGTGAAGGAGAACCCCTGTGGGGTGAAAACTGGGGGAAATCTGCAGGGTTGATTGGCGGCTGGGCTGCCCATGGGTTTCTTCTACAGCAAAAGTTGCTGGGGTCCTGGCAGAGCAAGTCACTGGGGACAGCAGTCACCAGCTGCTTGTGGCTGTTACAGTAGCCCCTGCTTTTCTCCTCCATCCCTAGCCACCTCCACACATTGCTGCTTTGCCGGTCTGGAGAGGGGTGGGCATGAAATTGAAATGGGTCCTTCACGTGGTGCCCCAAAGGCTGGGGAAGCTGGTTGCCCACCTTCCTCCTCCTCCCTGGTAGGGGTCTCTTTCTAGATGGGGGCTTCCCTGTTGGTGCTGAGCAGTGCTGACCTGGAGGATGGGGTGGCACAGGCAAGCTGAAGCTGTTCTATCCCTTTCTGTGCAGTTATTCTCAGGCTTTTTGTCTCAATGTGTTGCTCTGATGTTTCTGAAGAGGACAGCAGCGCTCTTCCAGGGTGGTGTTTGCTCATGGATAGCTGTCTAATTGCTGATCTTCGTGGGGGGAAGGAGGCTGAGGTCTCCCACACCACCATCCCGGTGATGTCACCCCCTCCCTTTCAGTAGGGCCCTGTCACTTTGGATTTTAGTTAATTCAATTTCTTTGAGAAAGCAGCTCTGTGCTGGGCTATTAAGTGAATTATCCAGCTTGCTCTCTTTGTCAGAAAAAGAACAATTTCTTTTGTAACTTTTACATCCTAAATAGAAGTTCACTTCTATTCTTTTTCAAACCTCATCTGTTGGAGAGCATTATTATTACTATCATCAATTTACTGGTATTTACTAAAATTCCACTTTCACTCTGAGGCCACCTTCTTTCTGTGCTAAATTCTTTCTTCATGGTGTATGTCCTCTAGGATTTCCTTGGCTATAGAATTCTTGGTGGTAAATCATTTCAGTCTTTATCTGTCAATTTGTAACTGTTATCCTTATTCTGGAAAGAAAGCATTACTGAGTATCCAATTCTACACCAGCGGTAATTTTCTCTCTCAGGCCATTCTTTTTTTGGCTTTCACTTTGCTGCCATAGCTTATTATTTTTTTTTATTATTTTTATTTTTAAATTTATTATTTTTAAATTAGTATTTCAAGTTTTTGTCCTTTTTTTTCAATGTTTTTATGATCTAGCATTTGTTTTGTTCTATAACTTAATGTGAATTTCCTTTATATTATCTGTTAGGAATGCTTTTTTATCTTGATTCTGTGGATTTGTATTTTTTCATCGTTTCAGGAGAATCTCTTTAAGCACTGCCTCCTCTTGTTCCTCTCTTGTCCCAGAATAAATGTGAGACCTTGTGTCTTAGTGTTAAGTTCTGGGTAAATAATTTAGATGTATCGCTTCATTCACTAATTTTGTCTAATGATTGGTCATTAATATCTTAGTTATTGTTTTCAAAAAAATTTTTCATGTCTTGAACGCTCTATTTTTCAAACCTGCCCACTTATTCTATCATCTGTATTCTTTCCTTCTTGTTTGTACAGCTTTGTGATAATAGGTTTAATTTCTTTAAATAATTTGATACATAGATGTTTAATTATTTGTCACATTGGCAATGCCAATACCTTTAGTCCTTGAGGGTCCAAACATGTTGTTTATTTCATTAACTTTTGCTCATGGTGTCTTATCTTCCTGATGATTTGTCACAGTGAAGTCATGGCTTATCCTTAGTCCACCAGAATCTTATGGGTCTAAACTGGGAATGTGTCTCTGTGACCATCCAAAGCTGCCACTGTGAAACCTCCTCCATGTTTATTTCAGTACCTTACCCCAGCCAGCCAACCAATCCAGAGGGCCCGCTGCTTAATCTTCAGTTGACAGACTTGTCCTTGAAGAGTGAGTGTTCTAGAAAACTGCCCTACTACCTTCAAGAACAGCAATATTTCAGAGATGTTCTCTATGATCCATTTATTCTATAAAGGCAGTCACTTGAGAGTATCTAACTTGCAATAGTGGCCAAAAGCCTAAACCTTTCTTTCAATCTGATGTTTGTTTTGTATCTTCCAGGAATTTCTGTTTCTCATGTACTGATGGTACCCTGTGGTTTGGGGCACTCCTAGAGACTCTTTCAAAATGCTACCTACATAATTCAAATGACATTTGAGCAGGAATAGAAGAGGAAAAGCAGTAGGCTCAAGTCATCACTGCCTTTTCCTCTTATGGCTTGTAGCATTGTCCAAAAATTTCAGGACTCTATTAATGTAGTGTCAACAGTGGACATTCTTCTTTCCCTTCTCATTTTAATGGGATTAAGGCTAGTATTTCTCTATGAAATGCTATATGGATTTTTGTGTTCAGATGAGTTTTAATTTGGTTAAGGTGATATTCTTCTCTTCCTATTTTTAAAATAACATTTATCAGAAATCATTGATCAGTCAAATTGATTTTCTTTTCAATTCTCTCCTTCTGAATACATATTTAAGTTACTTGATCAACTGGATATATTGCATATGTCATTCTGCTAACAGCAAAGGGAACATTATCACCAAATTTTAATCTAAAAATATTGTCTTACCATTCTTAGCTAGGAATGGCTTCATAGGCAAGTATGAACAAAAGTAATGTGATGACTGAAAAACTCTTATTTGGTAGGATCTGTCCATTACTGAGTGGACCATCAGTTACCTCATGGGTGGGAAATCCTTCACACTCTGCAAACTCTCAATACAGAGGTGAGACCGATTAAAGCTTAACTGTCCTCCTTCTACCTCTTTCTTAGGTGGCTTATCTCCTGGGCAGTCATTTTATTTTGAGGATTGCAGTGCCAGGCCATCAGCTCTGTCATTAGTTTTCTATTAAATTAACTTGGCTATAGTGTAAGTCACCTATAGGAAATAATGGTCTGGATATGATAACAAATTTTCAGTTTTTTAGATACAATTGAAAGGATTGTTCAGAACATCCACAAATTTAGTTTTTTCTTCTGATACACCCAGTGACTAAGGTACATTGAGTTAGGTAAATCATACCTAGATTCAGAGAGAAAAAAATAACTTCTGCTTGTTTCTGAGCTGACTGAAACATGACGAAATGGATTTCTGTGTCTGTAGAATAGACTAGTACCACAACCAGTATCCACACGATCTGTTTTCCTGAAACTTCACCCAACCCCTCAGCTACACAGATAGGAGGACAAAAGGAGGTGGGAAAGGTAAAAAACTGAACATTTTATCTTATTTATCTGAGGGAGAGATTGAGCAGTAACGAGTGGGGAGAATGGCAGAGGGAGAGGGAGAAGCGGACTCACTGCTGAGCAAGGAGCCCGATGTGGGGCTCGATCCCTGGACTCCAGGATCACGACCTGTGCTGAAAGCAGATGCTTAACTGACTGAGCCACCACCCAGGTGCCACAAAACTGAACATTGTAAAAGAAGAATGAGCATGTCGATTGTTAAGGGAGCTGAAGTAAGAGGACTGCAGCAACAGGTACAGAAACCTGCAAGCTCACTATAGCCTGAGAGTAACACGGGATCTTTATTCTGTCTTACCTCATCTCATGTCTTATCAAACATTTTTTTCCGTAATGCTCAACCTACACAGGTCTTTCTGTTCTTCCAATAAACTAAGCAAGGGACCTTGTTCTTGCTATTCCTTATGCCTATAATACCCTCACAGGAATATTTGCTTGTCTTTTCCATGCCCATCATTCAGACCTCAGTTCAAACGCTACATCCTCAGAAGTCCTCTCTCTGTCCCTTCTATTAACTGCATCCTCCAGACTATATCTGGTCGATTACTGTATTATTTTGTTCTAAACACCACTTTCTGAAATTATCTTAGCCACCTATTTTTGTATGGTCAGATTTTATTCCCTGAAGATAAGTCCTGTGAGAATAAAAATCATTTCTTCCATTTTCACTGTTCTATTGTTAGTGCAAAGAAAAATGTCTGCTGAATAGAAGATACTCTGCAAATATTTATTGAAGATCCACATAAAGGAGTAAAACAATGAAGAAAATGGCATATTTAGAACATAGATGTGAAAGGAAAATGAAATGGGGTCAATTATGAGGTTTTAAAATGGAGCTGGGAGGCCATTTAGGAGGTGGGCCTTATGCACGTCCTCACTCGTGGAACCATGAACTTTTGAACTGGGCCAAATTGCAAATATTCCAAGGACTCAGCCCAAACACCTGCAACTTGCTACAGTAAGAGATTTTGCTTAGTGAGATCCTAGCAACCAACTAGATTCAGCCAAAATTAGCTTCCTGCCGCCAACACCAATCAAAAATTCTTTGTGAACAATGTATACAATGCGTTCCCTTTTTGCTTTAAAAACCTCTGACTTTTGCTCCCTAGTAGGACACTATCTGGGCTGTTACCCGAATCTCTATACCCCAGATTGTGATTCTTTGATCCCACATAAGCACTCTTGCTTAATGATGGCCTCCTCACAATTTTATGTGGACATGTATATTGTTCATCCCCTTGTTGTTCCATTGTGACATTTACCAAAGTTCTTTTTGAAGCATAAATTAGTAATGTCAGGAACTTACAAGAAAAGGAGGGAGGGGCTTGTTAACACTTGGGCTGTTGGGTAAAAAAGGACAGTGAACGTGATGGAACAATTGAATAGATCTTTTGTCCAGCTTCTTCTCTCCACATAGAAATGCTCATACCAGAACCCTTCTATTCTCACACTTAACAGTGTTTCAGGTCTTACATTCCACTCATGAACTAATTATTTCACTGTCTCTCTTTCTGCAGTAAGAAGTGGTTTGGCTTCTGGTGAAAACCATTGTTTAAATCTGGCTGGCATTTGCAGAAGAGACATCTGTAAATTAACAGAGGATCAGATTGGTGCCTGCAAAAGAAGATGGAGATGCTGTAGATCGTGGTGGATTCTTATACCAATTCCAACACCACTTATCTATTCAGATTATCAAGAACCCCTTAAGCATAAATTAAAATGAAACTAGGAAAAGTATCAAAAGGAAAGTTCTTTGCATCTAAAATCATTGGAATATAGATACTAAACACTTCCAGCTTTATTACCAATTCCTATTACCCCTTGTCAATAAAAATAAATAAATATGGATTTCAAATCTCCAGATACTACTTCTTTGTGACTCATCTTTAGATTCAATCAATCTCTTTAAAAATGAAAAAGCCCATTTATGTAACAAAAATATTTTCTGAATTTGTCAGAAAAGGACCAAAAGAATAATAAAAAATTTGCAAATGAAGATACAGTTATACAAAACATAGTTAAATAGACACATGGTACAAAGGAAATGCAAAATAGAGGGGAAATACAGAAAACCTCAGGGGTGGGAAGAGCTGTAGGTTGGGAAAAGGGAGAAAATTGGAATAGGGCAGGAGGAAATCATTTGGGATAGTACATAATGATTTTTACTGTATGGCAGATAACTGGAAGGAGATGAAAACAAGAAAGGACAGAGAACGAGAGCTTGCAGATCAACAGAAATGTATATTATTACATAATCTAAAAGGTAAAACCTCAACCAACAGAGAGATTTTTACATCTCCCTCCTACAAAGAAACACTGTGATCATTTAGAGAGTCTCAATCTTTTATTCTGCGAGACAAATAACTCCCCTTCATAGGACCTAAACATTTTACTGTAAAAATACAGTGGCGTCTTTCAAGAGCAAGCCGTCAATATCCCTCTCTAAATAGACGTTCTGCTGCTATGTAACTCCTGACTGTAAGTCCATCTTCTCTCCAGTGTCATGAGGTCTCATTTTCTGTCCCGAGTGTGGGAACACATCAACTCAACAACATACCTCAAAGTAGACTCTCAGAAAGAGTCTTAGTTTTCACTCATGTAGAGAATTTTGATGATTAAAGAGATGTGGTTTGGTAGTGAGGACTCCTTTCTTCTATAATGCAGTATTTATGAAGTCTTTTTGGCTTTGTTTTTAATTCTCAGAGTAGGGACGTTGTCCACAATAATTTAGTAGAGTCTTAACTCACTTTAGGGCAAAATTGAGCTTAAAACATTGGAGATGTACTGCAGGTCATGAACTGAGTGCACTAACAGTGAAAGATCGTGATGGTTTGCTTGCCATTTCTTCCTCCTTTCCTCCTCTCTCCACTATCCGGGGATAAACTGGATAAGCACCACACCTGAGCTGCATTTGTTTTACAAAGACTGTGCCTTTTTTGGGTTGATATGATAAACTGAGCTTTTCAGCCAATCAGTGTAACTCTGTATTACTTATCCATACCCTGACTTCACAAAATTGGGTGCCCAATATTGGTTCCTCAACTAGACTAACTTCCTGTGAGTGTTCCTGAGCCTAAGAGTTCAGTAGAGACCTTTAATTTGGCTTAGTTCATTTAAAACAGCATGGCATCCATTATCTATAACTTGGAATTGGGGTGCCAGAGATGACCCAAAGAGCTTGCTTTCCTGACTTACCCTAGAACCATTATGTCTCATATAACTCAGGAAAAAACCTGAGACACTATATCCTAATGAGATGGAATCATAGTTCTGGGGGGAGGAGGATTACAAGAGAAAGACAGAACCTTTACAGATATGCGGGGAAGATTTCACAACCTTGAAAGAACAAAACGCTTTGGCTGCATCACAACTGCCATCAAAGAGAGATGAGCAGATTCTCTGTGGTCCCCGAGGGAAAGGAATTGGTGGCAGGTTCCCGAAAGCTGCTCTGCCCACTTTTTTATCTTGTTCTCTGACTACAGAATAATCTCCTTACTCATGAGTATCTCCGTTCAAATATCTTTTCATTAGTCGTGTACAGTAATAACATCTTCTGTCTCTTGGCATGTTTTAAGCCATTTTAATCAAAGCATTCTTCGAATATTTAATTGACACTGGACCTTAACATCCTGTCTAAATCTTTCTGATTGTTGGACATGCCACACTTCATTTAGTAAGCCAATATGTTGACTAAGTTCCATGAGACAGTGTGTGTGTGTGTTCCATGTTTCCACCGATGTTCAGGCTCGAAATACTGGACTAGGGATAGCTACACTATAGGGGATCATTGTAAATGACAGCAGAATAGGAGGTCCCAGATCTTGTCTTTCCACATTAACACTGATTGAACCACCAGCCATGGATGAAAAGACCTTTCTGGGAGCTCTGGAGTCCCATTGAGAGATGGCAGCATGCCACGCTTGTACAAAATCTGACAACAGCCATATGGAAAAGAATAAGAAGAGTTCCACTTCATCTGTTACTTGTCACCCCCTGCTCCAGGATGGCAGAGCTCAGCACGGAGAGAGATGCCCTCAGCCTGCGATTTCTCTCATAGGGGAAAGAGAGAGTGCGGTGAGCAACAGCTTCCCCTTGCTGTGGGGGCACTGCCTGAGAGGCCCATTTCTGTCTCAACGCACCCAGATGCTGAGGGGGTCCGCACATCATCTGGGGGCAGATGAGAATTAAGAGAAGTTGCAGGACTCACAGCTACCAACACACGGATCTCAACAACCAGTCTGCAAACCCCCACTATTCAGGTCCTTCATGAACTCCGGTGGCCAGCCTGAGTGCTTGCCGATGATCCCCCGTGTGCCCCTTCCCCCAGGCCCCCCCCATCACACCAGAGCTCAGCAGCTGGTTGGACGACGTAGCCTTGGTAGGAGGTGCACAAACTGTGAAACCTCTCCTTCGGGGGAGGGGGGTAGCTTGTGCCCGTCTTCTGGCATGTCAGCACACTGCCCTAGAGAAAGAAAGGGGTGGGTGATTCTCAGTAGGGGTGCGGCATAGTGGGGTAGGCTCGAGAATAGTCTTTGGCTCCACACTGCCGTTCAGGCCCACTGGGGCACAGGAGGTCCCAACTTCCAGACCCACTAGGGCAGGGTTTGGGCTTCCAAGGCTCCAAAGCAACCTTGCCCCAACACCTTTGGGTGTCCCCACCATTATGCCTCTGGGGGACATGGCCCATGTCAGGGTTCTCATGCATTGGTGTCATACGCCCGGAGTCCCCCCGGGCTATAATGCACACTACTTGTTCTACTGGTCTGGGCTCTTGGGGGTCACCGTGCCCCCATGGCTCCACTAGGCATTGCCCTAATGGGGGCTCTCTGTGCTTGGCCCCACAGCCGCAGTAATTCTCTGCCTGGGGCCCACAGCTCTCCAGGGCATCTCTGAAATCTGGCGGGGGGGCAGCTATGCCCCCACAGCTTCGCTATGATGCCTGCTGGAGCTGCCGCTGAGGCTGCACGAGGGCAGGGACGGAGCCTGCAGTGTGAGGTGGCACCAGGCAGCAGACGGCTCCTCCTACGAAATCATTCCACTCCGGGGTGCTGATGGCAGGCACAGCCACTGTGATCTCTGAAATGCCTTCAGGAGTCATTTTTCCACTGGACAATGGGCCCTGCCATCTGCCGAGATGTTGACTAATCACCCATTGTCTTGATGAAGAGCTCCCAGTTTTTGTTGAGGTGGCCCATCCTCCCTAATCTCCTGCTCTGATTTGGCCACAACCTTTGTGTTCTCTCCCAAACAGGCTTTCTCCTTCCTTTCCAAAGGGTAGGCTGAGGGTTTCTAAATTTTTAGGTTGCGCTTCCTCTCTGGTTAACAATTCTGTCTTTAAGTCATTTCTCTCCTTTTGCCTTTCACATAAGCAGTGAAGAGAAAAAGGCCACCCCTGCAACACTTTGCTTAGGTATTTCCTCAGCCAGATATCCAGTTTCATGGCTCCTAACTGATGCCCTCTGCAGAACACTGGGACACGAACACAACTCCGCCACATTCTTTGTCATGTTTTGTAACAAGGATGGAAATTTCCTTCTTTCTCCAACAACATGTTTCTCATTTCCCACTGAGACCTCAAAGAATGGCCTTTGCTGTCTGTTTCTACTAACATTCTGTTCAGGGTTACTTGGATTCTCTAAGAAGACTGAGGTTTTCCCCGCACTTCTCTTTTTTTCTGAGCTTCCATCTGCATCACCTTTAAAGGTCCTGTTCGTGGCAGTGTGGGCTTTCTCAAAACTCCTCCAGCCTGGGACCAGTTCCAAAGCCAGTTGCACATTTTCAGGTGTTTGTCACAATAGCATCTCCATGTCTTGATATCTATTTTCTGTCCTGGTCTGCTTGGGTTGCTATGACAAAATACCATTGACTGGGTGGCTTATAAATAACAGAAATTTATTTCTCACAGTTCAGGAGACAGAAATCCAAGATGGATTTGCCAGCATGGTCGAGCTCTGGTGTGATCCCCCTCTAGATTGCAGACTGTCTATGTCTTGCTGGATCCTGACGTGATGGAAGGGGCAAGCACACTCTCTAGGGACTCTTGTAATGGCATTAATCCTATAAGAGTTCCTGCCTCATGACCTAATTGCCCCCCCCCAAGGTCCTATGTCCTAATACCATCCCTTGGGGGGAGTAGGATTTCAACATATGAATTTGGGAAGGGGGGGACACAAACATTCAGGCAATAGCTGTGTCACTGTCATATTTCAACTGACTTTATTTCTGTAGGTCTATTTCTGTACTCCGTTCTATCCCATTGATCTACATGTCTATCCTTACATCAAAAGTACCGTCTTGATACTACACATTTATAGTAAGTTTTAAAAATAGTCTAAGTCTTCCAATATTCTTTCTTTGCCAAATATTGTATACCTTTGCATTTCAGTAAAAGATTTTTATAATTAGCTTATCAATTTCAAAAAAGACATAAAATTGTGCTGGGATTTTGGCTGGCATTATATTGGATATATAGATCAATTTGGGGAGAATTGAGATCTGGGCTGTAACCAGTCTTCTATTCTGTGAACACTGTATGTCCCACCATTCATTTAGGTCTTCTATAATTCCTTACTTTAGTGTTTAGTAGTTTTCAGGAAAAAATTTTGAATGTGTATTGTTAGATTTATCCCCAATTATTTCATGTTTTTTAAAACTATTGTAAATTATGGAGGTTTTTATTCTTCCAGTCTTCAGTTGTCCATTGCTTGCATAGGTAAACACAATTGACTTATATACTGTTTCCTGCAAACTTACTAAACCCACTAATTATTCTAGTAGTTCTTTGAGATTTTCTACATAGAAAATGACACCATCATCTATGAATAAAGACAGTTTATTTCTTTGTTTCTGCTCTGTAGAAATGTTTTTTATTTTGCTGGATTTATTGCCCTGTAAAAAACCTCCAGACATAAGACTGTTGCTTAAAATTTTTGATAGGTATTGTGAACAGGTTAGTAAATCCTTATTTATTTACTAGTTTGCTGAGTTTTTAATCATAAATGGATGTCGATGTTGTCATCTGTTAGTGCTGTATGTGTGGAGATGATCAAACATTTTCTCTTTTCTCAGTCTGTTGATAGGCTGAAATATATTGATTAATTTTTGAATGTTGTAACAATCTTGTATTCCTAGAAAATACCCCATTTGGTTAAAATATATTATCCTCTGGATACACTGATGAGTTAAATTTGCTAAAATTTTATAAATGATACTCGCATTCATGAGAGATAGTATCTATTTTAAATTTTATTTTCTTGAAAGACTTTGCCCTGTTTTGGATTAATATACAACTGGCTTCAAAACAAAACAAAACAAAAACAACCAAAATTAGTTGGTAAGTCTTCTCTCACATTCTAATTTATGGAAGATTTTTGCATAATTCGGTGTTATTTATTCCTTAAAAGCTTGAAAGACTACATTTACCAATGACACTCTCTGATCTTGAATTTTCTTTGCTGAAATGCTTTAAATTGCACATTAGATTTCTTTAATAAATATAGGACTGTTCATGTTACCTACAACTTCTTAAGTAAGCTTTGGTAGTTTGGGTTTTTCAAGAAATTTGTCTATTTTAAATAAGTTACAGGTTTCCCCCACTATCCCCAAATAGAGTATTCCTATGAAACCTTTTGTAAGCTAAAATAACATAAAATAACGAAAAACCCCTTCTTGTTGAAAGGTCACATTACTCTACTTTCCTTTTATGAAAGACCTACATTAGTACAGGAGTGGTTTTTTTTTTTTTTTAGTAAAAGTGAAAAGCCTCTTCAGGTTTCTTTTGGTTAGGTACTAATGTATAATAGACTTTAAACTAAAAATGGTTTGAAGAGACAAAGAAAGTCATTATATAATGATAAATAGGTCAGTCCATCAAAACAATATAAAAATCATAAATATTTAAGCACTCAACATCAGAACACCAAAATATATATAGCAATAACTAACAGAACTAAAAGGAGAAATAAACAGCAAGACAGTAAGTTTGGGGCTTTAATATCCCACTCGTAGCAATGAATAGATCATCCACACAGAGAATCATTATGGAAATACTGGATTTGAACAATGCTGTAGACCACATGGACCTAACAGACATACATAGAACATTCTATCTGACAACAGCAGAATACACATTCTTTCAGGTGCACATGGAAAATTTACTGGCATACCATATGTTTAGGCCATAAAACAAGTAAGTATTAGTAAGTTCAAGAAGACTGAAAACATGCCAATTATCTTCTCTGACCACAGTGGTATAAAACTCAAAATTAGTAACAGGAGGAAAACTGATGAATACAGAAAAATTAAACAATACTCTCCTGAATAGTCAATAATCAAAGAAGAAATTAAAGGGGAGATTTAAAAATATCTTGAGAGAAATAAAATGGAGACACAACACAAGAAAACTTATGGGATGTGGCAAAACCAGTTTTAAGAAGGAAGTTCATAGCAATAAACATCTATATTAAGAAACAAGAAAGAATTCAAATAAACACTCTAACGTCACACCTCGAAGAACTAAAAAAAGAACAAACTAAGCCCAACGTTAGCAGAAGGAAGGACATAATAAAGATTAGGGCATAGATAAATGAAATAGAGAACAGGAAAACAATAGAAAAGATTAACCAAACTGAGAGTTGCTTCTTTGAAAAGATAAAATTGATAAAGCTTTAGCTAGACTAAACAAGGGAAAAAGAGAGAGGATCCATCAACAAAATTATAAATGAGAGGAGACATTACAATTGGAAACAGAAATAAAGAGGATCATAAGGGGCTACTGTGACAACTATACTCTAAAAAATTGGACAACCTAGCGGAACCTGGGTGGCTCAGTCGGTTAAGTGTCTGCCTTTGGCTTGGGTCATGATCCCGGGGTCCTGGGATCGAGCCCCACATTGGGCCCACTGCTCAGTGGAAAGCCTCCTTCTCTCTTTCCCTCTGCTGCTCCCCCTGCTTGTGTGCTCGCTCGCGTGCTCTCTCTCCTTCTCTCCGTCTCTGTCAAATAAAATCTTTAAAAAATAAAAAATTAAAAATCAGACAACCTAGAAGAAATGGGTAAATTCTTAGAAACATACAACCTACCAAGACTGAATCAGGAAGAGATAGAAAATCTTAACAAACCAATTACTAGTAAGGACATTGAATCAGTAAATAAATGAAGAAAACCCATAACCAGATAGCTTCACTGGTGGATTTTACCGAATATTTAAAGAAGAATTAATGACAATCCTCCTAAACTCTTCCAAAAAATCAAAGAGGAGGAAATACTCCCAAACTCATTTGACAAGGTCATCATTACCCTGATATCAAAGCCAGAAAATAACACAAGACTACAGGCCAATATCCCTGATGAAGATAGATGCAAAAATTTTCAATGAAATACTAGCAAACTGAATTCAGCAGTACATTAAAAGGATCATTCACCATCGTCACATAGGAGTTTTCTCTGGGATGTAAGCATGGTTCATGACATGCAAATTAATAGATGTGACATATCAAATTAGAAGAATGAAAGATAAAAACCATATGCTCATCTCAATAGATGCAGAAAGAACATTTGTCAAAATTTTATATCCATTCATGACAAAAAAAAACCTCTTAACAAATTAGGAATAGACAGGGTGCCTGGGTGGCTCAGTTGGTTAAGCGACAGCCTTCGGCTCAGGTCATGACCCTGGAGTCCCTGGATCGAGTCCCTCATCGGGCTCCCTGCTCAGCAGGGAGTCTGCTTCTCCCTCTGACCCTCCCGACCCTCCCCCCTCTCATGCTCTCTCTCTGTCTCTCTCTCTCAAATAAATAAATAAAATCTTTAAAAAAAAACAAACAAACAAATTAGGAATAGACAAAGTAGCTCAACATAATAAAGGCCATATGTGACAAACTCACAGCCAACATCATCCTCAATGATGAAAGTTTGCAAGCTTTCTGCCTAAGATCAGGAACAAGACAAGAATGCCCACTTTCTCCACTCATATTCAACACAGTACCAGAAGCCCTAGCCAGAGCCATCAGGTAAGAAAAAATAAAAGGCAGTCAGAATTGGAAAGGAACAAGTAAAATTATTTTTATTTGCAGATTACAAGATTTTATATACAGAAAATCCTGAGGACTCCACTAAAAAACTGTTAGATCAAGTTAGCAAATTCAGTAAAGTCGTACAAAATCAACATAAAAATTCAGTAGCATTTCCATGCACCAACAAAAAATTAACTGAAAAAGAAAATGATTCTATTCACAATAGCATCAAAACCAAAAAATAATAAAGTACTTTTTGCAGAAAAATAGACACATAGACCAATGAAAGAGAATAGAGAGTCCAGAAATAAACCCCTGCATATACAGTCAACCAGTATATGAGAAGGAAGCCAAGAACATTCAGTGGGGAAATGATAGTCTCTTCAATAAATGGTGTTGGGAAAACTGGATAGCTACATGGAGAACAATGAAATTGGACTCCTGTCTTACAGCACTCAAAAATTAACTCAGAATGGACTGGACTTAAAATAAGACCAGCTACTGTAAAATTTCTAAAAGAAAACATAGGGGAAAAGCTCCTTGACATTCGTCTTGGCAGTGACGTTTTTGGATATGACACCAAAAACACTAGCAGCAAAAGCAAAAATCAACAAGCGCGACCACATTAAACTACAAAGCTCTGCACAGCAAAAGAAATAATCAACAAAATGAAAAGGCAACCTATGGAATGGGAGAAAACATCTGCAAACCATATATCAGATAAGGGGGTAATATGTATGCACATATAAATATATAAAGAACTCACTCAACTCAATAACAACAACAACAAAAATAAGCAATTGAATTGAAAAAAATGAGCAGAGGAAGTGAACAGACATTTTTCCAAAGAAGACATGTAAATGGCCAGTAACTTACCTGAAGAGTTCCCAGCATCACTAATCATCAGGAAATGCAAATCAAAACCACAAAGAGAGATTATCTGTGACCCCTGTGACAAGGGCTGTCATCAAGAAGACAGGAGATAACAAGTGTTGGGAAGATATGGGGAACAGGGAGCCCCAGTGCACGGCCAGCAGTATGCAAAATCGTTTAGCCACTCTGGAGACGGAGTGGAGGTTCCTCAGAAAACTAAAAACAGAAATACCATATGACCCAGCAGTCCCACTTGTGGGTATCTATCCAAAGGAACCGAAAACAGGAATTTGAAGAGGTATGTGCACTCCCATGTTTATTTCAGCGTTATTCACAATAGCCAAGATATAGAAACAACCTAAGTATCCATAAACAGATAAAGAAAATGTGGTGTGTGTGTGTATATATATATATACATATATATTTATATATATGTATATATATACAATAAAATATTATTATATTATTCAGTCATGAGAAAAAATGAAATCCTGCCATTTTGCAACAACATGGATGGACTTTGAAGGCATTGTGCTAAGTGAGATAAGTCAGACAGAGAAAGGAAATATTATATGATATCACTTACATGTGCAATCTAAAAAAGCTGAACTCAAAAAAACAGACTATAATGGTGGTTACCAGGGGCTGGAGGCTGGGGGAATTGGGGAGATGTTATTTAAGGGTACAGACTTACAACAAGCAAGTATGTTCTGGAGATCTAATGCACAGCATAGTGATTACAGTCAATAATACTGTATTGTAAACTTCAAAGTTACTAAGAGACTAGATCTTAACTGTTCTCACCACAAGAAAGAAATGATGATTGTGTGACCTGATAGAGGTGTTAACTAACACTATGGTGGTAATCATATCACAACATATAAATGCATTAAATCAACTCACTGTACATCTTCAATCTTGGCATGTTATATGTCAATTATAAAAAATAAATTAAATAATAACACACTAACAAAAGACATGAAATGAAAAAATAATTTAGATAAATGTATCATTAAGCCATTGATCAGTGGTAAATTAGCTTTAGAAGACTTGGTTTTAGGTCAATTAATTCTTGGCCAAAGGCATGTTCTTAGATTTTCAACACATCGATTCTATATGGAGGGGCAGGGTGAGAGGTTGGGAAGTCTCTTGAAGCTGTACGCAATCTTTCGACAATAAATGGTTATTGAAGAAATAGTGTGCTCTTTATCTTTGATCTTTTAACTCTCCTGATCTCACCATCCTTGTCATGTGGGACAGTTACACAAAGGATTAAAAATAGATGAAAAAACATTAGTTTTCAGTGTGATCTAAGCTTATTTACCTTCCAGATACTATTAAGAACCTCGTACGTATATGACAGTAGTCTCTTTTTTCAGGAACAACTTAAAAATGCAACTTCTTCTTTTTTTAAAAACGGTCCTTAGGCAATTGTCTTATCCTTATTGTGGAAAAGAGTGTATTGTGGAAAAGTTCCCTTGCAAGTCAGAGTACTTTTGGTAACAAAGACTTTACACTCATAGGACCTTACTTCTTGGCCTCCTCCAAAAGACGACTGGCCAAAGGCCCTGGCCTCTGGGGGATTTGAGATCCAATAGGAAAAGTAAAGGGTTAACCATCTGGTTTCCTGTAATTAGGTTAATTTGTCACCAAATTTAGAGACTCCAGGGTTTGGAAATATTCCAACGGAAGTTGTTTTATTTTCTTACTTGTTAAGCTTCACTGACCAAAAGGAACCTCAGTCCCCCAGAAGTAAATAAAAGGCCCTGTGTTTCACTATCCCTGATCACTCACCTTTCTACTGGGCATTCCACCATGAGACTCCATTCTCTTCTTTCTGTGCTCTTCCTCTTTGTGACTATAATACCAAAAGGTAAGACGGTGAATAATTGTAGGTTTCTTAGGAGATGGTGAATAACTGTGGGTTTCTTAGGAGGTCCACTGGGATGCTCAATGATACTGTGGCGATTTTAACTCAGACCCTAATGCTCAGCCTTAGGGAATCAGAAGTCCATCATGATCATCTCCCTTAGAACTGATGAGGCCAAAAATGCGAAACCAAAGATTTCCATCAACAGAAAATGAGATCCAAGAGCTCCATGCTTAGAAAGTAGGGCCCAAATAAAGATAGAGGTGGAGAAGCTGTGACATATGACTTAAGGCTTAGCAAACAAATCAAGTAGCCTTTACCAGGCCCCAATCTCCAAAAAGGAGATTGCAAATGGCAGCTCTTGGTTCAAACTTGGCTAGTGAATGGAAGTGATGTAGAGTCTACTGGTGAGGAATATTTGTGAAGGGTAAAAGTTAGGTCCTTAAGACAGAGCTCCACAAGAAAGGATTGCATTAAGTTATAAAAAAGCAACAGGGAGTAGGGGAATTTGGAAAAAGCATAAACAGTGGAATAAAGCATCAGCGGCAAAATTTTAAGCATAGGAAAAATATGAAGAAAGCATTTTAAGAATATGAGTTATATTTTTAGGACTCATGATTCAGAAGTTTGAATATGAAAATGTAGAATCAAAGGAAAAGGGGAATGTGGTTATCTTCAGGCTGGTTCAACCAGATCCTCATAAGAACTGATAATTCCTCCCTCCACTGTTATGACAGGATGTTCGCAACTCTCGAAATAATGTCTGTGGTCATTAAACACAGATGAGGTCTGGATAACTCTCTTACTTTGTTGGTTCATCTCTAAGATTCTTCTAAGTATAATCAACAACACTCACTTGTTTGATCTTTGCCTCCTCTGTGGCTCTCTTGGGATCTACCTGACATACAGTTGTCTCCAATGAAGGAGTTCACGTAATTCTCATTTGGTTCTCAGTTTTGTCACAAGAAGACACAGCTGCAGGGACACACACTTGCAGTGACATCTAATGGAAAATCATACAATGATCATGCCTTAACATTAGAAGGCAATTTAATGGTGAATTCTTTAATTGTACAGATAAGAGAATCCATGTCTACCTAAAAAATATGATTCTGCTGGTCAACTAGTAGTGGCAACACTGCGGCTAGAACCATCTTTAATCTGGGTCAGTGTTGGTTCCATCAATCTACAGGTGTGGATATGCCCATAAAATGTAACCCTGATTTCTCTCAGGGTTTTTACCTCAAAATCTCCTAACTAAATACTGAGGAATCTAAGGAGATCCCTATATTTCCTCTTTTGGAAGATATAATGTCTGTGAAACATCTTATTTCACTTACCTCCATATTCTTCCCTCCACTGTTTGAGCTAAGCATGTCAAATGGGCTAAATGTTCTGCCATTACTGTTGGCCTATTAATCCTAGTCTTTAGATTCTCCTGATCTCTGTTCCTTAAAATCAGGTAAACTGCTCTCAATTCTGAAAGCATTTGCCATAAGAGAATTATGGCTGCACAGCTGATGAGCGAATAGGATTTGCTCATGCTTGCCCTCCACCATCTGAGCTAAATTCAGCTCAACGTAAATCACTGTCTCCTCCCCAAAGTCAGAGCCCGTGTTACTAGCTGGGTCTTTTTTTAAAAAAGGTTAACAAGGGACAGATCTCCTTGAAGTAGACTTTAGCCAAAACTCACCATTCTAGTGGGAAAAGGGACAACAATAGTTCGGGTGTATGAAGGAAGCACATTGAGAAAAAGGCTGTCCTGGGGCGAAGGCCAGAAATGATTTATGGTAAAATAGGATTCTAGGTAATCTAGGCCTAACATTTAGAGAAGTTAACACGATAATGACAAGACTGGATACTCACAAAAATAGTGCATCCAAAAGTAAGATAGTAGTAGATACCAGATAATCTAAAACAGACTGAGGCCAAGAGGTTTTAGAAGGAATAGAAGAGAGAGAATGTGTGTGGGGTCAGAGAGTACCTTACTGCATTCAATGGCAACAAATATTTACTGAGCACCTCTTATTATTCACACGCTGGGTCATTCACACCACACCCAGGATACGATGGAGTACAAAAGAAAGTCTCTTCCCACTATAGAAGACAGACATTAGTCAAATGATTACACAAATGAATATATAATTATAAATTTTAATAAGCATGATGGAGAGGAACAGAGTACTACGAGTGCCCCTAACATGTGGCAATTGTCTTGTTTGCAACGTTGGAGACTTCCTTGAGGCATGCCTTTTGAGCCCAAAACAGAAAGGTAAGTGTTAGTTGATGAATCGCTTGCGAGACGCAGTGAACACTGCTGGCAAAGGAGGATGCCAATGCAATGTCACTGATGGAGAAGAGAGTACAGTGTGCCAAGGAACTGCAAGAAGGCTGCCGCGTTAGTTGGGTACAAACTAGCACTAGTTCGTACTAGCAAATGTGCTAGGCGTTTCATGGAATTATGTGAAAGTAGAAGTTGGCACCAAGGCTAAGTCTGTAGGGGGGCATTTTAAGAACAAGGAGGACAAGGCAGTCAGACTTTATACTTGGGTAATAGAAATTACTTATCTAAATCACACAGGGGTTCTCGATTTAGGCACACAAACTAGGCTTATGAATGGGTTCTCAGCAGCCTGCAAGCTTGACAGGTCCCCTTGACACATCTTCCCTTTGTTTCACCATTTCAATGGTCCTGTCCTCAGAGTCTGGCTTCCTGGTTCCACTGCAGAAGGAGTTTCAAATTTACAGTAGCTTCCTAATCCTGGGAGAATCTAATTCCTAATCTTGGGAGAATCATCTTTTGAGGTAAACACCTGGAATTAAGCCTGACAAACCACCAGCAACTGTGTGAAAATAGAGAAAATGTATAAATAACAATCATAAGGAATTAGGAAATCAAAATTCCTAACTTTTCCATCTTATAATTCCTGTGACCTAATGGTAAATAAGCCAGATCTAGCTCTCTGTGGATTCTCTAAGTCATGATCATGCTCAGACTGTGCTCTCTCTCTCTGTCAAATAAATAAATAAAATATTTTTAAAAAATCAAATAAAAAAGGTTCCTGTTTTCATGAAGGAAATTTCCCCAAAGAAACTACATAATCTAAACAAGAAAATGTTGGTTTATCAACCTACAGTCCAATGAATATTAAGTGATCACTACTCGAGCATATATTTTCATATGTCTCTCAGAAAGAGTCCATGACATTCTAGAAAAGAATATATACATATTTTGCATATATGATATATATATGTAAGTTTATATACGTATGTATATATATATACACACACACACATGCATATATCTGCTTGAGAGTAGGGGCATAAAGAGGTTAGAATGGCATAATGCTTTCCTTTAAAAGATTTATTTATTTGAGAGAGAGAGAGGGTGGGGGAGGGGCTGAGGGAGAAGGATAGAGAGAATCTCAAGTAGACTCCTTGATGAGTGTGGATCCTGACTCAGGGCTCAATCCCACGGCCCATGAGATCATGACCTGAGCCAAAATCACTAGTTGGACGCTCAACTGACTGAACCACCCAGGTGCCCCAGAATGGCATAACTCTTAAATTGATTGATTAGCCCCCTGAGAATTAAGACAATTATAGCATTCTTCTTATACTGACTCTGGAGAATAACATAATATTTACACAGACCACATTGGACAGGAGCAGAGTACAGCTTGAACTCTCTATTACCTACAGAAAAGAAAACTGTCAATCTATTTCTTAGCTGATAAAGTTCCAGGAAGAGTCCACCCCATCCAAACCCTGTTCCCCACCTCTCCCCACCACAAGAAATAGAACAGCTAATAACTTAGTGAGTTCTTATCTGAGAAAATCATGTCCTTTTTGAGGTTAGATGTATGTTCTCTTATTTGGTCTTTTATTTGAGTGTGATTCTAAGTTGTCCCCATTTCACGTATGGAAATGTATGTTGTGATGCCGTATGAAGTAAGCACCTACATCTTCTTTTCCCAACAGCAATGATTAAATACGTATCCCTTCTCCCACTGCATCTAATAACCATTATAACACATTAATATCATATAAATTCCAAAATCTATTAGATCATTCTCTTCAATTGTTCTATATATCTACGATTATGCCAGTGAGTGAAAATAAGTGTCAATTCTCTCCCTTCCTTATGAACCAGGTAATTTAATATATACCTTCTTGACTTGATGTAGTGCCTGGGAACGAACATATGCCCTAGTCAATGTTAGAAGGGAGATTATAACTCTTGGGCTTCCTGTTCAGATAACACCTCCTTAAATCAAGCTTCGTATTCAGTAGAGAGCACATCACTGGAAGGATGAATTGCTCTGATCCTTTTGATTCAAGCAAGAGGCATCTGCCAAGAAGAGAGAATGGTGCTACCCTAGACCACGGACCGTATCAGGAAGTTGAACTTTCCAGTACAATGCGTGACAAGACTACCCTGCTGCTTCTTACTTTCGTTAGGACACCTGAAAATGTCCCCATATGTTACACTGAGCACCTGGATGAGATTATCAGGGACTAACGTCTATTAATGAACATGAATAGAGTGTGTCTTTTATGTAACGTCCACCGGGATCCACAGGGTAAAGAAGGAACCCTCATTACACCTGAAAGGCTACTGGAAGAACCCGAAGACTATAGGAAGCTCCTCCCTTGGGGTACACACTTAGTTACATGCTTCTCAGTGGCCAAATGAATTAGAAAAACAGATACACTTAAGGAAATACTTTTCAGCTTTTGAGAGAAATTCTTTTCATGTATCTACAGATAAGTGGCATTTGACAACATAGAAAATGTGTTCTTTACCTAGTCCTGCAATGGGGAAATTAGGTAAGGTGGACTCTACAGGATTGGTAAACTCTCTATAAAAGGTGCTAGACACGTTCCATAGGACAAGGATGCTGTAAGCATGGATGGGGTTATCAGCACAGATAGGAGACGGAAGGATGGATACTTCCTTTGAAATCGTGCTTTTTAGTGAAGGTATTGGCATTTGGTGCAGGACAGTTCACTAGGTGGGAAATCCAATAACCTTGTTCTTTACCCACTAAATACCAAGGATACCTCCCCAGTCCTGGTGGCAACAATAAATCGATCCAACATTTCAAAATGCACTGCCCCAGATGAGGACAACTCTCTCGAAGCTTCTAGAAATCAGCCTGCCCACTCCAAGATGTGTATAGTCCTGCACTCTTAGCTCTCCTCCCCACAAAAAGCACCCCTTTTGCTGAAACACCTGATCTTTTCCAATAAGAAATACCATCTCTTCTATCCCAAGGCCATCCTTCTATAAATTTATTGCTCTGTGTGCATGACTAATAATTTGATGGTCATTTAATCTGCTGATGATTTAATGATGTCAAATCTCTTTCTGTGCAGCAAGGACTGGCGTTATTCCGGGGCAGAAACAGTGTGTTCTTTTGAAAGGGGTGTGCAAAGATGGAGGATGCACCACCATAGACGATACCATTGGTGAATGCAATGATGAGAAAAAGTGTTGTAGAAAGTGGTGGATATTTTTTCCCTATGCAACACCGGTTCCCAAAGGAAAATCTCCTTAGTGGGAACAAACTAGAAGCCCTTCAAACTCCAGAACACACGGATAAGTTTTGCAGAGCCCTATTTAACCCACCTCGTTTGTCTCCCTTGACTGGAAATAAATGTCCTAAATCCACATGTACTTATCCCTGGGGAGTTTCTTCCTGATGCACATAAAAGCCTCTTAGGAACTACAAGACAAAACTACATAAGAGAGGAATCTCATGCCCTCAAGGTATTTATAGAACATTTCTTAAAAATGATAAAGATAGAAACTTGAAATAGGCAAAAAAGTAAGGATATGAAATAGCAGTAGGTTATGTTTGATCATCTCAAGTGGATTATCAACCTTCCACACCACCTGATTCTGGACAAATACCATCACATGACTAATAGAGACTTCTGGGAGTGATGGGGATGAAGGTATCCTAGCCACGTGGTCTTCCGGACACTGCCCCTGGGAACTAGGCACACTGCACCAGTCTCAGCAACACTGGCCTGAGGCTGGCCTCCCCTCCTCGTCAGACAGCCCCGGGGAACAGAACAGGACAGCTGCTCCCGGCAAGTAGGCTCTCTGCTCAGGGGAGCTGGATTGCTGACAAGGTGAGAATCTAGCATGCCCTGGTAGTCCTTTCTAGATTCACCATCAGATAATTCCACCTGCTGGCTGGAATAATTCCCACCATAATCCTAATAATTCTGGATAATTTCTACTTTATGGCTAAGCAAATTCAAGGGTGAGAGGCCAGGAATGTTACATGACATGAGGTCCACAAAGATGGAAACAATTACCCCACAAACAAAATTCAAGGCTTTCTTTTCTTTTCTTTTTTAAGATTTTATCTCTTTTATTTATTTGAGAGAGAGTGTGTGAGTGGAAGGGAGAGCGAGAGAGGATCTGAAGCAGGCTCCACGCTGAGCTCAGAGCCCGATGCGGGGCTCCAT
>NC_138370.1:5360321-5402441 GCF_054177405.1 Leptonychotes weddellii
ATGATCCTGGAGTCCTGGGATCGAGTCCCGCATCAGGCTCCCTGCTCGGTGGGGAGCCTGCTTCTCCTTCTGACCCTCCCCCCTCTCATGTGCTCTCTGTCTCTCTCATTCTCTCTGTCTCAAATAAATAAATAAAATCTTTAAAAAAAAAAAAAACTGTAGTTCCCTTGCTTACCAGTCACATGACTCTGAACTATTTATTTAACCTTCATTTGCCTTAAAATTCTTCTTCAATAAATGAGTGAAATAAACAGTTTAACTTCTGGGCTTTTTGTAAGGATTAAATGAGATCAAGTACACAAAGCACTTGGAGCAGGCACGGTGAGACCCAAGGGAGGTCGGCCAACAGTCGTGTCCCTTTTCTCTTGTCACTGAAACCCCAGAGGGGAAAGAAATCATTGTACTTTGACTATCTATTTAATATCTTATCTCTGAAATAACTAGTGGAGATTGCATCCTACTCTGCTTGTGTAGGCCTGTAAGTGGGATTCGGTTGTGATGCTATGATGCAAATAACAAGTCAAAGTACTTTGACATAGTACTTTGACTTGTTATTATATTATCATATGAGGTATAGATTACCAGTTTAAAATAATGCCACAAAATATAATTAAGATTGAAAGAATATATGGGGAAACAACTATTTCTTTGATATTTCAGAAGAAACCAGAGCAACATCTGTGAAAGTTATAGTTTGTATTATAATTACCATTACCTGCTGATATTCAAAACTTTATCTGTTTAGTAAATACATCTGATTACTCCTATGAAAACCAAAATTAAATAAGAAAGTTAGAAAAAAATTAAAAGAAAGTTTCATCATGATTGATAATTGAGCTGACATTTCAGTAGCATTAGATAATCCTTTCTCATGACATAATAGATTAAAATAAGTAACAATATCAAGAGGAGGGAGTGACAGGACAAAGGAAGCTAGAATTTTATTTTATTAATGGTGTGGTGGATGGCTAGCATCTCTGAGAAATGATTTCTCCCAGATCCTCGGCTCTTCTCTGTTCTTCCTGACCTTGAGATCCCATAAAGATTTCAAAGGTTTCCTTTAGGTTCTGTATTATTATTTAAAATGCTGCTAGGCACATACTCACCAATGCACAGAGTAACTCTTGGTTTCAAACCAAGAGTGTGTATATGTGGAAACACATACAAAATGCAACTTGAAATCACTAGCCGTAGAAAAATGCAATAAGCCATAATTGAAACCAGTATATTTTGTTAACAATGTATTGACTGGAACATTAATGATACTTCAGAGTGTCTCCTCTCTTTCAATTCAGAAGGACTGACATGAACAGCCTATGCCCTTTGTCTAGGTTAGACCAAGTTGGGGCATCATTTGAAATGTCTGATTGCCCGAGTGAAGAGTAACATAGCATCACAACCGGATCCCACTTACAGGCCTACACAAGCAGAGTAGGATGCAATCTCCACTAGTTATTTCAGAGGTAAGATATTAAATATTTTATTGTAATTCAAATATGTTTTCTGGAAGAGGTAATAATAATGAACAGTTATCCTTTGCTAATATGCTCACATATTTTCAGCTAGTGGTTAGCTACTGCATTATTTCAGAAGTGCTGGAAACAGTATTAAAGAATATCAGTTAAATATTCAAGAATATCAGTGATTTGGAATCAGGAGGCCTTGACTCTAGATTCCAGGGCAACAATGTCCAATAGAACTTTCAACGATGATGGGAACTCTCTACTTCTGCATTGTCCACTGGCCACACGTGGTTACATGGCCAGGGACTGAGAGGATGACTTTTTATTTTATCTTAATTAATCTTAATGTAAATAGCCACATGTGCTTAGTGACTCATGTCACAGGGCAGAGCTTTTGAGCACTGAGCCTGTGCAGTGACACACGGATGAAGGACCAGGGCTCTGGACCAGAACGAAGTCCACCTGCACTCAAATCTCAACTCCATTCCCACTAGTTGACCCTTTTGTGCCTCAGTCCTATTCTGGAAAAACAAGGACGACCGTAGCATTTTCTTCATTGTTATGAGGATCACATGCACTTGCATATAAAAAGTTCCAAGACAAGTTTTTGCGTTTATCCTGAGGGCAATGCTCACTCATCCTGGGTTCTCTGGGGCTGGTGAGGAACGCGAAGGGGAGGGCCATTTGAGACCCTGGGTAAGCAGCTCCAGTTCCTTCCTAGTTTCATCCTAGAAGTCACCTTCCAGTCCCTGAAACTATTACATTAGTTTTCTTACGAGTTCAAAGAGCTCTGTCTGGAAGGTACTGAGACTCACAACTTAGGACATGATTTTCTGCAAGGACAGTTACACTGGATAAATATGTTCCCACACACTGAGGAAAAGTTTGAGAATTAAAAAAATCACAAGCCAAAATTTGTCAGCTCCCTTGTGAATCATCTGGAGACATTTTATCCCTAAGCTGCCTATATGATTGATACCTGTCTGAACTATTAGAAGTGCCCTTGAAACAAGAAAGGAATGCACAAAAGAAAAGGATCATGTGTTGGCTGAAAGGACACAACCTCGAAGGTAGACTCCATCCCATGTGGGAGCAAACTGGAAAATCTCTGGCTGAAATGAGCCTTCTCTTCTCAGCCTGGTATTCTCCACAAAGAATAAAATGCTATACATTGGAAACTCAGTTGTGTTGACATGATTCCTATTCTAAAATCTGAGTAGCCTTGGGGAGTAAGAGGACCTTTAAATCTTCCTTCTTTCACTGTGAATCAGTTTTATGATATTGTTTTCTTCCCAGCCTGACCTACGATCAAGCCACTCAGAAGATAGGAATTTGGGGGGAACCAAAGAAGACACTCATGCATATCTGAATGCTGGTGCTTGGGGGAGTGAGACTGGGCATCTGAGCTAAAGGGAGAAAGGTAAGTTTAGAAAGACTTAATCACACTTGCAGCACATGAGGAAAGGATGCTTTGGTCAAGCCAACTAGAGGCTGAGAGTGAAGTACAACTTTGGGGAAATATTAGAATAATTGGCAATAATAATGCAATGAGTTGCCTTTTCTTACCACTCCTTACTTTTCACCTGATAAAATCCCATACATCCCTTCAGGGATAGTGCAATTGTCAGACCTCTGCTTAGCCTTCCCCCGATGCACTCCAAATCCTTCTCAAGAGCCAAATCACTCTCTCTCCTTTATGTTTCTATACACACTGCACATACCTCCACTGAGGTATTCACCAACTTCAATTTGGCTCAGAAGTTTCTCAATTTATGGAGTCCTTAATGTCTCATTATTATTTTCACAGCACTCTGGACCAAAAGAAATACCTAATGGTTTTGTTATTAAGTAATTAGTTCCAAATTACTTAATAAGTATCTATGTTCTGACAACATAGTAACCATTTGAAAAAATAATGCACACAAATTGAAAGGAAAAGCAATATTTAAATATAACTTTTAAATAAGCAACCTACTGGGACACCTGGGTGGCTCAGTCGGTTAAATGACTGACTCTGGGTTTAGGCTCAGGTCCTTGAGATCAATTCCTGCGTCAGGCTCTGCGCTCAGCGCTCAGAGTCTGCCTGGAGTTTCTTTCTCTCCCTCTGCCCTTCCCCCACTGCATGCCTGTGCACACTCGCTCTCTCTCTCTCTCAAATAAAAAAATAAATCTTAAAAAGAAAAGCAACCTACTGACTAAATGTATCTGTGTGGCTATGGGGCACTGAACAGCTTCTCAAATCTTGGACACAGATTAGACTCTACCACCCTCATTTCCTGCTCCACGTTGGTTTTCCATGTGGCTCTTAATTTTTATCACAGCATCCAGTGCAAACCCCCTTGAACGAGGTCTCATGTCACTGAAAGGAATGTCAGTAGGGTCTGATGTTCACACCGCAAAGTACTTTGAGTTAGTCATTCATGTGGGGTCCAACAAATACTCAGCTTCTGACTTTCCCTTGAATTTTTAAAAAATATTTCATGGTAACCCTGGGATTGGCTGGGGAGCGCAGGGACATCTTGTCACAGGGTTTGTGGACCACTTCTTCAGGTGTTTTTTATTTTTTTATTTTTTTAAAGATTTTTTAATTTATTTGACAGAGAGAGATACAGCGAGAGAGGGAACACAAGCAGGGGGAGTGGAGAGGGAGAAGCAGGCCTCCTGCCGAGCAGGGAGCCCGATGCGGGGCTCGATCCCAGGACCCTGAGATCATGACCTGAGCCGAAGGCAGACGCTTAACGACTGAGCCACCCAGGCGCCCCCTTCAGGTGTTTTTTAAACGTCTACCCTTTGCCCCAGATGATGAGCATCCTGAGGACGAGGATTGTGTCTTATCTGCAGCTTGTATGTGCAGCTTGCCACACTGTGAGTTATTAAAAATTGTTGAATCAATGGATGATATGAGATGAGTGGACACCGGCCATGATTTTCGGGTTTTACTGCTACAATAGATGACCCGCAAGAACTTACCTATTGCATTTCATTGATGAACCAGAGCAGGTTGTTACTGCCTGGGTGCAGAACAAGAAGGCTGAAAACTGACACGTTAGGAATGTGGCTCAAGCCAGCAGAGGGAGTTTCTCAGTGCCTGGCCAGAGAGGCAACAATGAGCACTGGAGACAGGATCTTACATTTACTTCCTGCTGAGCTTGGCCTGGACAAGAGTACTTTCTCCGACCCTGTAAGAATTGTGCACTCAGTGGCAGAAGAGACTTCACCAGCAACACCAAACGTTCTGCACAGAGTGATGCTCTCCTCTGAACGCTGAGTGGGACATGGCTGGGATCCCTCAGCCCAGGGGCCCAGCCTGACCCTCACCAACCAGTTTCTTGCTAGATGCTGGGAGGGTTCTGGGAAACTATCTTCATGGTTTATCACTTTTAGTCTATTGTTCAACACTAGTTAATGTTTCATTATTTTTTTAAAGATTTATTTATTATGATTTTTTTAGAAGGAGAGAGTGTGAGTGGGGGGAGGGTCAGAGGGAGAAGGAGAGAATCTCCAGCAGACTCCCCTCTGAGCGTGGAGCCCAACAAGGGGCTCGATCCCAGGACCCTGAAATCATGACCTGAGCTGAAACCAAGAGTCAGATGCTCAACCAACTGAGCCACTCAGGTGCCCCAACACGAGTTAATGTTCTAAACACCATTTCCGAAGGTATTTTCTGAGAAACATCACTGTTCTGGGAGATGTTAATAAATATGCCACGATACATAGGTTATGGCTATACACATTTGAGAGCCACATGACACCAAAATCCAGCTCTTGGGAGAGTCACAACAAAAGTCAGCCTATTACAAAGAAAAAGTCAAACTCTCACTCTTCACAGATGACATGATACTTTATGTGGAAAACCCAAAAGACTCCATCTCAAAATTGCTAGAACCCATACAGGAATTAAGCAACATAGCAGGCTATAAAATCAATACACAGAAATTGGTTACATTGCTATACACTAAGAATGTGATAGAATAAAGAGAAATTAAGAAATAATCCCATTTACAATGGCACCAAAAACCAGAAGATACCTAGGAATAAATCTAACCAAAGAGGTAAAGGATCCGTACTCTAAAAACTACAGAACACCCATGAAAGAAATTGAGGAAGACACAAAGACATTGAAAAACATTCCATGCTCATGGATTGGAAGAATAAATATTGTTAAAATGTCTATGCTACCCAGAGCAGTCTACATATTCAGTGCAATCCCTACCAAAATATCATCGACATTTTTCACAGAGCTGGAACAAACAATCCTAAAATTTGTATGGAACCAGAAAAGACCCTGAATAGCCAGAGGAATGTTGAAAAAGAAAACCAAAGTTGGTGGTATCACAATGCCTGACTTCAAGCTCTATTACAAAGCTGTGATCACCAAAACAGTATGGTACTGGAACAAAAACAGACACATAGATCATTGGAACAGAATAGAGAATCCAGAAATGGACCCTCAACTCTATGGTCAGCTAATCTTTGACAAATCAGGAAAGAATATCGAATGGAAAAAGGACAGTCTCTTCAACAAATGGTTTTGGGAAAATTGGACAGCCACATGTAGAAGAATGAAACCGGACCATTTTCTTACACCATACACAAAGATAAACTCAAAATGGATGGAAGGCCTAAATGTGAGACAGGAATCCATCAAAATCCTGAGGAGAACATAGGCAGCAACCTCTTCAACCTTGGCCACAGCAACTTCTTGCTAGACAACATCTTCAAAGGCAAGGGAAACAAATGCAAAAATGAACTACTGGGACTTCATCAAGATAAAAAGCTTCTGCACAGCAAAGGAAACAGTCAACAAAACTAAAAGGCAACCTAGGAATGGGAAAAGATATTTGCAAATGACATATCAGATAAAGGGCTAGTATACAAGATCTATAAAGAACTTATGAAATTCAACACCCAAAAAGCAAAGAATCCAGTCAAAAAATGGGCAGAAGACATGAACAGACATTTCTCCAAAGAAGACCTACAAATGGTCAAGAGACACATGAAAAAAATGCTCCACATCACTTGGCATCAGGGAAATACAAATCAAAACCACAATGAGATACCACCTCACACCAGTCAGAATGGCTAAAATTGACAAGACAGGAAACAAAAAGTGTTGGTGAGGATGTGGAGAAAGGGGAACCATTTTACACTGTTGGTGGGACTGCAAGCTGGTGCAGCCACTCTGGAAAACACTATGGAGGTTCCTCAAGAAGCTAAATATAGATCTACCCTGTGACCCAGCAATTGCACTCCTGGGTATTTACCCCAAAGATACAAAGTTATTGATCTGAAGGGGCACCTGCACCCCAATGTTTATAGCAGCAATATCCACAAATAGCCAAACTGTGGAAAGTGCAGAGATGTCCATCTACAGATGAATGGATAAAGAAGATGTGGTCCATATATACAACGGAATATTACTCAGTCATCAAAAGGATGAATACCTACCATTTGCATTAACATGGATGGAACTGGAGGGTATTATGCTGAGCAAAATAAGTCAGTCAGAGAAGGACAATTATATGGTTTCACTCATATGTGGAATATGAGAAACAGTGCAGAGGATCATAGGAGAAGGGAGGGAAAACCGAATGGGAAGTCATCAGAGAGGGAGACAAACCATGAGAGACTCTTAACTCTTGGAAACAAACTGAGGGTTGCTGGAGGGAAGGTGGGTGGGGGGATGGGGGAACGGGGTGACGGGCATTAAGGAAGGCACATGATGTGATGAGCACTGGGTGTTATACGCAACTGAACTCTACATCTGAAACTAATGATGTCCTATATGTTGGCTAATTGAATTTAAATAAAAAATCAGCCTATTAAAAGATTGGAGGTGAATTAAATTCAGTATTTCTCAAAGTTGCTGATATATTTATATATATATAGAATATATTTATAATAAAATTACTATTATAATAATTATTATTGAATGCTTAATAGGTGCCACGTTTGGAATATTGTTTCTGTAAAAGATCAAATAGTAAATATTTTAGGATTTGCTAGGCACATACAGTCTCTGTATATGTTTGTTTTTTGTTTGCTCATTTGTTTGACTTAAAACCACTTGAAAATGTAAAAAAAAAAAATCTTAAAAGTCCCAGGTTTAAAATAGTTTTTGGAGGGGCGACTGGGTGGCTCAGTCGGTTAAGCATCTGCCTTCGGCTCAGGTCATGATCTCAGGGTCCTGGGATCGAGCCCCAGGTCGGGCTCCATGCTCAGCGGTGAGTCTGCTTCTGTTCCAGGTCTCTCTCTCGGATCCTGGAAGTTTGCTGCCATCTCTGGTGTTGTTGGCTTGTGGAAGCATCAGCCCGTCTCTGCTTTCCTGTTATCAGGCATTCTCCATGGGTGTCTATGTCCAAACTTCCTCTCTTTACCCAGTCATACTGGAATAGGGTCCCACCCTACCCCAGTGTGACTGGTTGTTAACTAAATCCAGCTGCAATGACCCTATTTCCAAATAAAGTCACATTCTGAAGTACTGGGGGTAAGGATCTGCACATACGAATTTTGGAAAGATACTCTTAACCTATAACACTGCTTCTGCATGTACTATGATTTGGGAATGGCTGGTTTGTACATATTTAATAAAGCCAACACATGGCAAACATAGGATTAAAAGTGTCTGCCATGGTATTATAATTTATATATAACTATAAAATATATTATAACTTATATATAACTATAAAATATATAAAATATACTTACATAAATATAAAATATGTTCTATTTTCTTTGTTAATCGAGGATAATAGTAAGCTGAGTTTTGGCATTTTGACTGAATGCCCATTTTTTTTTTTTTGGTTTAAGTCACATTCAGTTATTTCAGTTACAATGACATTTCCTGAGATAACAAACCATCAGATACTAATATTTCAAGAATAAATTATCTAGAACATTCTGGGATTTTTTTTCTCATGAGTGTAAATGCTTTGATAAAACTGTGACTATCCATAATTGTGAAGATATTCTTGATAACTGAGGGACTTCATATCTATCATGCTGAGTACTAGTTATGTGCTGGGGCGGGGGGACTAGAGATAAATGTCACACGTTGAAAAGGCAAGTTGGTTCTTATACCAATCTCTAGAAATGGCATTTTGAAATGAATACTTCATTTCTATCTGGTTTTTATCATCTCTTTCTTTCCCTTACAAATCAATGTACTCGAAACAAAACAAGGATTCAATAAAGAACAAATTTGGCTAATGTAGCCTCTATTAGATTTGAATAGTTCAAACCAACCTGTTCCTTTTAAGTTATATTTAGTACTCTTTCATTTTATTAAGTTTTCAAGAAAAACCTAAAATTTTTAAAAACTTTTAAATATGACACCGTTTGCCACGGAAGATAGTGTATTATTTAAAATTCTTATGCTCCTTAAACCCAGAACTGACACACAGTCTGGGAAATTGTATCGGACGCAGAACAGGGGGATCAGACTACAGGAATGAAGCAGCCTGTTTGTGCAGCTGAGCTCAGCAAAGCGGACCGCTCCTTATTCCTGGAGGCTCTGCCGAGCTCAAGATGGTCACAGTTCCTGCACTCGAGAAAGGACGACATCTTGTGGCTACAAGACTTTTTCTACTTTTGACAATTCTGAGTTTCCACGACAGCTAAAAGTTGTAGCTGTTTTAGCAGGACACGCAGCATTACTGAAAAGAATGGGAAATCTATCATAATATTGAAAATACAGGGGGGCGCCTGGGTGGCTCAGTTGGTTAAGCGTCTACCTTCAGCTCAGGTCATGATCTCAGGGTCCTGGGATCGAGCCCCACATCGGGCTCCCTGCTCGGCGGGAAGCCTGCTTCTCCCTCTCCCACTCCCCCTGCTTGTGTTCCCTCTCTTGCTATGTCTCTATCTTTCAAATAAATAAATAAAATCTTTAAAAAAAAGAAAGAAAAGAAAATACAGGTGTAGGTGGCATGTGAATGCAGTTGAGAGATTTAAACATAAAACTGATGAAGATAGTTCTAGTTTCTTTTCCCATAAAACTAACATTTAATGTGATTCCAAACTGACCACCTAAAGTAAACTAATGAAAATAAATTAGAAATGGGTATTTTAAATTCCAATGATGTATATAATTTAACATCAATAAATATGGTCAATTGACAACCCCAAGTACGTCCTAGAGCTTCATGACTCCGTTATTAGAAGCCCTGAGCACAAGGTCCATATTATGTGAAGCAGCCCAAAAGAATCATCTCTAAGTCATAGTTCTTTGGTCAAAATTCAAAAACAAGGGGCGCCTGGGTGGCTCAGTAGGTTAAGCATCTGCCTTAGCTCAGGTCATGATCCCAGGATGCCTGCGTCAGGCTCCCAGCTCAGCGGGGAGTCTGCTTCTCCCTCTGCCTCTGCCCTTCCCCCCTACTGTGCTCTCTCTCTCTCTCTCAAAAAAATCAATAAAACCTTAAAAAAAAAAAAAAGATTTCTCCCACGTCCTCATGAACTCCTCAGCTTGGATGAAAGTAATTTTATAGGAAAACACATTATTTAGGAGCCCTATTCAAGGCCATCATTTTCTTATAACAAGTATTGAAAGAAATAGGAAGCTTCAAACATAATTATTGTACTTTGTAGACAGATGGATTTGAGGGGTCAATGAGAGTCGTGTCGCTCTGCCCATGCTTGCCTGGATCCAGGTTCAATCTCCTGAGAATGCTTCTAGTTAAAATCACATGAGCTCTTCCCAGGACCCCTGACTAGAAAAAGCTCCTCACCCCATTTCTATCTGAACTGTTTCTTAGTCTGTCACATCTGTGATTTTACTGAAAACCACCTGAAATCACTGGTGGAGCAAACCAGTTAGGGAAAAAAAAAAACCCATAATAGACAAAGGATGAGATGAGTAATTCTAGCTAACCACGATGGAAAACCTACTGTGTGGAAGGCAGTGTTCAAAGTGCTTTCTATGATTTGACTTTTTCTTTTTTCCTTCCAAAGACTGTATGTGGTATATACTACACCCATTTCACAGACGAGGAAACTGAGGCTCAGAATAAGCATCTTCATCAAGGTTGCAGAGCGAAGGGGCAATTCTGGGCTTCCAATCCAGCTTCCTAAAGCCCACTAGGCTGACTCAGGAGTGGAAGGAAATGCCACTGACTTCCCACGCTGGGAAAGGTTAGGGAAGGCAGCCACGGCTCAAAGAGGAAAACTCAGACTCGACTCTCGGCTTCCTGATCTCCATAGTCTTCCGTGCACACAGCAATATGTATCTTAAGTTCTCTAGGCCCCCAATGAGCTCTTTCTCTTACAGCTTTTGCCAGAAGACCACCGCCCAACCGCCAAGAGAATGTCTGGCGAGATAAAGTAGAACTGAATCGCACCATCGCCAACATTCCACTTGGAACCCTAGAGCTCCTAGAGGACAAGCATGTTTGATATGTTTTGTTTTCCCAGACATCATAATCCCTTAAAGAAACTACCACCTCTGAGAAAGATCAAACAGAAAATCACATCCTAGGATTTTTTGTAGCTGTTGTTTTAAGTATATCAGGATTTCTTTTCTTGTTCCAAGGCATGTCACGAAATGCCCCAAATGTAAGAAACTTCCAATGAAATTGCTTGATTTTTAAAAACAAATATAATCCATCCAAACTGTGAAGGAGTCACAGATCCCACAACCTAGTGTATTTCCCCTATGGAGCCTGAGCAATTTAGGATTAACTGGGCGGTCTGCAGTTGTTGGGTGGGGGACAAGCGGCAGGAAAGGAGAGGGTTAAACTAAAAATAAAAAGGTTTAACATGTTTTCCAAAATTCCTGAGCAGAAGAATCTAGGACTTAGTGCTCTCCTGAATGGGATTAAAGTGGTCTAGAGGGCAGCTTGGAAACAGGTGAGCTGGCATTTTTCACAGAGGAGAAGACACTTCTGATCCCACTTTAGAAAAACAGAAAAGTTGCATGACTCGTCTCTATCTCCAGAGCCCTGACACCAAGCAGAACTTGCTTACAGAAATTAAAATAAAGAGAAACAATTTTCAAAGACTGGGCAAGGATCAGGCTGCAATAAAAATCACCAATACTTGGGGCACCTGGGTGGCTCAGTCGTTCAGCGTCTGCCTTCGGCTCAGGTCATGATCCCAGGGTCCTGGGATCGAGTCCCACACGGGCTCCCTGCTCGGCAGGAAGCCTGCTTCTCCTTCTCCCACTCCCCCTGCTTGTGTTCCTGCTCTCGCTATCTCTCTCTGTCAAATAAATAAACAAAATCTTAAAAAAAAAAAGAAATCACCAATGCTTGAAACACTCAAGTGCTAACCGGGGAACTGGCTTTTAATTCTGTTTAAACGGGAACGGGGCCTAATAGGGAACAGATGAACGTTGTAACATGGCCAAGGGCTGACAAGGGGTCATACTCGAAGGAAGTCATGGTCTTCCTTCATGGCTGTCCCTCTTTACTATCCCTTCTGTTCCCAAAGTCCCCAGTTTCACCCTCAGTAACCTTCCCACACACTCCTCACCACCCCACCCCCCACCCGAATCCTAGCTCTTCTTCCCCAGAGTCGCTCAGTTACTCTAAGAAAAGCCTGAAAGCTGGGGTCACATTCCCTGCAGACCTACAGAATCAGCGCGTCCTTACTAATCTAAGGGCATGTTCTGAGGGAACTGATTAGTCACCTCTGGTGATGCTCCTTTGCTGATCACCCAGTGCTGCATCTTAGGTGACCAGCTGGGTTTTTGGGCTGGGGCAGAGATGGGCTTGTCAGATCTAGCATATAAAAATGCAGGATGCCCAGTTAAAGAGGGTTACATAAGCAATAAATAATTCTCAGTATAAGAATTATACTATACATGTCCCATACGTACTTATGTCTTATGCAAAATATTTAGGACCTAGTTATTCATTGTTTATCTGAAATTCAAACTTAACTGTGTGTTCTGTGTTTTATCTGGCAAAGAGGGGGCGTCTTTCAGGGCTTTTCAGTTTCCCAAAGAGACACAACTACCTGTTTTGCCAGCTCTTGTTGCTGGGGATACAAGTCAGGGAAATGGTTTAATTACAAAATTTTATGGCATACAACTCAGAATGCACCTGTCTTCCTCAATAAATGTGTGCATCAAATCAACTCGGTTGTCTCTTTGTGAAGAAAAGCCTAGTGCCTGATACTCAAGGTATGATCCTTGGACCAGCCATATCAGCATCACCAGGGTGCTTGTTAGAAAGAGCCGTTCATGGCTCCATGCAAATTTTAAGGTGTTTTTTTTTCTATTTCTGTGAAAAATCTCATTGCCATCTTGGCACAGATTGCATTGAATCTATAGCTTGCTTGAGGTAGTATGAATATTTTAACAATATTAATTCTTGCAATCCATGAACATGGAATATCTTTCCATTTATTTGTGTCTTTAGGTTTTCACTGATGTCTCATAGTTTTCAATGCACAGTCTTTCACCTCCTTGGTTAAATTTATGACTAGGTATTTTATTCTTTTCCATGCTACTGTAAATGGGATTGTCTTCTTTCAGATAGGTCGTTGTTAGTGTATAGAAACACAACTGATTTTTGTATTTTGGTTTTGTATCTTGGCTTTGTATTTTGATTTTGTATCTTTACGTTGCAACTTTACTGTTGACTGGCTGATTAACATTTGCTTCGTTCAAACTGAATGAGTAAAACTGATTGTACCATTTAACAACAAATTTGATATATTTTAAAACCAAAATATTTAGAATGCTGTGGAATTTGTGTTAGAATATAAAGAGGTAACAAAGGAACAGAATTTTAAAAATTCAAAAATGGTCAAAATAATAGGTAAATTGTATACTGAGATAAAGTTGTATTTTGAAATCAGTTAAGAAAGGACACACTATTCAATAAATGATATTGGAACAATTAGCTAACCACCTACAATACACCAAAACAAAATCTAATAAATTACACTTAAATGGAAAGTTAAAACCATAGAGTTAAAGCTCTGAAATTACTTGAACGAAATGTGGACAATTAATCATATAATCAATAAGAAAGGATTCTAAGGGTTTCAGAAGAAGTTTTTTCAGAATACTCAGTACACAACATTGATCAAAATAGAAACAGATGTCCTCTAATTTTTCAAAGCCTATACTTTTCAATTGTATAAATTGCATATGGTTCTGTTTTTCAAATAAGCCTTTTTAAAAAAAAAAAACGTGTAACATCATCCCCATCAACAAAAAAGGCGCCCACTTGAGATTATTTATGTAGTATTGTAGTAAATTTGTGCTTCTTCAAGTACAAGGTCTCCCTGAACTCCATTTAGAACGTATGGCAAGACTTGCAGCTCAGTGACCAGATTCAGAAGGCAAAGAATGTAATTATTTAGAATTCAAGGTTATAATTTACAAGCCATATTAGTGTCATAACGGTGCTATACTACATTACCAGAAACATGGCTTAAAACGACAAGATGTATGATCTTAGACTTCTATAGGTTAGAAGCCCAACATGGATCTCACTGGGCTAAAATCAAGGGCTACGTTCCCTCGGGAGGTTCAAGGGAAGTATCTGCGTCCTTTCCTTCTCCAGCTTCTGATAACTCTCTGCATTGGTCGGTTTGTGGCTCCCTTTCTACATCTCTGAAGCCAGCAATGGAAGATCTAGTTCTTTTCACGTTGCAACTTTCTGACTTTCCTCCATAGTTACATCTCCCCGACCCTCCTCTGCTTCCATTCCGTCTCCCACTTAAAAGGACCCTTGCAATTACATCGGGTCCATCCGGATAATCCAGGATAATCTTCCTATTTTGAGGTCATCTAATTAGCAACCTTAATTCCATCTGAAACTTTAGTTCCCCTTTCCTTGTAACCTAACATGTTCACAGCTTCCAGAGCATAGGGCATGGACATTTGGGGGGCCCATTATTCTGCCTGTTATGAGAGCTCTGACTTACAACCTCACTTTATTTTTTTTAAAGATTTTATTTATTTATTTGAGAGAGAGAATGAGATAGAGAGAGAGCATGAGGGGGGGAGGGTCAGAAGGAGAAGCAGACTCCCTGCTGAGCAGGGAGCCCGATGCGGGACTCGATCCAGGGACTCCAGGATCATGACCTGAGCCGAAGGCTGTCGCTTAACCAACTGAGCCACCCAGGCGCCCACACCCTCACTTTATAAAAGACACAGAGGCCCAGGGTGATTGGGCACTCTGAGGACACGTGTAGTCAACATAAAGGCCTTTGATCTCTAACTCATTACTTAACATGTCTTCACAGGCATTCCATTAGTCTTCTATTGTGGTAGGTGTTGTTAGAATATAAAATATTTAAATAAATCACAGTCCTTGACCTCAGAGGACTTACCAGCCATGTGTTCGTGAAGTATGGAGCAGGTATAAGAAAGAAGGAATTCTAAGCCATAGAACATTTCTCAAATCTTCGCCTGGCAACCAAGTGGGAGAGAATAAAATGCAACCATTACTATCATAATTAACAGTATAAGAGCAAACCAGCAAATTATGATTATATAAATAAAGCACGATAATACATTTTGGAGGCATATTTTATGTAGTTATTAAGAGCAATGCATTCAAGCCTTAGGGCTCCTTTCGAATTTTGACTAAGGCTTTGAAATCAAGTAGTTATAAAATCACATAGTTACATAAAAGTCTCAGTCTCCTCTTCAATAAAATATGAATAATACCTATTTCAATAGGTTTTGCATGATGAGTACTTATAAAGCTTAGAACATAATGTGGCTCCTATTAAGTATCCAAAAATTGCAGTAATTATTATCATTAAAAGTTGTAATTCAAGGAAGATTATATGCCATCGAAACTTATCACTGAACTTACATCATAAAAAGAAAGTATAAAAGAGGAGTGAATAATATTTAAAGTGTCTTGATAACCTAAATTCACTTGTGTACAGAGAACCTAGCTAAGAATTTAATTGCCTGAAATCAATTAGATTTACATCAGTTAGATTAAAGACTCTGGAAATAAGAACTTAGTTTTCCCCTAATGTCTACATCATCTACAAAAGAAAATAATAAAAATAATTTTATCAAGGAGAAGTAGATCTTTCCAGATGCTGATGGAAAGATCTTTCCAGCATCCTGACATATAGAATGGTCTTAGCTAGCAAATCATACTAATACAATAGAGTCCTAATAATGGACTTTCTCCAAATAATTTCCCGTTTAAACATACAACCAACCTCACATTTGACTCCAGAGAGTATGTATGTATTTGTGCCTATCAAGAAATAAAGTTTTCTGGGGCACCTGGGTGGCTCAGTCAGTTAAGTGTCCGACTTGGCTCAGGTCATGATCTCAGGGTTCTGGGATCGAGCCCCGAGTTGGATTCTCTCTCTCTCACCCTCTTCCTCTCCCTCTCATGTACATTCACTCTCTCTCTCCTTAAACAAACAAACAAAGGAAATAAAGTTTTGGCCATCTTGGAGCCTGCTGGGAACAGGACTCTTAAAATGACAAATGTATCTGGAAGACTGTGGTACAGGGCCACTTTTGCTGGCTATACGCGGGGTCTCCAGAACCAGAGGGGACACACAGCTCTTCTTAAAACTGAAGGTGTTTATGCTCGAGATGAAACTGAATTCATTCTAGGCAAGAGACGTGCTTCTGTCAGCGACAGAACAAAGCAAAGAACAACACAGCGACTCCTGGTGGCAAACCAAACAAAACCAGAGGAATCTGGAGGAAAACGGAAACAGTGGCATAGTGCACAGTCTGAAGCAACCTTCCTGCTAAAGCCATTGGCCACAGGATCCGTGCGCCGCTGTACCCCTCAAGGGCTTACACTTACTGAAAAGTAAATAAGAGGCGCCTGGGTGGCTCAGTTGGTTAAGCGACTGCCTTCGGCTCAGGTCATGATCCTGGAGTCCCGGGATCGAGTCCCGCATCGGGCTCCCTGCTCAGCGGGGAGCCTGCTTCTCCCTCTGCCCCTCACCCCACTCTTGGGCTCTCTCTCACACATTCTCTCTCTCTTAAATGAATAAATAAAATCTTTTTTAAAAAAGTAAATAAAGGTGCAGATTTGTTCTCATTAAAATAGTTTAGTAATAAGTAATAAATCAATAGAAAATGAGAATTTTGTCCCCACTGTTACTTTGCTTTAACTTTTTCTTCTTGAAGGTTCATATTTCATAGAATTACTGCTTATATTTCATATACTAGTCCCCCCCATGTGATGCAGTGCAGGGATTTCATAGTACACTGTTTTAAAAAATGACGTTAAGAGAATGAATGAAGTTGCTTAGTGTGAGTATGTTGGAGCTTTACCCCACTGACATTTTGCACTGCACTGCCTTGTTCTAAACACTTGAGGGTAGAAATGTTTGCTATGTCGGTCAAATGTAATCTGCTTTCTTTGCCTCCTATTAGAAAACGAAACTAATTAAAAGACTCACTTGGAATAAAGCAGCTTTAAAATTATTGCCTAATTCAAGAGAAACATGTATTTTTTTAAAGATTTAATTATTTATTTGACAGAGACAGAGAGACAGAGATCGATCACAAGCAGGGCGAGCAGCAGAGGGAGGAGAAGCAAGATCCCCGCTGAGCAGGGAGCCCGATGCAGGACTTGATCCCAGGACCCCGGGATCACGACCTGAGCTGAAGGCAGTTGATTAACCAACTGAGCCACCCACGCTTCCGCCAAACGTGTTTTAAATATTGTGGTAGGCAGAACAATGCCCTCCCCCCAGGAGACGTCCATGCTCTCGTCCCCAGAACCTGTGGGTTAGGTAACATGGACAAGGGAATGAAAGTTGCAGATGGGAATAAGGTTGCTAAATCAGCCGACATTAAAATAGAGAGAGTATCTTGGATTATCCAGGTGGGCCCAGTGTAATTACAATAGTCCATTTAAGTGAGAGCAGGAGCAGAAGAAGGGAGTCAAGGGAAATGTGTCTCTGGGAGGTCAGAATGATCCAGCAGGAGAAGGACTTGACCTGGCATCGCCAGCTTAGAAGACGGAGAAGGGGAGCCACGAGCCAAGGACTGTGGGTGGCCTCTAGAAGGTGGAAAAGGTAAGGAAAGGGTATTCCCCCAGAGTCCCCAGAAGAAATGCAGCCCGGCTGAGGCCCTGATTGGAGGCCGGTAGAACGCACGTTGGACTTCTAACGCACAGAACTCTGAGATAATCAGTTCATGCTGCTATTAAGCCTCTCATCTGTGGCAAACTGTTAGGGAAGCGATAGGAAACCAACACAAATATTAACTGAGAAGCTCTGAGACACTGAAGTGAAGCCTAGAGATGGGGAGATCCAATCCAGTTTGTCCAAGCTCTTCAGTGAATATGCATTTCTGATTAGGGTTGGCAGATAAAATACAGGATGTCCAGTTAAATATAAATTTCAGATACACAACGACTATGTTTTAGTATAAGAATGTGCAATATTGGGGCGCCTGGGTGGTTCAGTCGGGTAAGCGTCTGCCTTTGGCTCAGGTCATGATCCCGGGGTCCTGGGATCAAGCCCCGCATGGGGCTCCCTGCTCTGCGGGGAGCCTCCTTCTCCCTCTCCCTCTGCCACTCCCCCTGCTTGTGATGGATCTCTCTCTCGCTCTCTGTCAAATAAATAAATATAATCTTTAAAAAAAGAATGTGCAATATTTGGCACATGCCTATATGAAAAATTATTCATCATATCTGAAATTCAAATTTAACTGAGTGTCCCATATTTTTATTTGCTAAATCTGGCAACCTATTTCTAATCCACACAGGGGGGACATTCCAGGAAATACCTCTGCTCAACAGAACTGCTCGCTGCCATCCATGCTGAAACCTGCATCTTAAGCATTCTCCCCCTAGATTTTGGGCCTGATTTATCATGCACTGCCTGTCTTCTTGATAATAGGGTTGCCTGGTGTCCATCTCTAGACATGGTATTAATGTCATGAATTGCAAATAAAGGTCAGTGCATTTTTGCTAAATGTGACTGTCCTCTAATCATCTGGAGCCTTGTGTGCATCGTCCTCCCCGGATTTCACCCAACTGTCATTTCTCTTCTGCCAAAATGCCGTGGTGACTATCCAAGCACTCCTTAGGGAGCGATCTTTGGGCTCTGACCCTGGAGTTAAATGTATTCCCTCTGCTTGTTTTAAATAATCTCATTTCCACAGCAGCTGTGGATCCTGCTTTGCTGGGTGTTCAGTAGATTGTGTAGTAATGCCATTAAATGTGACCAAATCGCTGGGCCTTCTCCCACAGCACTTCTATCCGGCTGTTATCTTCCATTTGTGGAAATCGGTACTCATGCATAATGGTACATTTAGTAGTTTGATATTTTCCAAAAGAATTACATTGCTCCTTTCAATGGGTTCTTGCATTGCCAGTGAACGGGCAAGAATAGAGCATCTGTCTGTGTAAGTCAGAAAGTATCTTGTGGAGCATGCCCACCTATTACAAGTTGATAAGCTTCTATTCTCCTAGTATCGTCACTGCGGGTTGGAATAATTTGTTCCTCATTCAGCAGAGTGAAGTGAGGAAGGTAGGATGTCAATTCTAGATAAGATTTAGGGGTATAATTGTAAATTTATGTTAAAAGTTTTATCTTTCCATTAATATACTTGGAGTTCATTCTAAAAACTGTATTTTTTTAATGATAAAAGATTTTTAATATAGATTATTCAAGTAGCCTTGTCATTTATAATGAAACTATTTTTAAAAAATTCATGTTCCCAATCATGAATAATGCCCATTTCTGTTCAGTGAAGTCTTGAGTGATAACCAGTTTTGTTGCCTTTTTAGAGATTCGGGAAAGAATATATACAATTCTGGACAGAATTTTTCATTCAACACAAGTATAATGTTTCACTATATTGCCCATGTAAAAAGTACCATCACACAGTATAATCAGAATCCTTACTATCTTTTCCTTTTGAGCAAATGGTGTATGGTGGCAGTTCTGATATTGTAAAAAAAATAAACCTCTTGAAGACAAGGGTGCTTTTCAATGTTATTTTACAGGTAAAGAAACCAAGACCCTAAGAAGATAAAGATCTTGCCTAAGGACTTAAGGTAGGTGATGAAATACAAAACAGAACTAGAAACAATGCAGATTGTACAGCAAGAGCAGAATCCTGTAAGGTGGAGAAATGAGAGTATAAACTGTGACAGCATGAAGATGATCTTATCGGTACTGATACTGGTACTACCGTGAATTCCTGCCTGGGTTCTTCATAAAGGGAACACCACCTAACGCACAGCAGAACATCTTACAAACTCCAGATAAGAACCTGATCCAAAACCCAGATCTACTGGTTTTCCACCATACTGTGTAGAGATGTTGGGTTCCCATTCCTCCCTGCAGGAGACTGCAGACTCCCTATGACACCCTTCCGTGGGTTGGAAGAAGGCCAAGTCCCTCTGATCATAACTCAAGGGAACATTATTATCTGTGTTTTCTAAAAATATTTAAATATTTAATGTAATGTAAGAACCCATTGAAAGGAACTATGTAATTCTTTTGGAAAATATTAATATTAAATATTATAAATATTGAAATATTCATCTAGACTGAGAGATTCCGGGGGGATAAGTTCCAAGTATACAACATAATGAGAGGTTAATTGTCTTTGATGAATGAAGCGAAGAATACCGCCCCAACTTCAGTAGAGACAGAAAGATCTGTGTTGACGTGCCAATCTCAATTTTGTGCACAGACACCTATGAAAAGCCATTGCACTTTGGCAAACGAACTCATTAGGTTCTGGTAAGCCTGACATTTTTAGGGAAAAGTGAGGCTGGGCTGGGGGCTTCATGTAAACGTCCGTGAAGCCACTTTCTCTGGCTTCATCAAAGCTGCTCGGCACGTGTCCTGCAACGCCACGCCGACAGCCAGGATATCTGTATACCACGTACACCACGTACACCACGTACACCACGTACACCACGTACACCACGTACACCACGTACACCACGTACACCACGTACACCACGTATACCACATACCCTGGCGTGAGCTGAATCCAGCAGGAAGTCACTTCATTACAAAAATGTAAATAAAGTGCTTATCTATGCTTATCCTATGTGAGCAATTTTAAATGCAAAAATTAAATGCTTAAAAAGACAGGGTTCCTTCCAAGGGCCAATTTACTAGTTGAAATAATAATAAAAAAAATCAGTTGTCTCGCATAAGGTAGGGTTTTCCTTTGCCGTTTCGTATAGCTTTTCTGGCTCTGCTGTGTACCAAGGAGAACCCTGTTCATGTACATTCTGTAAACACACAGTAAAAAGTAGTCGTGTTCATGGTCGCTGTGAAATACGAAGTTTCTGAATAGTCAAAAATAGGCTATAAATTTTACATTCTTAAGAACATCTTTTATTCATCCTATCAGAAGGTAGGTGATTTATTTTAATATCTACAGTCTTTTATTATTTTTTCTTCATTTTGAAAAACCTCAAATATCAGAAAAGTAGAGGGAACAGGACCACGAAGTCCTACGTATCCATCACCGAGTGACGACTGTCGAGTGAGCCATTGTGAGCCGCTCTGGTCTCAGCTACGATTCTACCTACCACCTGTCCCCGACGCAGTTATGTGCAGCAGATCTCAGGGATGACATTATTGATAAAAACTTCAGTATATATTTCTAAAAGGCAAGGACTCTTTGATGAAACACCACTGCAATTCTGTTATCACATTAAAACACTTAATGGTAATTCCTTAACACCACCCAACACACTGTCAGACCACAACTATCTTACCACCAGATGGTCTCATAAATGATTTCTACCAGTGCTTGGTTCCAGGGCTTTTGACAAATGTTTCCGATAAGCCACTTTGGTTCCAGGTGATGGGCTGGACACTGGGCCATGTTTTGTTAATTCACTCATGGTAATTATTTATTGAGTGTCCAATATTTGTCAGAGGGTTGAGGGTCCTTGGGATACGTCAGTTAATAAAATAGACAAACTCCCTGTCTTCTTGGAGCTCATATTGTAGGAGGATGAGATAGGAAATAATAAGAATAATGGAAGTAAACGTGCCCATTTGATGTAAGGTAATGAGTGCTTTTGGGGAAAAAGAAAATACCACAGTTGGGTGAAAGTTTTTGGAAATCATGGGCAGGGTTGCAGGTTTGTTTTTTTTTTTTTAAGATTTTATTTCTTTATTTTGAGAGAGAGAGAGTGAGAGCGAGAGAGAGAGAGAGAGAGGTGAGGGGCAGAGGGAGAGGGAGAGAGAAGATCTCAAGCAGACTCCAAACTGAGTGAGGAGCCCGAGGTGGGGCTCGATCCTACAACCCTGAGATCACAACCTGAGCCGAAATCAAGAGGCAGACACGACTGAGCCACCCAGGTGCACCAGGGTCGCGGTTTTAAAAGGTAATCAGAAGAGGGCCTGATTGGGAAGGCGTCCTTTGAGCAAGGACTTAAAGGCAAGGAGAGAATTAACCACACAAATATCCGGAGGACAAGTGTCTAAATCAGAAGCAGGTTTGAAATCTCCAAGACAGTTGAAGGCTGGGCATGTTCTAGAAACAACAAGAAGGCCCCAAAGTATGACATTATTTAGTTAAAATCAATGAGAACTTGAGTAAAAGAAAGTAGCTGCAGAAAAGCATAAATGGAAGAAATAGGCCACTCTTTGCTCAAAGACCATGACAAGGTCTATGTAGGAAAATAGAATGAGCGAAACGTAAAACATTTACATTTTATAGAAAGGTAGAATTACAAACATTTTGAAATAGATACACAATTTTTAACTGACTTCATCTATCAAATCTCTAAAAATGTCCAGATTTCTTAAAAAAAAAAGGTGTATTATCACAATTTCTATCACCATATTTACTCCTTCCCAGGCAACATTTCACTAAACATTCACTTGGGTGCTTTCACCGACTTTTTGTGTCCAGTGCCTACTGAACGTCTACTTTCAGAAGCCCCGATGTCACCGTGTGCTGTTGGCTCGTGTGCACCATCATGCACTGAACGCCGCAGTCCCCCTGATGCGCCCGGTCTCAGGTACCCGGGGGAACTGCGGTCTGGCCTGGGAGCAGATGATCTTCCCTCTGACACGGTGTCAGGTGCCAGTCGTCGCCTAACTCTACATCCCAACACCTGCGTCCCTCACCTCGGGGCATCCCATCAGGAAGGCATTTTATCCTCTTCCATCCGCTAAGTGAGATATTCTGAGAGAGAGAGAGACCATATTCACGTAGCTTTTATTACAGTATACTGTTATAATTGTTCTGTGTTATTACTAGTCGTGCATCTCCTGCTGGGCTTAATTTATGCATTAACATTTATCACAGGCACGCATGTAGAGGACAGGGTTCCGTACTATGCATACTTTCAGGCATCCACTGGGGGTCTTGAGAAGTATCCCCCAGGGATAAGGGGTGACTATCTCATCTGGACACCCGAAAGACCATTCAAACGTTATATGGCCTAAACTAAGCTAGCCTCATTCTCTCCCCAATTTTTTTTTCCTTTCGTATTGCTGAACAACACCATGACCGTCACACGTACTAAGCCAGAAATCTTCCTTCCCTTGTGGCCTGTCCCAAGTGTTGACTCCATGCTCACGCTCTCTCAGGATTCTTTACTTACTACTTCTGGTGACACTATCTAATTTTCTTTCTCTCCTGGACCCCGAAAACAGCCGCAAAACAGCCCTCCCTACTTATAGATTCGACCACTGCAGCCCCCTTCTTCAGTCATATGCCCCCACGCAGAGAGATCCCAGGACCTGGACCTCATCTTCACGAGAAGGGACAGAGAGGAGTGACTCCGACAGATAATCACGATGGCCTACTCCCTGGCCCACAGGTGGTTTAGGCGTGGAATGTCACTGAGTGTGACCAATGAGACCTGCACGGAAACACGGTGAGGGCGTCCCTTAATGGTTTCCTTCAATGACAGAAGGACACATGTAATAAGAAGCACTCTGATTAGGTCCCTTCCAATGGAAATACCAAAATGTCGACACCCTTACACACCACTGGCAGAAGTATAAATTGCTTCAATTTTGCCAGTTTCAATTTTACATCACACATACTCTAATACTCAGAGCTACGTTTTACCTCCTACTGTACGTCAGGCACTATGCAGTGTGTCGTACGCTGTCTCCTTTCATCCTTAAAACAACCCTATGAATTAGACAGTACTCTCTTGAGAAATGAGGAAACTATGTCTAAAGGTAATTAAATGCTTTTCTCAATTTCACCTAGGCAGTACACCTGAGGAGGTTTTGAAATTCATAATAAAGTCATTATTCCAAGGAAATGATAAAAATAGACATAAAGGTACACGCACAAAGATATGTACCAGTTGTTTGGTATAATGTGAAAATTTGAGCGAGAACATAAAAAACCCAACAGCGTTGAAGAAGTGTTTCACTAAATCAGGCTACATCCGACTAGAGGGCTGATTAAGGCTTGGAAGTAAATTACCGGAGCAAAATTACGTGCAGGGGAAAAAAATTCCTTTTTTTTTTTTTTTTTTCTTCTCCCCTCCCTTCCTTCAACCAGCCCTCTCAGACCAGGGGGCCATCACCCAGGGGGGGCCCCGGGAGCCGGAGCTTCAGCAAGCTCACCATCCCCATTCCCGGGTGCGCAATTCAAAGCGCGGTGCCTGCCCGCCCCCTCCTGGCGCCATCCTCAAAGGCAATTTGCACACTGTCCTAGAGTTTCTTTTGGGAGACGCCGCCCCGCCCCCCACTACTGTCGGCAGCGCGGAAACCCCTGCTTGAGACCCGTCAGAGGGCACCATCCTCTCTCGTCGTGGGTCGGCACGGACATGTTATGGTTGACCATGAGGAAGTAAGTTGGCCAAAGAGCGCACGAGTATGGAGGGGAAACTGCAGGGAGAGCAGATAGGACAGGCTAGTCCTGAAGCCCTCCCCACAAGGCGGGTCATATGAGCACCCAGGCTGAGGGCTCAAGCCAACACAGCTTTCCTGGTAGCCCTTTGCACAGCAGCCTAAAAGGAGTCTGAAGGCGCAGTCTCTGGGGCCCCTTCCAAAAGACTAACCTCCTGATGGCATGCCTACGGCATCCTCAGAAGCTCAGCTGAGAGGGACAGAGGAAGGGAGTGTGTCTAACATCACAGGAGCTTCAGGAAGCACAGAGCCTTAATCGTGTCCTTAATTAAATTTTGGCGCCAGAAAATTTTCCTCTGAAATTTGACCAGCTCAGTTGCCCTCTCTTCCTGACAAGCGGCTCACCGTTCCTGGACCTCTTTCTCTGTAGCCTTCAGAAAACTCCAGCTTTCTCCAAAGTTAGAGCCCATGAAGGCACCTGCTGAAGCTAAAGGAAAACTTGGTATTTTGACCTGAACACACTCGAAAGTCCCAGCATGCGCACTAACTGCATACATTTGGACCCACGTCCATCCCCTACTGTTGTTGCTTCCTCGGAGGAGATCAGGAGCTGTATGATCAGGGGAAGAGCGGGCCACCCCGGGACAGCCTTGCAGCAGCGCCACCTCGCGGCTGTTCCTGGGGTTGCACCTTCCGCACCAGGCGTCTGGGACCCTCCGGCTAGAACCGCCTTCACCTGGCCCAACTGAGTGTAACAGTAGCAACTAAAACCATAGCACTTGTTAAAAAAAAAAACAAAAGAAAGAAAGAAAGAAAAAAGACTGGGTGGCTTAAACAACGAAAACGTATTCTTCAATTCTGGAATTCTAGAGGTTGGAGGTTGGTAAGAGCCCTTCCTGGTTTGTAGCTGGCATCTTCTGATGGTACCCTCACATGATGGAAACGGAGCTAGCTAGCTCTCTGGACACTTAAATTAAAAGTTCCAGTACCATCCCTGAGGGCTCCACCCTCATGATCTAATCAATCTCCTGCCAAAGTGCCCACCTCCAAATACCATCGCATTAGGGATTCTATTTCACCTTAATGGGTGGGAGGCACAAACATTGGGTCTATGACAACGCAAGAGAAAGCATATTGTGAATGTCTGCGTTTGGGCATCCAGAGGAAGAAGGACTACATCAGAGAAGGTGTAGTATGCTCAGTAATTTGGTGTTTCACAGCGGGTTAAGGGGAAGTGGAGTAAATGAGTCAGATAAAGCCGGCAGGGTTAGAGTCAGGGAGGATGGGCTTGCCATTGCATTTGAGATCTAGGAGACTATTGATGACCTCAGGAGTGAAGAGTTCCCTTAATATCTGAAGGCAGATTTCAAGATGTAATAAAAAGCTTAAGCTGGTATTTCAAGACATTTTGTGATAATAAAATGCAAGACAGGTAGTGATGCATTGCTCCGTGACTCCAAGAATCCCCAGAGAGATGTTTTTAAGGCATTGTTGTGTCGTCCAGACAAGAATTGAACGAAGCGTGCTTTCCAAGTGCTGCCTCTATGTGTTTTCTCCTCTCTTGAAATCTGGCGTTTGCTTTCACTACACTAATGAAACTCTGGAAAAGATGTTTCTTATTTCTGCACCTGAGCTCTATTAAGTCATGTGAGCTATCTTATAAGAGTACAAACTATAGGTATCAAAAATGAAAAGCATAACTAAGAAGTAACACCATGCTCATGTGATTTTGTTCTTCTAAGTAGAAGTATGCATTACCTGGCTGACAAATCCGACAGAAAGAAGCCTAAATTTATTTTATGCAAATGATTACTTAGCAATGAGCCATGTGGTCTTACGAATTCCTTAGGAGAACTGTGGTATTCATGCTGGACAGATTTTTGATACAGAAGTATACTCTTTGCCAAAGAATACATTTGCTTTTCTGACATGTTTGAGGAGCACACTTGGTATTACATAAGCCTTTGTTTGTTTCTTTATTTTTTAAGTAGGCTCCCTACACAGCACGGGACTCGAACTCACAACCCTGAGATCAAGACCTGAGGTCAAGAGTCACAGCCTCCACTGACTGACCCACCTGGCGGCCCCCACCTTTTTTAAATACATAAGATATTTATATCTTAACACCAATTATGACTTATTAGATCTGACATAAGTTACACATCTAAATAGGAAATACTGTTACTCTTAGAAATATTACTAAGAGAGGAGATTAGCTCTTAGTTCTAGCTAAGTTGGCCATTCATTTAAAAGAATAAAATAAGTAAGACTGAATAACACTCTGAATGCTATGGACTAAAATCAGTCAAATTTTCCAAGCAATATTTACTGGTATCCCATTTAAGCCAAATCTATCACTGACAGCAGAGAAACTAGTTTCAGGATTTTTTTTTAAGATTTGATTTGTTTATTGAGAGAGAGAATGAAAAGTGGGGAGGGGCAGAGAGAGAGAGAAGCAGACTCCCTGCTGAGCAGGGAGCCCGATGCGGGGCTCGATCCCAGGACCCAGAGATCATGACCTGACCCGAAGGCAGATGCTTAGCCGACTGAGCCACCCAGGTGCCCCTATTTTCAGGAATATTTATCCTGCTTTTGAATACAGGCTAAAGCTGGAGAAGCTCTGATAATAATAATGCAATTAATATTTTGTAAGGATATAGCCTGCATTTATCATTTGAGAGGTAACATGATTACGTTCTGATGTGAAACCTACTATTTTAAGTAGTGGCAGAGGATATAGAAGAGTATAACAGGTTTTCTGGCTTCATTTTGAAGAAAATATTAATTTCTTTTTTTTTAAGATTTTATTTATTCATTTGACAGAGAGATAGAGAGAGAGCACAAGTAGGCAGAGTGGCAGGCAGAGGGAGAGGGAGAAGCAGGCTCTCCGCTGAGCAGGGAGCCGGTCGTGGGGCTCGATCCCAGGATCCCGGGATCATGACCTGAGCCGAAGGCAGCCGCTTAACTGACTGAGCCACCCAGGCACCCCGAAAATATTAATTTCTATACTTCAGTTGTTCTTTATTTTTGAAACCAGACTCATCAAGATTTACAAAAGCTGTATTTTATGATGATCAATATATTATATTTTGTAAGTTATTATTAGGCCTATGGTGGTGATGAATATTTGAACATTAACAGTATTGTGAGGGCTCCAAAATTCTCGTGTAGATACTAGGGTAATTTGGGCTGAGTCATAACTTTGCAGTGATCACCAGTTTGAATCAAACTGTTTAGTATATTTGATGAACTTGGTATCTAGTTTCTCTGGAAGTAATCTGAAATGAAACTCTGCCTGGTGACAAAACATCCTCACAGCATAATGGTAACTGTTAAATTAATGGAAGTTTAATTAGCTCAGTAGCCGTATTCAGAAAGCCTCCGCAGAATGCTGCATTTGTCGAGTTTGCGCACTAGCGTAAGACCCAGCTGTCCCATCAGGGTTATGCCCTGCTTTCCCGGGGCTCTGGCTCACGCCTAGCTTGAACCTTCTACCACGAAGAACTCCACCTGTTTCCTGCTTCCTTTCATCTGAATCATTGTCATTCAGAGCTTTCCTGAAACATAAAGACTCCCTGTCGATCTCTACCTGTCAGGACACGAGGTGATATATGTATAATTAATTATTATTTGTAATAATATGTGTATAATATGAGTATACTTCTGTATCAAAAAAATAATTATGTAATAATTATTACAACATGCGTAAAACTGTATCCTATTTTTTGCATAACTGCGGTGTAAAATTCGCTCTCTTGTTGTCACTTGATTCTTGACCCTGCCGTACTCTCCTCCTAGAATACATGCACTTACAAAGCATCCTGTAACACCTTTTGAAACACTAGCTATGTGTAAAACTATAAAAGCATAGCTGATTGAGCCAAAACCCCTCCTTCCCCTCCATATGCAAACATAGAAATAATGGGGGGAAAATCACACCTAAAGCTTAATATGTGTCCTAATTAAAAGAAAAGGGAATTTTCTGAGTGTCAGAAGTGGAGAGTTTTAAATCTGAGAACTGAAGCTATTTTATTAGGTATATTTAAGATTGATAGGTCTTCCTGTTGAATCGATCTTTTTATCATTGTAAAATGTCCTTGTTTCTCTGTAGTAAAACTATTTGCTTAAAATTGACTCTGATATTTAAAGAGTCACACCAGCTTTCTTTTGTTTTGGTTTCTGTGGTATATCATGCTTGATCATTTTACTTTCAATTTATCTGTGTCCTTATATTTTAAGTGTGTCTTTAAGAAAGGTATGTAATTGGGTCTTGCTACTCTGGTTTTTTTTTAATCTAGCCTGAAAACCTATCCTCTTATATACTCTGTGTGTATTCAATTTAATTTGATGTAATTGGATTTAACTCTACCTCTATCTCTATTTGTTTCATCTTTGTGTTTTTATTCCCCTTTCTTGCCTTCTTTTGCATTACTCAAGTATTTTCTTTGTTGTTCCATTTAATATGCTCTATTAGCTCTTCTTTATAACATATGTTATTATTTTAATGATTATGCATCCATGACTTATTCAAGTCTACCTAAAGTTAGAATTTTATTGCCTTCCATAAACTATAAAATCTTACATTTAACTATGTGTATTCTTCCGCCTTTTCCTTTGTTACTGTTGTATATTTAACTCTACATCTTGCAAAACCAGAAGCAGAATTTTTAAGCACAGTGAAGACTGTTTTTGTAAGGGGTCAATGTTTTTTCATATTTTCTCACTTATTTTCCCTTCCCAGGGTTCCTCGTCCGTGCCCGCTGTGTTTCGTCTATTTGGAATCACTTCACTTTTACCTAAATAATTTATGTTAGTATTTCATACAGTGCAGTTCTAGTAGAAACAACCTCTTCGCTTCTGTTATCTGGAGACATAATCTTCATTTCACCCTTATTTTTGAAAGATATCCTGCTGAGTAAAGAATTCTAGGTTGAGCAATTGTCCAAGACGAGTAAACTATCATTTCCCAGTTTCCACGGCTTTGTGCAAAGGCAGCTGAGAATCTCCGTGTTGCTCCCCTGACTTTATTATGTCCCCACACCCCAACCCCTCTTGGCTTTAAAGTTTCCTCCTCTTTGGTTTTCTGCAGTTTGTGATATGCCTGGATGTGTTTTTGTTTGTTTTTATCCTTCCAAGAGTGTGCCAAAGTCCTTGAACCTGTGTGTTTTGGGAATTTGGGGGAAATCTTGGGAAACTCTCATAATTGGGGGTATAATTTTGTGAAAATTCATGCTGCCTTCTTTCCAGTATTCTTTCTGTCCCATCTTCTCTGTCTCTCCTTTTGACACTCCGATTACAATTGAATGGAGGACTGTCCTGTAGGTCTTGTTCACTCTGTAGTACTTTAGAAGGAAGCAAATAGCCACCACCAGTCTTGATTTATCTAAAATAAGCGATCCCTCTTTCATAGTGTAGTATCTTACAACATAGGATAGATTACAAGACATGTCTGTGAATGAACAAATATCATTTAAAAGTGCAACCTATTCCCCAAATTCCAGTCCGGAACTTCTTAAGGACATTGGCAAGATTACTGCGGCGAAGTAATGCACTTAGAAATACAGTCTTGCTGTACGATTCCTTCAGAGGAAGATGTAAAATTGAAATTTTCATTGTTTAGTGTTTGTACCTTATGCCCAACACAATATGCACATGAGTGGACCCACAGGCCATAGTTGTGTACGTTGCGGTTCACTGTAACTGAGAAATGGTTGGTTTCCTGGGTATGTTTTCCCCTCTGTCCCACAAACCCAACCTCATATGAGCGACAGCAATTTTAGCGTCTTGTTTTCAACTCACGAAATGTGGCCGGCATATCTGCAGCTTTAGAGAGAAATCATAACCTACTGCTCCAGAAGGTTCCTCCGTGTAACTCCGGCCTTCCCAGGCCTGTTAGGTCAGTGACAGTGCCCTGGTCTCTACTCCTGCTTTCCTCATGTTTGGGAAAGTGAGAAACTATTCCCACCACAGCAGACATCAGCAGTTCTCAAGCGTTTGGCCTCACCACCTCACCACACTCTTCAAACTTACTGGGCTTTTGTTTCCAGAGGTTAAATATATTGATACCTACCATATTAGAAATTAAAGCTGAAGATTTGCTTAAAATATTTATTTATTAGTTTATTTAAAATAGTGATGAACCTATTGTATATTAACATACAGAATGCTCTTATGAAAAATATATTTTCCAAAATTAGAAACAATGTGGCAAGAGTGGCCTTGTTGTATATTTGAGCAAATCTGTTCCATGTCTGTCTTAACAGAAGAGAGGGGGGTTCTCAGATCTGCTTCTATATTCAAGTCTCTGGCGAGCTTCTCTGTATTGTTACACATGTTCTTCATGGAAGAAGAATCCCAAAGGGCCAAGAAGCATATGAAAACTGTCTGATCTCCACAGTTACCAGAGAAATAACAATTTAATCCATAATTAGAGACTATCTTATCTCTGTCTGATTGGCAAAAGTTAAAAACTCTGACAACCGAGAAATGTGGAGAAAAGATAATTCTTATATTCGGCTATTGGGACTTTAAGTAAAATTTTATTTTTAAATTTTTAAATTTTAAAATTTACTATTTTAAGCTAGTAAATTGGAATAGTCTTACCAGCTAATCACAGGAGAATGCTCTTGGCTCTGCACAAGGAGAAATGTACACTACCACTCACTGTAACATTGTTCATAAGAGAAAAAATTGGAAACCCAAAACTTTGACAAAAGAATGGAACTGTGTATCGCAATATACTTATATAGGTATTATGTTATAAATATTATAATGACATAATATGTAGTATTCTAACAATGGTACATTTTGTACCAATTAATAAGATGAACAAAAGCTCTACAACCCGATTAACAACATTTATGGTAAATTGTTTAAAGCTATGTGTTAATAGGGCTATATTTAAAACAACGTTGAAAGAAAAAAGCAATCTATACAAACTTATGTACTGTGTTAAAAATACACTAATATGTATTAAATATCTATTAGAACATTAATATATATAGGAATGATGCAGTTCTATTTATGGTAGCAGTTAATTCTGAGGCGAGAAAGAAGGGAGAGGGGTTCATTCTGATTAAGACAAAACAAAGAGGTCACCTCAACTGGTGTGTTATTTTTTTTTAAGATTTTATTTATTTATCTATTTATTGAGAGAGGGGGAAGAGCAGAGGGAGAGGGAGAGAGAGAATCTCAAGCAGACTCCCCACTGAGTGCAAGAGCCTGATGTGGGGCTCAATCTCACAACTCTAAGATCAAGACCTGAGCCAAAATCAAGAGTCGGATGGACGCTTAACCAACTGAGCCGCCCAGGCGCCCCAGGTCTGTCACTTTTAAGCTGTATGACCTTAAACAAGGATGGGACAGAAGCTTCTCTGAGGCTCAATTTATCACCTGCTAAGTGGGCATAATATTAAGGATCTCATAGAGCTGCTGGGGGTCAAGTGAGACCAAGTCTATAAAACACATAGCAGTGTATAACATATGGACCTGATAAACAGGAGTAAATAACGTATGTATGTAAGCATATGTATTAAATATCTACGGATCGATCAATCAGTCCATAGATAGATATCTCCTAAGAATAAGCTGACCTCTCTCCGTCTTCTTTTTTTTTTTTTTTAAAGATTTTACTTTTTTATTTGAGAGAGAATGAGATAGAGAGCATGAGAGGGGGGAGGGCCAGAAGGAGAAGCAGACTCCCTGCTGAGCAGGGAGCCCGATGCGGAACTCGATCCCGGGACTCCAGGATCATGACCTGAGCCGAAGGCAGTCGCTCAACCAACTGAGCCACCCAGGTGCCCCACCTCTCTCTGTCTTCAATTAGGAAAAAGGTTGATTTGATGCATAAGCCAAAGGCTGACTTTAGGAACTGGGAAATAAACAGAACTTAAAACTATGATTAGTTGAGTTATTTTTTTTTCAAATGATAAGTATGACACATTATGCTTTGCCAAATCTGGATGATGACTCTGTGTGTGTGTGTGTGTGTGTGTTTAAAGTAAGCTCAAGGGGGCACCTGGGCTTCCTCTGGTTTAGCTCAGGTCATGATCCCAGGGTCCTGGGATCGAGCCCTGCATCAGGCTCCCTGCTCAGTAGGGAGCCTGCTTCTCCCTCTCCCTCTGCTCCTCCCCCCCTGCTTATGGTCTCGCTCTCACTCTCTCTCTAAAATAAATAAGATCTTTAAAAAAAAAATAAAGTAAGCTCTAAGCCCAGTGTGCTGCTTGAACTCATGATCCCAAGATCGAGAGTCGCATGCTGTATGGACTGAGCCAGCCAGGCGCCCCTGAGGGCATGTGTGTTTCATATAGTTTGTTATAGTTTTCTCTATATTTTAATGTACATAAAAATAAACATAATATACAGAATCAAAATAATAACTCTAAAAATGGAAATAATCTCACTCCCAGCTAAGACTAAATTTGGATTTTCATCCAAACTAAATTGAGGAATGAGCGTGAATGATGGGGGCACACCGTCTTCCGAGCACCTTCTGGAAGGGTTGGAGGAACACTCACGAGGCCCTTTGTGAGCCCCAGGAGAGGTGAGTGTCCGGCGCTTGGGCTCCAGGGGCACCGGATCCCTGGACTCTAAGAGAAGACGGAGTGGTAGAGGAGGACAAGGCAAGAGGGAAACAGCCCAGGCCGCCACGCGGACTGATACGGCACACCCGTCACATAGTTCACGATATGCCTTGAGGTGGCCCTGGAGAAGCCAGGAGGCAGCCTCCTGACGATCCATGGGAACGGCAATCTATCTTTGTACTCTTTTTCTTTCTTCCCCCATCACATCTCTGGGTTTCTGACAGCTTAACTTGACAGAACTCATGAATAAGAACACCACGCTGATTACTTTGCATTTTCTTGTCACCCAACTGTTGTCTGTGCAGTCTCTTGGGAAAAAAAATGAATAATTCCACAAAGGAGGACGTTCATGCTTAAGAAGCTTTCTGCAAACTCATTAAATTGATGGCTTTTGGAGAGGGATCCAGGAGAGAAGCCAAGATTGGGCGGGGGCGGGGGGGGGGGGAGAAAGACTTCACTGTAATCTGCTTTCCAGAATAAGGTTTTTACTATGTATGTTGATCAATGGAAAACAAATTAGATAAGCCTTGGTGAAATGTACTAGCAGTAAGTACTGAACTAAAATTTTAAGGTGGAGAGAAGGAGGGAAGGAAGAGGGGAGGGAGGAAAGAAAGAAAATCAAGTTAAATTGCAGACAGAATAGCTACATACACATGTCCTTAAAAATACAAACTCTATAATGTATAGAAAATGCCAAATACACAAAGCAAAAAGGTTATGAGAACTATTACAGAGCCATACTTTTGCACGTATAACATCAACTATTGTGGTAAAGCAAGGCAGAAATGGGAAATGTAGGGAAGCATTAAAAAATGTCAAAAGAATTTCATTCGCAAGAGGCTTATTTCAGATTACAAAAAGCCTAACCCGGGAAGTGGCAGGGCTCTTTATAAAGACATTCTCCTACACAATAAATGACACACTAAAGAAAAGTCGGGGGGAGGCTCTCCTCTGATTTATGCAGAACGGGGGGAGGTAAAACGGATCCCAAAATGTCCATTTCTCGTCAGTTCCTCATTCTGTCTAGGTATCAGCAGAAGCTTAACACAGAAAGCACCACAATAGGCCACCTAAACATCTCCGTGCGTGCCATGGTGTGTACTTGGGGGCACAGGGCATGCAGATGCAAGGCATGAGTGTTGTTAAAAGTGCTCCATGGTGATGGGTTCTGAGAGCCACTAGATGTCAGCATCTGATAATTCTCTCAGAAAGACTCAGGCTGCCTTGTATTTCTGCGACAGACTTTCTATTCAGCCATTTTCTCTGTCCATAGAAAAGAGGGAATGAGAAACTGTATGCCATTTAAAACAATCATATCACATCTGAGAAAAGATCAGCAATTCATTCGAAGTAATTATTTTTCCAAACACAAGTCTTATGATCTGTTAAGCAGAGATATTAATACAAATATCTTTGTGTGTATATACACAAACATACAGATCAATATTGCCATGATTTGAGAAGGAATTGATTAAAATATATTCTTACCTCCTTAAGCTCTCCACAAATGCCTTTCTCTTTTCAGGTGCTGTGTCATGGGAAAAATGAAGACAGCTGATCATTTCTTTTCTGTTCTTACTCTGTTGTAGATTTAGCCCTTTCTGTATTTTGTGTTGCTATGTTTGGCTTTCTCAGCACTTTCAAGAACTACTATTTCTTTGAGGCTAGGAGAGTCTCTTGCCCATCCTGTGTGCAGGGTAAAATCAGCAAATATGTATGAATGAATTAATGTATGGATTAATTAATTCATCACAAGGAAATAATTTTAAAGGCAAGTCATCATGTCTCTTAAGCCAGACCATAAGTTTGAAGAAGGCATGTTGGAGAATACTTGTCATTACATTTCCTTGGACTGCAATATTAGGCATCTTCAAATAAGAACTAAGGAATTACGGTTGCCCAAGCATATTACTTTGTTCTCACATCTACCTTTGGAGAGTGGAGAGCCAGGGAGCGAGGGAGTTTCTGTCTCCATCTCAACTATAAAGGACACAATCAAGTGACATTTTCCAGAGCCCTCTGCCTACAGTTGACAATGGAGTATTATACAAAATTGATGTATGTGTAGGTGTCAGTTTTAGGAAAAAGAAGGGCACAGGTGGAACTGGGGAATTTTGATACTCGCAAGGGTCCTAAAGATTACTTAGCAATGGTTTTCTGTTGTGGTTGCAGTTTGGGTGGATTTTCCTTCAGTGCGTTGGGTGACATCATTGGTTCAATCCCAATTTTAAACAAGGTCTCCCCTTTTCTCTGAAAAACTGTAGCTACAGACTGAGATAGTAAAATCTATTCATTCATATCAATTCAGCTGAACTCTGTGAGGCACTGTGCTAGGTTCTGGGGTGGGGGGTGTGTGGGGTACAAAGATATATTCAAAAGAGTCCCTGTTTCAAGGAGTTTAAAACGAATCATCTAACTAAATGACAACATATTATAGTCTTATCTATAATTTATTAATACTTGAAACTCACATAGCACAATTAGGCAGAGGACATTGAATCCTCTTGCAAAAAATTCTCATTAGTGCATTTAACATACAGAAAGATCAAATCTTACCAGCTGACTTTTTTAGATAAAGTAATCAAAATTTTTAGATAAGATGGCTTGCTGCAGGCTATAGAGTGAGACGAGATGATAGAATCATCTTCACTAGCATGCTGTTGGCAATCTGTCCTGTATCTCCTGTAGAATCTTGATTGAAAGCAATTTGTTAAGCAACAGGTACACCAGAAAAGGTAAATTCTTGAGTAGGTCTACATTCGGCGTCACTCTTCATATGCTAATGCTGTCGGATGGCTCCTGGGCACCAAATATTTGGTGGAAGAGAATTTATATTTCAGCTTATCCCACAAGGGTATGTAGGATTTGCCTTTCCTTTTCCTTCAAATCTATGTACCTCAAATCTCCCCACCGTTAGCTATCTCCTCTCTGTATCTATTAACTTTTTAGTAACTCGATCCAGGGCTGGTGGAGGAGATCAGGTGCGTCCACGTGCACCTGGAATGGTTCTCGCCCCCTTGCTGGTGAGCCGAGAGTGGGTGGCAGCTGATTGTCATTCAGCCAGGGAGCAGATGGAGTGAGAAAATCCCCGCGTGCACACAGCCCCGAGGAGCTGTGCAGAGAACATATTCAGCAGTCATTTAGTTCTCAATCTGCCTTCACGTCGTAGTTATGATTTTGTGAAAAATGTCTAGTTTCTTTAACTGAATGCTGGACTGAATTGCCTCACCAACTTTCATCCTAATCAGACAATGACTCCTCGTGCACCATAGGAAAAACAATTCAGGCTCCCAGGGCTTGGACGTGAAAGCCTAAAATAGCCTGTCATCGTGCCTGCATTTTATTCTTTATTTGTACATATTTTTGAACATAATATCGACAGGATGTTGCATAAGACTCATTAGTGCTAATGTAATGATGGGTGTGTGTGTCCAATAGTTAATGAAATAGAGATGAAAGACTGGTAAGAATAAGCAAAAGGAAATATTTGAGAAGGTAACCAGCAATTAATTTGAAGACAACTAACCAGTTAGTTACCGAGCAGGGATAACCAACCATCTTGAGCAGGGATTCATTTGAAGATGGTAGAGCCTGTCTTACTGTTCATTTTACCCTTGCTTCAAATACTCTCAGACAATTGGAAGAAAAGGTATTTTTAGGAAGAACTGATAACCTGTATTGTAGGTAAAATGCTTTGAGATGTACAGATGGGATGTCTTAAAATTGCTTATCCGCTAAAAGTAAAAACATGTCCTACACCAGTTTAACTCATGGATGTCCAGTTTGATGGTGCTGGGAGGGTCCCACAGAACCAGGGCACGGCACTTCAAAGGAATAAGCCAACCAACCTACCACGTGTAATGAATGACGACGATAAGGTTGTATCATAGATGGGCTTTCCCAGAGAGTAAAGCAAATAAGTAACCAAAAAAAAAAAAGTTTCCAAAACTACTGTATTTCATCTTTCTAATTTGCACCCAATGATCAGTGTGGGCCCTAAATCCACTGACAAGTGTCATTAAGAGAAGAGAAGAAAAGAGAAGAGAAGAGAAGAGAAGGGTAGAAGACACACGGAGGAGGAGCGGATGTGAAGAGGGACACAGGGATTGGAGTGACGTATCCACAGGCCAGTGAACACAGGATGGCTGGCAGCCACCAGAAGCCAGGAGAGGACTTGCAATGGCTTCTTCCTCGGTCTCTAGAAGGACCCAACCCTACTGATACCTGTCTTCAGACTTAAGGCTTCCAGAAGTATGAGAAAATAAATTTCTATTGTTTTCAGGCCCCAAAGTTGTGGCCATGTGTTACAACAGCTTTAAGAAACAAATTCAAGTGCCCGTTCTTCAATCAGCCCATCAACCAGACACTACTACACACGTTCCCGAATGAAAATTTGTGAACGGTGACCAAAGGAATGAAGAAAGGCAGAAAAGTTCCAGGTGCTCTTTATAGGTAACGCTACCATGTCTGGCCCCGGAAAACACTGAACTTGACAGCTCATTTCATCTTAGTGCTGAATAATATTTCATTGTCTGGATGGGCCACAGTTTGTTCATTCATTCACCTACTGAAGGACATCTCGATCCTTACCTATCTTGGTTGCTTCCAAGTTTTGACAATTATGAATTAAACTTAAATATAAGATCAACTTTGTCTTTTCTTTTTCTTCAAGATCCTTCTCAATTTTTTAAAGAAATCCTCCTGGCTCTACGTTGGCAATATTTCCCAAATCTGGCCAGTTCGCATTACTTCTATTGCTATTGCAATGATCAGAAGTATCACCATTCCTTGCCTAAATTAATCTAATCTGTGTCCACTGCTAGAATAAAATCTACAAGAAGGCTAGAATCTTAGTGTCTTTTCTACAGTGCTATATACAAGCCCTAAAACAGGGCTTGGTACATGGAAAGTGTTCAATAAATATTTTGTGAATGATGAATTAGCTAATACATAATTCTCATAGCTAAAATATGTTGTGCTTACATTAAGCCAAGTTCTAATAGATGAATGGATCAATGGATTGATGGACTGACAGATGTGTGTGTGAGTGCATGCATGTGTGTGTGTACACATATATGCACAATTTATTACTCACTCAAACTTTATGAGGTCGGTACTTTTATCTCTCCTGTCTTATAGATAAAGCAACGTGGACTGAATTTCTTTTCCCTTGTTCACCCCAACTCATATTACTCATATGGTCAAACAAGATTGGTGAGCTGACCTTTCACATTCAGTCATCTCTTACCTATTCAGTACAGAATCTAACATGATTGATGGCCTATCCTGAATCTCTCAGAGACTCTCACGACTTAAGAGGTTAGATTAACTGCATCCAAGGACAGCTGTGTCCATTTTCCTCAACACAATTGAGAATAAACTCAACTTGTTGGGAGAAGATTGACAGAATTTATACAGCATTGTTTTACAAAGTCAGATAGGCAGTGGAAATCTATAGATATATCTTCTCTCTCTCTCTCTCTATATATATAGCTGGCATATATTCTGATAGCTGGGGACCCTCTCCTCTTCATAGAGATTTTCTTTAACATAACTGAAGCTGAAATTTGTCACTGAATTCTTCAATTAGAGCGGTTTCTCTAAAGTTATAAAACAAAAATCAAGATGTACACAAACTGAACAGTTTTCATGGCCCACACTTCTTATTAAATAAGTAAATGAGTAAACATATTTAAAAGCAAAACAGGTAAGCCAACATACTTCCAGAAAGCTAGTAGACAAATACTCCCTCATGACATAGTGTCCTTGGCCAAGGGAAAATTCTACCAAATAAGACATACATCCAAATAGTTTTGTTGTTATGACCCATAGAACTAATCCCTTCCCTAGGTAATTTATTTGCTGTCGCTCAGGAAAAATATTTTATGTCAAATGGTGAGCTTGCCCCGAAAACACACCATTTGTGTTGGTTTTCATTCTTCAAGTAGCTGTTATAAAGTCCACTAAAGGAACTTCATCAGCCACAGTAAACATTCTCTCAAGCACAATTTTTTTTTTTTTTAAAGATTTTATTTATTTATTTCACAGAGAGAGACACAGCGAGAGAGGGAACACAAGCAGGGGGAGTGGGAGAGGGAGAAGCAGGCTTCCCGCTGAGCCGGGAGCCCGATGCAGGGCTCGATCCCAGGACCCTGGGACCATGACCTGTGCCGAAGGCAGACGCTTAACGACTGAGCCACCCAGGCGCCCCTCTCAAGCACAATTTTAACTGAAAATAATGAGACACACATAGAAATACGATAAAATAGTGTATTAACCTGCTGCCTAAGGTTTGTATTCTCGAATCAGCTACAAAGTTACCCTAAGGCAGGTCATTGAAAGACACTATTGTCAGTTTCCTAGGATATAAATTCTAGAAGATAATTACAAAAAAGTGATAAAAATGTCTCAGGACCTTTAAACTGAAAGGGTTATTAAGGTTTTAGATATGATGACCATACAGAAATATATATACCTATATATAATTGATCATAGAGGTTGAGCTATTGCAATAAAATCACCAGGAGAGAGCACGAGCTTATCTCAAAGTACAGGGTCGTGACATCCCCACTTGTGTCTTTGAGTTCTGACAGTGGTTAGTCAGTGGCATCTTAAAGTATGAAGAATAAAAAAAGGTTAAAAAAAATAAGCTCCCATTTAAAATTATGATACATTCATATGAGATTACATGCTAACTCATATTTCTGAATTCACTCATCGCTGGAAATGTTTGTTTTGAGGTTTAAGCTATTTCTTTATTAAGAAAAATCTGAAATTATGAGACCCTTAAGTACGCAAGGGTTTTGATCCAAGACACAAGACTCTTCCTATGCTTTTGTGATATTTTGAATTAAGGGCTGAAATATGAAATACTATTTATAAACAGTTAAAAAGATATACTCTCTGGTATATATTCACTTGTAGATTAATCAGCCACAACCAGTTGTCATCATCGGCAAACTCCTTCACAGAATATTATTATTGAAAGTACCGCATAATGAAGGAATTTTCCTTCAAATACTGATATTCCAAATTTTTGTAAGAATTTTGCCATTTTTAATATGACTAATTTTAAAACGCTGGTTTTACAAAAAAGCCTGCAATAGAAGGCCAACTGTTTTGCTTTTTAGCATAAGATTATAAATACACAGATTCCCCTTTTTTCGTGAACAAGATGGGAAAATGGTAAATTGTTAAAACTGTCATTTGGGCAGACATCGATGAAAATAGTTATAATATGAAACAAGCTGTTATCAGTTTAATATATTTGGTTATATTGTGCCTTTCATTTTTTTACCGGGGACTTCATATTCACTGTGACGCACTCAGCCCAAAGTCCTGCAGAAATCCCAGAAACAAAGTATGAGGTTTCCCACTTCAGCTACACCTCCCTCAGTTGAATCCTAACAGAAAGCCTGAGATACAGTATGAGGTGGTTAAATAAATTATTGTATGTTCTTGGGCAATTCACCCAATGTCTCTGAGTCTAATAAAAAATGAGAAATTAACAAAAGGCCTCTACAGTCCTTTTCAGCCCCCAAATCCAATGATAACGTTGACATAATTTGCTACTGAAGACACACAATAATGTAATGATCTCACCGTCTGTCAGTGACCTCACATGGATTACTTTGCAAAACTTTATGAAGTAGATACCCTTTTTATCCTGATTTCAGTTTTACAGATGTGGAAACAAAGAGAGACTGCTACCTTCTCCAAGATCACGACGACGGAAACAAGATATGAACACAGGAAGCTGCTCTCAAGTTTCTGTATGTTTCTTCTTTTGATTTTAATTTTGTTTAATCTGATTGTTAATTGAGGTATCACCGTGATCTACGATGTACATCAAATGAAGCTCACAGGTTTAAGTGTACACGTTCATTTATTTTGACAAACACGTGTGCCACTATAAATACCATCCCAACAAAGACCCAGGGTGCTTCCAACAACTTGGAAGTTCCCTCAGCATCCTATGGGGAAGTGGGGTGTCAGAAAACAACCCACTGAGAACTAAATCCCGCCAACAGCAGCGGGAATGAGGAAGCACGAAGGGGACCCCTCCCAGGGAAGCCTTGAATTGATGGCAGTCTTCTAAGGCACCCAGAGCTTTCAAGGGATAGATGCAAGGTCGTGACCTGATTTGCCTTAATTTTTAAGGGGATTATTTGGACTGCTGAGTTGAGCAGAGATGGTTGAATAGGGAAGGAACAGGATGGAAGAGTACCAGTCAGTAAGGTCTTCCAATAATTAGGGCGAAAAACAATGGTCTCTTGATTAGTGGAAGTCAGGAAGATCTTCTTCTGGATACATTTGGAAGGGAGTGTGAGAGAGAGTGAGTCAAGAATAGGAGTCTAGTATTTGGGTCTAAGGAAGCTGAAGTATGGGCTTGTTTCCTGAAGCGGAGAAGGTACAGCTTCTTGGGACAAGATCAGCTCTGCAATTTGGCACCTGTTAAATTTGAGGGGTTTGTTAGATAGCCTAGGGAACATGTCGATAGCCTTGGGATGAATGAGTCTGGATTTCAGAGGAAGATTCTGGACTGAGAAGATAAATTTTAAGCCATCAGTTTATAGAAGGTATTTCCAGTCATGAGATTAGAGGGTGTTTACTGAGACATGGGGACAGGAATTAAATGTTAGAAGATTATGTAGCTGAGGAAGAATGACAAAGGACATTAAGAAAGGCAGAGACACGGAGCTGGTAGGAAAACCACGAGCGTGAACATCCTGAAATCCACTTGAAGAATGCACATTAAGTTGGAGGGAATGGTCAACCGTGTCAAACGCTGCTTCCAAGTTCAGTAAGAAGAGGCCAGTGGCTTGCAAGGCCCTAAGCAATTTGCTCCCTCATCCCCTGGCTTAATTATTTTCCCTTTGTTCATCCTCACTGGTTTCATCGCTACTTCCAGCAACAATCTTTTCCCTACTATTCCATTTGGCTGGAATGTTCCTTTCCAGATAGCTACACGGCTTACTCTCTCAACTCTTTCATGTCTTAACTCAAATGCTACCTTTTTAATAAGACTTCTGAAGACTCTCCACCCCAGCCCAACCCTGCAACATCCCCTGAATATGTTATGTGATTTATTATTCTCCATAGCGTCTCTCATCTCAAGAATACTTTACATCTGAATGATTGGCTTTTATTAGTGTCTGTTTCCCTGCATCAGAGGATAAGTCACAAAAGGACAAAGATTTCTTACCTTTTATCCACTGCTACATCCCAGTGACTAGAAGGATAACTGGCTGTAGTGTTGTCTCAATAAATATTCAATAGAAAGTGAGTGGATAGGGCGCCTGGGTGGCTCAGTCGGTTAAGCGACTGCCTTCGGCTCAGGTCATGATCCTGGAGTCCCTGGATCGAGTCCC
>NC_138370.1:5402541-5429468 GCF_054177405.1 Leptonychotes weddellii
AAGCCATAGAGGAGAACAGAGAAATAGGCTGGATGTAGATAGATGAGGAATCAAGAGAGGGTATTTTGGTTTTTTTGGTGTTATTGTTGTTTGCTTGCCTCATGATTGGAGTGAGCCATTAGAAGTGAAAAATTGGTGATTCAGGAGAGGTTGAAGAGAGGGAAAATTTGCTGGAGTGATGCCTACCCTGAAGTAGGTAGATTAGATGGGATCTTGAATATATCAAGTGTGTTTGGCCTGTAAAACAAGTCATTCATCCACATTAAAAAGAGAAAAAGCAGATATTGTACCTATTAATACAGACAGAATTCTAGTGATGGGAAATTATGGCTATGTTCTTCTGGGTATTTCTCACTTCTCCCTCTGAAATAGGAAACACTTTCTAACTCTGAATGCAAAGAAAGTGTTTGATAAAGAAGTTTGCTAAGAGAAAGCCATGTTATAGTAACCATCTAGGGAATATAGAATAGTGAATGCTTAGAGCAGAAGTCAGCAAACTATGGCCCTCAGGCTAACTATGGGCAACCATTTGTTTTTGTAAACAAAGCTTTATTGGAGCACAGCTATGACCATTTATTTACATATTCCAATTGATGTTCTTGCACTACAATGTCAGAGCTAGGAAGTTGCAACAAAACAAAGACCCAATGGTCCATAAAACCTAAAATATTCACTATGTGGTATTTTACTGAAAAAGTTGTCAACCCTTGTTCTAGGAAAAAATGGAGTCAGTTTACTGACAGCTCTATGGGTGAGATTGGGCAGGCTGTGTGTTTCTTCAGCCATGTTTAGTTACACAGGTTCAAAAGTGGACAGATAGATGAATTACACCAGAGTTGGCATTTTACTGTGAGAGTTTAAGGAAAATAGAGGGTCGAAGGTGATGAGGACTTGCCAAGGGAGTGATTGCAATGATGGACCGTGTAATATAAGCTAGTTACTGAGAAGCCCGACGACATAGGAGAATGAGGGCTGTAACAACTAGATCAATGGGGTCCCAATGGGGTAAGTGAGCAGGAAAAGTAGCAAACAGAAGTCGGAAGGGGAATGCATAAAATTTAAGATCTACATGGTGTGCAGTTATTGGAAATTATGAGTTTTAGAAATTGCATGGAGGGGGACAGGGGGCAGAAACACTGGCAGGGAGAAAATAAGTACCGACCCCTATAACTGATTTGTCAGGGTGTTACACTAATACCTGAAGTCTCCAGTTAGCTTCTTGGAGACACTTTTTATTACTTCAAGCATTAAGTTTATACTTATTATATAAATCAATAGATTTTCTATTTATGGAAATGTGGAAGGTACCTGATGACCTTGGGTATTAAGGGGTGGAAATTAAGAAGTTAGGGAGAAAAAAAATCTTAAAATTAATTGTGTTGACTTGTATAAATACCGTAACTATATGTTTACAATGTGACTTTTATATCATTTGCATTTGTTACATTGTTGTCTCTAATCTACAGGTGTACTACTTACTAGGTATGATCTAGGGCTTGGAAAGTGTAATTATTTTAAGACCAGGAAGGCGTAATTCAGGAAGACTCCTGGCTTGTTATCATTCAGTTCTCAGGCAGGACATTGCTTTTTCTCTTGAAGACCTGACCCCATGCTATTCATAAACAAAGAAAGATGATGAACACAGTAATCATTGTGAATACCGTCTACAGAGAGAAAAGCAATTGTAGCTTATTATCCCAAAGGCTGGAGAGCTTTGTGTTGTATTGTGTGGTAATGGTGTACTATCATCCGGTGGGGAGGTGAATGGGAGGTTAGGAGCGGGGCAGCACGTCCAGTTTGTGTTAAAGTAATCTGCTGGATAATTATTAAGTCTTTCCTTTAAATGATGTCATAATTCCTTAAAATCCGTTTCTTGTTTCTGCAAACCCTCTCCTTCTATCTAGTGAAGGGCGAGGTTGCATTGTATCTCTCCCAGCTTAGTTGATGACATTATACTATCTATGTGATAAATAAGATTTCAAGTGATTAACAGATTTCACATTGAGATTAATCAATGTCAGTGATAAAAAATAAAAGAAGACCTTAAAAAACCAAGGAACTTGCCAATTCTAAATGCTCCTTTACTGAAAGCACAGAAGTAGGTCATGTGTATTTTTATCGGATCCCGTAAATGAACCTTCTCTGCCGCGTCAATTAACGGATGTCTAAATGGGAATGTTTCTTTGTGACACTTTGTGTAAATCCTTCTGAGAAAAGAGTATCAATACTTTCTAGACATGCCAAAAAAGTCCATCAAAGAAACCTGGGGCTTACCTACACCCAGTCAGCATCCTATGTGACATGCACAGACGCACCCGAGCTCCAGCCTCCAGGGCATTCCTTGGATCACGGCCCCTTGCAATCTACATGAAACGGTTCAGAGGGGTTGACTCACAGAGTTGGATCTGTCCTGGGACACCACCGTCCCCATCAGCGTGGCCCCCAAGAGACAAAAATAATAGTTGAAACAAGAAAGAAGCAAACAGATTACACCACTTTTTAAAAAGCCAGACAATGTTCCCATTTTCTAATCAGAGCGGTGATGTTGGGCAACTTAGTGGGATCAGCTCCTTTAGGGCCCCGTCCTGGGCTGTTGGGGGAGGAAAGTGTTCTATCCTGCAAGGCCTGGAGCGTGAGGGTGTCTGCTCAAGTCCATTGAGTAGGGGGCAGACAATGCTGAAGTAAAGAAGAGCTGTGGTCTCAACTGTTTTTTGCACTTAAAAAAAATTTTTTTTTTTTAATTTTGTAGGCTGTTTCTTCTTGGTGTCATCTTTAATTTTTGTATTTTTTTACTTTTCTTTCTAAAAATTTCCCCCCCATGCAATTTATATCTTCCAATAACTCTGTACTTTTCTTTCTCTCTCTTATCCAAGTATGATAGCAGAATTACTTGGATCTCTTCTCTTTCCTATTTTGTATTCCCCCATCATTTATTTGTTTTCTTTTGTTTGGTGTTTCCATCTATAGGGGGTTCCACAGGTTAGAAATACAGCAGCTTAGGTAAATTTTATTTCATTTTGATATTATTTTGTTTAATTTTTTATTTATTTCAGTAATTCATTTAATAATGAACTTAACACTTCAACTTATTGCATATTCTACATTCTTTTCAATGTGCAAGCATGTTGGATTTTTGTGGAAAAGGGCAAAAGAATCTAAATGATCAAAGAGATAAAATTTACTTTTGTGAGAAGAAACTTGAGGTCCGCGGCTTATGTAAGCCAGTAGGAAGAGGTTCACATCTGAGCCCCCTAGCAACGTTTTTATAGACTTGCCTCCAGGGGCTTCAGATGATTCAATACCTGAAAACCTTGCAGGAAACTGAGCAGAGTGTTTCTCAAGGTATGAGGATAGCGTAATTCAAGTCCCATTATGCTCAGCATACGTGAACTATGGAGTGACTTAAGTGAAACATACTTCAAAATGATATCTTTCTCTTTTGCCTAAAAGGCAAAAATAAAACAAAAGTCAAATTTACTTGATCTTTGAGTGAATAAATCAGAATCTGCTATTTCTACATTTTTAACATGAGGAAGTAAACTGATTACACCCACACCAAAGCTGGCCGATGCACAATTTCTTCTCAAAGTGAATAATTTCCTTAGTCTTCACATTAGCTTTACAATTCCCAAAGGCTTACATGTCCATTTTATCTCAATAAAGCTAGGAGATAAAAAATTCCCAAAGGGAAATTACTTGCTTTAAAGATAAATGTGTAGTTTTTTTTTAATGTGTAGTTTTACAAACAGAAATGGACTTTTAAGTTTTCCAAAAATATAATTATCCTACAATGATCATTTTCTTTGGAAAGCATTCTCTTGTGAAATTTTTGTTCACATTGATAATTTTTAACATATAATTCTTTATTTTCTTGTTGCCATGCTAAGAATTTCATAAACACTGGAAAGAATAAAATTGTCATTTAAAAATAATTATTTATTCTTATTTAATAATGGGATTATTTTCTTATTGTCTTAAAAGTGACTTCTTCAGACATAAGATATTTTGCCCAGATCTGCTTGTAATTACTGTAGATATTTGTAACCTAAGTGCCTGATATTTTCAGGCACTTATAATAATTACTTATAATAATACATAAATAATTGAAGACTAATACAATTACTTAGGCCTGGTGAAAATTAAGATTTTTATTGATTACTGTTTTATTATTTTTAAATTGCCATCACTTCTAGTTTGGCCAGAAGAAATTACAACCCAAACAAACAAAGAGTCTGGAAAATATATATATTTTTCACTTAATTGTTCTCACCTTGAAATTTTGAAGCAAACCAAGAAATCATTTTTCTTTCTGAATTGAATTAGTCTTTTTTGTTTCTCTACTAGTTTAGGAAGCTCTAAAGAAAACACAGAACAATAAAAATTAGGCAAGGAATAGCATAAGTTGGGAACTGTTATCATTTTGCTAAATTAAATGACCTCCAAAATCTTCACACCTTTGCCCTCTCCCCAGCTCCCTAGCCTCCCTATGCTGCATGACATACACAGAATTCTCAGTTCATTGTGAGGTCAGCTCAACTGAGGTAATAAGCATCCTAAAAAGACAGCGTCTATTGCATCTGGAAAGAGTGCACATACATAGGAAAGAGGAATAAACAAAACAAAACAAAACAAAACAAAAAACCACAAAAAAAAAACACTGCAGAAACTAATAATAAGTACACAAAGTACACAAGTGTATTTATTACATTTTGCAAGCACTTTGTTCTACATTTCAAAAACGCCACCATCAAGCTGTTGGCACATTTATGTACAAAACAGATTAATTATAATGCCTGCTACAAAGCACTCTTTGTGAAAATACAAACTCTAATACCAGGAAAAAAAAGCCAAAAGCATCAACATCATTACATAAGTTTAAAAGACAGTTTTAAAAATCATCACAAACTGTTAAGACACAGAACTGAAACACTATAATATAGAATTTAAAGAAGCCCATTAATACTTTTGCTGAATATCTGTAATACTGCATATATCAGAAAAATGTTGAACCAGTAAGATAATCTACGTGTAAAAAAAAGGAAGCAAACCCCCAAATTAATTAAATAATACTACAGAATGCATAATCATGCCACAGATAACCCTAGTAATACCCCGCTACCTACTACAAGAACTTGTAAAATTATGGATGATGCATGACTAGTCGTTGTACAAAGATTGTTTCACTCATAAATTTTATTAGAAATGCACTTACACTGAGAAAAGATTTCACAATGGTCAAAATCAGTGCACAATACTACCTAATTTTTATACACTGACAAAAATGTCTTGTCAGGCTACATCATTTTAAAAGACACTTTACAGCATTCTTGTAGCATTAGAAATAATCAAAAGAAGAGTCAAGGTTAAAACAAACACCAATTTTGGTCCAGTAATACTGATTGCTTTTTTTTTTTTTTTATTCCTTTGATATAGGTACTTCTTATAAATGATTATGAATGAACATTTTGTTAAAATGACTTACTTCAAATAAAAACACAGATCTATCACTACACTTGGAAGGGATACATTCTAGAGTGGCCTCTGACCACACTTTAAAAAACACTACGGGTAAACCAACATAGATTGGAAGGCTGCAAGCAAAGCTATTATATTAATGGAAGCCTTTTCAAATATATCATACACATTGGAGGGATAGTTTACAGAGGTGCAATCCATTAAAATGTTTTAAAGTAGGTAAAACAACTTCGGAGGGGTTACTGTGCTTATTTCTTAATATACCACCTTCATAAAGGTAATTAATGTTCCACATTAGCATATTAAAAGTTCCAATCCAGCCACTGCTTAAATCACAAAGGGATCACTCTTCAAGAGTTCACAGTAGTTATTTCCATGAAAATTGTCTCTATACTAAGCTTTAAAAGGTAAGTCTGGTGTCACAATCTTAAAAAGGCAACTAGCCATGCATTAGTAACACTGTTTCTACGTGCTCACAACATAAACAGGAGTAATCAGAGAGAAATACCTTTTAAGTACATCAAGAAAAAAATACAATGTTAACAAAGATAAGAAGCACTTTTTTTTTTAAACCTACTCTTACAAATTTAGAAATTGCACCTTAGATTGATGAAAACATGAACCAGGGCCTGTATGAACGTGGCCCCTGATCTCCAGACGGGATTTCCAGATTTCAAGAAGAGTCATCATGATACCATCTCTGTCTATTGTTCATAATGTACAGTGGTCCCTTTGAAGGTTACCTGTAGTTAAACTAGTTACCGAAATCGAAACTAAAAAGTATAAAAAGCTATTTTTCTTTCCAAAACATAAGAAATAATGCAAAAGGTGTTACGTATTAACACATGGGAAGCGGTTAAAAGTCAAATAAATCTCTGCATTTGACAATGTTAGTATCTTCAATCTTACAGAATTATTAAATGAGTTGGAGAAATTTAAAAAAAAGGTAAAGGCTGGATAGGAGCTTGTAGAAGAGATCTGATCACACCAATTTAACAGATTAGGAAATCAAGTGCTAAACAACAAGGAATTGTGTTCAGGTGAGTCATAAGTCACCCTACATATCATTGATGAGAAGCACTTCCATTTTAGTTTTCAAAAGGTTGGATGGTTGGATGGCCCTTAGTTAAACACCAATGCATCTGAATGGCAGGAGGGACAGGAAGGGTTTATTTATGTGTATGCGTTGAGCCGCTCTTTGGAGCGAGTAGAGTGGATGTCATGGAGTTCTTGCTCCTCCTTCGACTTGATGTCCTCGTATTTCTGCATCCGGCAGGCATCCTTCACATAAGCCCAGTTGGCCGACAGAACCATAAGGTAGTGAACCTAATCAAAGACAGAAATAATTTATACTGGAAGTCTGTTCAGTGTCGTCAGTACCCCTTGCTATCAGGAAAGAAATAGTCAAATTATATGCTTACGTAGGATATGTGTGCTAATAAGACGGAACCAAAACCTCTGTGGTAATGAGAATAATAAATGTTATTCCTTCTCACATCTCCGACTATATAACAGCATCTTCTCAGCTCCCTTTCTTTCAAAATCTTTCTCTCCTTTTTCAAGTCTGGAGTAACCAAGATTGATTCTCAATCTTTATGTGATGTTTCCTGTCCGTTCTGCCCTCCCTTACCCAAACCAACAGACTATACATTTCATGTTGGTGTATCTATATTTTCCCATCTGTAACAGAAAATAGTCTCTTACACTGTTTGAGTCTAGACAATTCTGAATTAATGGGAGGATGTATTATTGCGGGCTGTGCAACAGAAAGAGGGATCGTGGAAACCCCCAAATAAATCTGTGACTTAATTGTCAAGTTAATTTTCCATAATTTTGCAGTTTCCTTTAGATTGTAAACTACAAGAGAGCAAGTATTGTGTCATATGGATTTTGTATGTTTGCATACATTCACAATAGCTAGAAGAGTGCCATCTTCACAAAGGAAGCCTCTGATCTGTCTCGAGTAACATGGTTACTCAGGTAGTGAAGTTCCTGATTGGACTTGAATGCACTCAGTTAGGAGAGCACTGGTTTGTTTTGCTCTCTTTCCCTCACTCCTGGTCCATAGAGAGAGATAAAGCAGTTTTCCAAAGGATGGCTTTTGATGGGTGAATATGAAAGAGAAACTAAGTCGTTAATTATTTACTTGATCTGAGTTTTAAAGGGTGGGCAATATTTTTGTCCATAATTTAGTAAAATAGAACACTAACATTTTGATTAGCCAAGAGCACTGAAAGACAGGAGGTAGGCTGGTTTTAGAAAAGTAAGGATAGACATCAAGAACACAAAGTCAATTCTAAATGGAGACTACTGTAATACGTTAGAGGCAGGAGGAAAAAAAATGACAATTTTCACACGGCAATATGGGAAAAGATGCATACCAAGAGGAATACCAAAAAGAATTTTCAGAATGTTCTGTTTCCTCTGAAATCCTGCATTTTGTGTAGTGGAAATTGTAAGCTGCATGTAAGCAAGAGCTGTGAGTTATATTCTTGTCCTCTGTCATTTTCATAGTGAAGGCTTCATGACTACATATATGGGGACCGAACAGAGGACTGAACACATGACCAAATTCACGTGGCACCTTGCTGTGTTGCTCAGAAGATATCAAGTGCTGTGGAGGATGTTTGGCAAGCAGTGGGTACTCAAAATACGTTTCACATGAATGAATATATTTTTAGATGTACAAAAACCTTCCCTTTAAAGCCTGAGAAAATATGACCCCTAAATTATTATTAAATATGTATGAGTGAAATACTGAAAAGAGCTTCAGCGTCTTTCTAGTTCAGAACCGGGCACTTTCCAGTAGTCTGCAGACATTTCCTCTGGCCTTAGGGGGACACCAGCTGCCAGGCTCTTACTGTCCCTCGGCAGGTGGACAGCGGTCCCCAGGAACCTCGTGCAATGCAAGTGGACCCCTTTGGCCAGCATCTACATAACTTCCTAACGCCTCTGAAAAATCAAATGGAGTGGATCACATTAGTCTTAGTACAAATTTTTACCATCTTTGCCTTCCATTGCAGATGATGTTTTAAATATTTTGGTAGAGAAGGATTTATCTCAATTTTCTCATCTCTAATATGGAAATAATGATGCTAGTATATTTTGAGTGTTGAAGGAGTTGGTGAGGAGGTTAATGACAGTGGCTATATTATGACTATTGAATGTATTTATGTGCTTAAGCATTTGGCAGTGCTTTCAACAGAGCAAGGCTTAAACAAATATGAGCAAATAACAGTACTATTGGTACTAATATTAGTACCAGGAGCAGAAGCAGTAATTATTGTTATATTAGCCCTGTCTCCTAAAACCTTAACCATTATCAGAGCTAATGAATTGGAAATACTGATGTCAATCAGTAGTTAGATGTTATTTATTTCTTAAGGAATTTATGCTATGAGTATGTTTAGATATCCAAAAGGATGTACTTAAAAATAACATTCTAAACTCTTGTAGTTTGAAATAAAATTTATTTATAACTTAGTATCTGAGTTCATGCAAAGCACAGATTTCTTAAGAAATACACAGCATCTGAATTTCTTTTATCTTAAGATCTTTTTGATAATAGAATCATTTCAGAGTAAGCATTTTTGGGGACATTTAAGTACATTATTCATTTACACAAGTACTCTTCACTAATGTATGCCTAAAGGCCCGCATTTTTACACAGTTTTACACACACACATATGTAGCAAATACGAACGCATGCTTTATTACACACCGCTTCACAAAACGTGCTTTGATAGACCTCTATACGTGAGTGTATGTTGCTTGAACAAACACAAGTCCCTAACAATTATCCATTGCATAGGAATGCGTGCTTGGAATATCACTGCCCAGAACATGTCATGCTTCTTCAGGGCATATTTTAGCACTGATTTTAGGCTGGGAATACAGAGCCTTTGCTTATTGTCTTATTGTGACCCCTCCAATTAATTAGCCAACATGATCTTATTAAGCACCTCATATTCTGAAATAAAATTCCTATGTACAGGTTTATACAGTCAATCTGAAAAGTTGAGCAATGAGCATGATACTAAATTAACAAAATGTCTGAAAACTCACTTTAGCACTGACATGGTCATTTCTGTTATTTTTAAAAATCATTTTTAGTAAAACAGAATCAAATCTCAATACGTAAGTGTTTATAAAGTCACTAAAAAATAACTGGTCTCAAATGGCTCATTAGTACCTTACCATTGATTATTCCTAGTTTTATTCTTTTTTTAAAGATTTTATTTATTTATTTATTTATTTATTTATTTAGAGAGCAGGGGGAGGGGCAGAGGGAGAGGAGAGAAATCTCGAGCTGACTCCCTGTTGAGCATAGAGCCAGCCCTACGCGGGGCTGGATCCCACCACCCTGAGATCATGACCTGAACGGAAATCAAGAGTTGGGTGCTTAACCCACTGAGCCACCCTGGGACTCCCCTAGTTTTATTCTTTGACAAGAGAGAAAGCAGTCTTATTTTTTAAAAAGTGTTCCCTTCACCAACACATTAGACAGTGTATTGGCACTATAAGGAAAGGAATTAAATAAACCCGAATCAATTCATCATCTTTGCATATTGAATTGGCTATAATATTTGTGAAGTTACTGGGAACATTCTAGAGCTCTATACTACCTTACTTTTGTATTATTACTTTGTATACTAGGATGCAAAAATTAGGACTGGAAGATCTTGGCTGCAAAAACTATTACCGATGCTCTGAGTATTTGTCCAAGGTTGGTTTTTGGTAGTCCAGTGAGCAAACTGGACTTCACAGTGAGTTACCAGGGAAGAGACAGAATCTGGAACATTGCAGGTCCTCAACACTCAGTAAAAGTCTGACTTGAAGAACTTGTTCTTAGTATTTCTGAACAAAATTAGATATGAAAGAAATGACAGGAAACTATTGATGTCTGTGTTAAGAAGAATAAATTAATCCTTTTTCCATAAGTGACTCAATATGGCTTTTTTATGTCCTTAAATAAGGAGGAGAAAAGGATAATGGAAGTTAAGGAACTGATTAGATTACCTAGAATATCACACTGATACAAACCTATATGATCCAGAGACGATTTTTTATGTTAATAATGATCTAATATCTGAAACGTGGATGAATTTACTTCTTTTTTTAATGTTACCGATATGACTGAGTGTTCTAATCCTTAAACTGCTTACCGAATATTATCTCTATTGTAACAATAATACTTTTTCAGGTTAAGCCTTGTTTTTCACTTATTTATTTGCCCATTGTTCCCCATTCCCCCTCTTCCCCCCTTTGTATAGACTTCGGGATGGGGGATAAATGATCATTTCAACAAGTAAATCACTTTGCCCTCCAAATCGAAAAACCAAGCCTCAGAGCTCGAGGTCTTACCATAGCAATAACCGCCGCCCCAGCCCCAGCAAGTGCCACAATGAACAAGTGGAAGGTCATGTTCAGCTGCAAAGGAAACCACAAAGAATCAAAACACGCATCATAGTTACAAGCAGAAGAGAGATGAGGACTTCTGCTGTCTTACAAATAAGAACTTCGTACATCTTTAACAAAAGTGCACTTAGGATACATCCCTCACTCAATCCAAAAGCGTTATTACAGTAACTTCTGCAAATTAGTTAAGTCTTTGCAACTGCATCATTTTAGTATACTTTTATTATAAAGATGAGATCGTCATGAATAACGATGGTTTTCAGTAATATTATAACTATATAAGGCTACATTATCTTTTTAAATATAACATTAAAAATGCTCAACTTTTGTGAAAATGATAATTTCTAGAAAAATATATATTTGTCATCATTTTTATTGAAACAGACAAAGTATCTCATTCATATTTATTCTCCAGTCCCCCTACATAACATCATTGTGAGTAAAATTGCCTCGGAGATGAAAAGGGGAAAATTCAATATAGATTTAATTACGTATTTTTCAACTACCAAAATGAAGCTAAAATTCGGACAACATAAACAGCTTTAAAAACATTTACCTCAGTAGACTCACACATCCTCAGGAAATTCTCAGAGACGGTACAAATTTTCTTTTCCTCTCCAATTGTCACAATCCCTACATGTAGAAAATTATAGCTTAGTTATAAATGTTTTCAAGAGCCCAGAGAGAGAAAAAGGATCTTATGCTGATAAAAACTAAGCAAGTTCCATTTTATGCTATAGTATAATGGAAACATTCTCTCTTAGCTTTTATTGCTAGATAATAATTATAACCAGAATTATGAATGGAAGCTCAAAACCATTTAGCCCTCAAACAATTTACAACATTTTCGATCTGAATTCAATTGGACCCAGCCCCCAGAATCTCCACATTCAATTGTAGCCCATTGATTGGTTTGGTCCATTAATGCAATGGTGTAGGCATTACAGTTATTTTGATAACTATGTTCCAGACTGTGCTGAAGTGTGGATCTAAATTTATTCTGCTGGTACAAAGCTTCTGTTCGTCTATAAAAGCATATTGCCCAGAGGAGTAATTTTTCTCTGCTAATAATGAAAATGCTGTTATTAGTGGGAAAAAAAATTTAAAACCCCTGTAATTTTGCTCATGTTCTCCCTCGCTCCTGTTGGCTTACAGACCAACATCAGAGTCACCTGGGCAATGCTCAAAAATAGGTATTTCTGGACTCCACCACAGAACTGTGAAATCAGAAACTGCGAGTGTTTGCCAGGAGTACTGCATCTTTAACAAGCACAGAGGTGTTCCACTGCCATGGATCTCATTTTACAGAAAAGTGATCAAGGTTAGCCTCAAATGGGTCTTGAATTTTGTTTTGAGAACTACTGAAGCATTAAACACATATACATAAAGGGGGGGGAACCCTATAAGTTCTGGGCGAACTAATACCTAAGCTTCTAGCGCTGCCTTCTCTTTATTTAATGTCAGTACATGTATCTAGTCCCGCATGCTCACTTTGAGGTACACGGTCAGCTCTCACTCTCTGTGGAGCTGCTCCCATTCTGCCTTGACAATACTTTGTGCGATTATTTTCTTTTAAAAAAATAATCCACTTGCGGTCCATTGAATGCAGACACGCTTCTCTGTGACCTTGCCTTTCTGCCAAGACGGCGCCAGGAGGGAAGGGGGGGAAATAAGAAGCCCCTGAGGTGTGTCTCATAAACCATCATTATTGAGAAAACTTCCTGGTAAAGGCCATGCTTCTCCATGCTGAGCAGCTACAGACCCCATTCATGTGGAATACCCAGGCTCTGCACACATGTCCTTACCTGTGTCCTTGTTCACCTTTGCAGCAGAACTCCTCGAAAGCATTAACTGTGTTCGCTGTCTGCCATTCCCTTCTTTTCCAGAATCTACTTAAACCTTTTCCAGTCAGATTTTGCCTCAACCCTCCATGGAAATCAGCCATGACCTCCACATAATTAAAACCACAGATGAATTCTCTGTCCTCCGTTCCTGGCCGGTTGGCCGTGCTGGACGCAGATGCTGACTCCCTCTCCTTCATGCTCTTCTTCATTACATTCCCCAGTCTATGGACTCCTGTTTTTGTCTTTGGATTCTCACAGGTCCCCTCTCTCTAGGACCTAATTCACGGGAGCTCCCAGTGTGCACACCTGTCATCTTTGTCCCCTACTGATCTCATTGAGTCATCATCTTTGCATATTGAATTGGCAACAGCTAAAAATTAGCTAAAATTTAGCAACAGCTAAAAATTAGCAATAGCTCCTCAATCCATTCAGCCAGCCCTGTGCCTCTTTCCCGAAATCAAGACTCATATACCCAATTTCTTACCCTTGACAACTCTGTTTAGATTCCTAATAAGTCTCTAAAAATCAACATCTTCAAAAGTGAACTCTGATCTGCCTTGCCTGCCTCCCTCCCAAGAAAGCTCTTCTTTAGGCTTCCTGGCTCATGTGACAGCAAGTCAGTCTTCCCTGTGGTCCTGGCAACAACTGCATTCCTCCTTGGATCCTCTTTTTCTCTCAAACTCACATGTCCACCTATCAGGACATTCTGCAGCCCCAGTCTTCAAAGGACAGTCAGCACCAGACCACTTCTCCCCACTTCTCTCACTACCAACCCACCTGAGCCACCACTCGGTCACCTCAGGGCTATGACAAGAGTGCCAGCCAGCCTCCCTGCTTCTCCTCTTGGGGAAGTCGGTTCTCCATATGGCAGCCAGAGCAATTCTTCCTCAAGGTAAGGGGGATATTGCTTCTTTTCTGCCCAAACCTGCAAATACCCTCTACTTCCTTCAGAATAAAAGTCTCTAAATGGATGACGTCCCGCCATGCACTCAGCACGGCGTTCCATGACTCCCAGACTCCATCCCGATCCATTCTCCCTGCTTGCTCGTTCTACTTCAGCCACACTGGTCTCTCTGCTGTTTGCTGAAGAAGCCAGGCATGGAGCTGCTTTGGTAACTTGCCTGGATCCTCCCTCCGCTGTGAATATTCCCGTGACCCTCATATCTTTCCAATAATGGCTATTTGGTGAAGCCTTCCTCCATCACCTTTAAAATATTGTAACCCAACCCTTCCACTCGGTCTCCAGTACTCCTGATGTTAACTACACACACACACAGTTTTTATGATATAAATACCATAAACCACAAATATACATATTGCAAGTTAATTATAGTTTGTCAATCACATCTGTGTAACACGAAGCTATGAAAATGATCAAGTGCATGTAAGACATGCTGCCGTGCAAATCCAACAACTTGATTATTTGGATTTGTGTGTCTCTGTCAATGAATGGCCAAACTGGTCTAACCCCCAATGAAGCAAACTATTCAGATTTATTAATTTTTCTAAATATCGAGTACATTTATACATATTTATTCCACTCGATACAGAAGAGTCCTTAACTAAAATATACACAATGACATTTCCACTTTCGTAAAGACAAGTAACAAGTTAGGATTGTACAAGAGAAGCAGCAAGGAGAGCAGACAATAAGAATCTGATGCATCAGGGGAGCAGCCACGAGCTTTTTCTATAGGTTTTTTTTTTCATGTCATTTAAGCTGGTTAAGCAGAAGTAATATATTTCTGGTTTTCTAAGAACTGGTTGTGTGTGAACTAGGAAAAACTTGCACCATGCGCACAGTTCCTATTACTTTCATCGTTAAGGCAACAAAAGCCTCTTGGAGGTTTCTGGGCAGTCGAAGCACCACTGTTCAGGGCATCAGTTCTTACGGAGGAAACTGCAAGCTAGGGGTGGAGGTAAGCAGGAGTAGGTATAATGATACTATGATCCCTTACAGGGTGATGGGAAATTAACACCCTACTAGGAAATATGAATGCTGAATTTTCAAGTAATTTACCATTTACATTACTAGTCTTAAAGATGATAGAATGACTGAAGTATCCTTTTCTAGCTTCTCTAGGCTACCCACATTCCTTGGCTCCTGGCCCCTTTTGTCTATCGTCAAAGTGAGTAAAATGGCATCTCTCTGAGTAAAATGTGCATTTCTTCTGAGGTCCCTCTCCCTCTGACTTCTTCTCTTCTGCCTCTTCCACTTTTAAGGACCCCTGTGATTACACAGGGCCCTCCTGGGTCATCCAGGATAATTACCCCATTTTTAGATCACTTGATTAGTAACCTTCATTCCATCGGTAACCTAATTCCCCTTTGACAGGTAGCCTAACATAGGAATGCCTATGCAGGGGAATAGTCTAGACAAGAAAAATGTAGCCAAGATTTTACCAAATAAATTCCTGAATTATTTAACAGAAATGAATAGAGTTCACCAATTAGCCAGGACACATGGCTAACCACACAAAAGATTTCCTACTCATAGTATATGTGTCTAGTTTCTACATTAACATAAAAAATGTCCTTCTGAACAGAGTAGACTAAAGTCAAAATGCTGTTGATTAATAGCTTCAACTCTGTCCTCTGTTCTCTCTTGTGCAAATAATGCAATGTTTCTAGGTCATGGGTGTCTTCTCTAGAAAAAGCTTGATGGGCCAGGTCCATGATCTAAGTGTTTGTCAAATTTTGATTTATTTTACTTTTTTGACATGATTTTTGTCTTTCAAAACTGAGCAGTGCTGACACATAGCAGAAGCTCAACAAATATTTGTTGAAATGAAGTTTTACTGAGAAGGGCTTTATGGAAATCAGATAAAAGCAAGATGCTCCTGCTACAATGTGTGGATGTGCTGGACGAGAGGGAGGGTTGATTATAAGGCTAAAGGTGCCCCACCTACTCTGGACCACTCTCTCCCTATGGTTGGCCCTGAGGGAGTTTCATCAAATAACCAGGTTTTAACAAAGCAGTTTTAAATTCTGGATCTAGATGATATTATGGGGGGATCAGTTTTAACATCTTCTGAAACAAATTTACTAAGACAAAACCCTCATACATTCAATGTCATTAAAAAATTAAAATTGCTAGTCAAATTATTTCATGACTCATTTTGAAATATGGCAAACCCTAATAGGACAAATCATCTTTAAGTTCCCCGACTTTATAAGCTGCGCAATGCCTCTGCTTGCCATTAGATCTGTATGACGTGGATGCATTTATCACATGCAGGGGAATGAACAGGAAGATGCAAGTAGGGACTAAGCAGGCATCCCAGCCATTACCTGACCAGAGTTCCCGTGATGCAGTTCAAAGATCTTAATCCCCTAAGAGCAAACATAGCGTCTAGATGTAAGGAGACAACTTTGCAAAGTAAGGGAAATCGCTTTATAGCATGTTCTTCTCTACCTAATCACTTTTTTGATGACATTAGTAAATGTCTGTACTAATCATAATCCAGACTTGGGGGGAGTGTCATTTTCTAAGCCGATGCCCCTTGATAACTTGATTGTGCCTGTACATCCAGGATTCTTACTGAGAGTCTACAATCTGGAAGGCAAATAAATGTCATCCAGGCAGTAGATTCTGCATGAAGGGCAAACAGAAAGACTTAATATCTCATGTAAAAGGTTGCATGACATCTGAAAAGTGCCCTCTCTTCCACATCATGGAGAAAAGTTAAATTAGAATAAATCTTGATAACTATGTTGTAAATGGTGCTAAGATTCAAAGGGCAGCTTTAATCCTTGTCATGGTTTACACCTACTATAATTGTGTCCCATATAATATTTGGACAGACTGTACTAAAAAAATTGCTTGTTTATCTGAAATTGAAACTTCCTTAGGTGGCCCATATTTTAGCTGGCAACCCTGTCTGAGAGACCAGTCACCTTTCTTCCAATTTCCACTTTTCAGATCCACAGAACAGGAGGAAGACATTGACGGGGAGGGACTGAAGTCAGAGCTAAACAGCTGTTCTCTCATGACCTCCAGCAGCTGTTGCCGACGTGTTCCCTTCCTGTGTGTATGTGGGACATGATTCCAAGACTGAAGCCTCTCCAGTGGAAGAGCTATCCATATTCCCTCTGTGGTCTTCTTGCCAGGAACTTCATCCACAGAGCAGCTGTTGCTTTTTATTAGATCAGGCAAAGGAGGCTTGGGGCTCCAGCTTATGGGATGGGGAGGAGGCCACAGCTTTGGAACATGCAACTGGCTGGTGCTGGACTGATGCACTGTACCTCACGGTCTATCTACAGCATGCCCACTGAGCCCCACAGCCTGCAGACACCACCTACAGAAGTATTCTCCACTTTCCAGAAGTATTAGGAAACCTCAGAGAAAATCATAGGGAGCATTCCCAGATGTTCATGCAGTAGATTTTAATAGTCTGTGAGGAAAAAATCTGCTCAAAGATGTGGATCTCCATATCTTATGGAAATTTTGTAGCTCCCATGTTTTTTTACAAATGATGGAATAGAATTCCAAACAGGCTGGATGAGATTAAATCCACTTCTTTGCATTTGTCTATCAGCAGCACTTGCAGGCTGATGTGTAATTACCACAGACTCTGAAACGAGACTGTTGGGGTTTGAATCCTGGCTCTGTCACCTCCTAGCTGTATAACCTTGGGCAACTCATTTAACCTCTCTGTGTCATTTATAAAGAGGATAATCATAGTGTCCACCATACAGAACCGTTGTAAGGATCAAACAAGCCAACATGGACAAAACAATTAGAATAGGGTCCGTGTATCACAAGCCCACAGACACATATGAAACTATTTTTAGCACGTGAGGTTTTAGCCCTAAAAAAAAACCGAAGAGGGCTGCCCCATTGGTTTAACATTCTTTGATTTTGTTATTATAAAATGCTAAGTTTTTCTGCTTATTTTGGAAGCCAGTGAAATACATACTTCTTAGGGGATCTTCACACTAGACTTCACAAATTTTATATTTGTATGGAAGAATAAGAGTAGATACACAAGCATCCTAGCAAGCCTGGACAAGAGCAAAGGAATTGGGACAAGGACATCACAATTTCATCTTGACAATACCAGAAAAGCCAACCTGATAGCTTGTTCAAACATACACGTTTGTAGATTCATGCTGGGAAATCTACCTCCAATCATCCTTCAATTCCCACGTATTTAAATTTAAAAAGGATGTCTTCAAAGTGAATACTCTGATACATTTCTCAAGTATCCATTTCTCATCAAGTCATGATGGTTCCAGCATGATCAGCAATATTTCAGAGGCAGTCACTGAGGTCAAAGAGCAATGAGGCCTCGTTTTAGTTAGAGGTCCACCTACCAAACTGACGAAGGTCCAAGCAGAGATTGGCTCCCTCCACTAAGGTGGTGTTTCGGCAAATGGTCCACAGATTGAAGTACATGTAGACGGGCAGGGAGGTGAAAGCCGTGACCCCCAGCCAGGCCAGCATGAAAAGGTACGTCAGCATAATAAACTGCAACAGAGAAAAAGTCGAGAGAGAAAACATGAAATCTACTAGAAAAGAAGAATTTTGCCACTAATTTACAAAATCCAATTTGAAGTGTTAAGTGCCCTCTTGCACAGCTTGTTATCACAACACTGTGGGAAGTGCACCACGGGAAGCTGAGAGATGCTAAATAACATGGGTTCTGTGAAGAACCTGCTGGAAACCCTCCTCATGGTAGAGGTGCCCAGCAACAAAGGAAGAAAGAATCCATCTGCCTCGTAATGTCTGTTTCATTCATGTATTTGTCTCAAAAATCTCACCTCACATTTTTTTTTAGACTTTAGAAAATAGTAACTGGTATATTTACAGGGTATATTTACAGAATATTTACAATATTGGTATATTTACAGAATATTTACAATATTCTGCAAAGTTCAAACTTTGTCCATAAATTTATATTACAACTAAATGAGCACCATTCATACCATAAAGATGAAGCTACTTATGTTTATATTTAATACTATAAGTGTGGTAATTCTCAAGTCATTTTAGTATTAATGATAGAAGTGATACTTCTCCTTTTCGGTGATCTGTGAACTTTAAATCTAAAGCCTTCTTTCATGAATTTTAATTTTATTTTTGCTATAGAAACATAGTAAAATGTGATTTTAAGTTTGAAAATAAAGGGTTTTTTTTTTTGCTTGTTTCAGAAATATTTTTAGTATTTATAAAATGAAGAAAAAGGCTGTTAATGTGCCCAGATACAGTTGAATAAGAGACTTAGTTTCGGCATCGGTTAAATGGATTTTTAGTTCAAGGGTGACTTAGATGCTGACTAGAAAGACAGATGCATATCTTGGTAGATGGATGAAGAGCTGGTAAAAGATAGATAGACGTATTCATGTTGCTTCACATCACTTATCAATGATTTAATCCATATTATCTATGTATAAAATTGTCTCCATAAATATACACCTTGAATTGCCTAAGCTAACACTTGCATTAACAACTGTATTTCAGAGGTAACTGAAAAAGAACAGGTGTAAGTCACAATACCCTGAGGTTTAAGTGCAGGCTTGAATGCACATGTTGATATAAATTGATTATACCTCTCAATGTGTCACTGGATTCATTAGCGTATTTCCCACGATCACAAGAGTAATTCATTATATGAAGTGCCCACATAGATAAACACCAACTAGAAACAGATGATAGGCAGACAGCCTCACGGGAGTTGCCACATTATTCTGTCACATGGTATTTTTAAATTTAATTTGACTTTTTATTTAAATTCAATTTAATTAACATACAGTGTATTATTAAAATTTAGTGATTCATCAGTGTGAACAAGACCCAGTGCTCATTGCACCAAGTGCCCTCCTTAGTGCCCATCACCCAGTTACCCCATCCTCCCACCCGCCTCCCCTCCAGCAACCCTCAGTTTGTTTCCTGGTGTTAAGAGTCTCTTATGGTTTGTCTCTCTCTCTCTGTTTTCATCTTATTTTTCCTTCCTTTCCCCTATGTCACATGGCATTAATGAATCATATTCAGATAGTAGAGACTGAAATCAAGATTATCCCTGAAAAGTAGCTAAAGAAGAAAATCACTACTGTAGGAACTGTTCTGCTACTGTATCTGGTTCTTCTCATTTGAACCCTGTATCTGTAAGACTACAGCCTTCTCGGCCATCACTCATGTCCCTGACTGTAGGATTAACAAGTCATCTTCCAGGAAAACACAGAAAACATGAAAGAAGAAAAAAGCCAGGAGAGAGTTTTTAGAACTACATTCTTGCCCACTCTACAATGGTTGATTCATACATTTATTCATTCCTTCAATCCACAAATACTGTGTTAGCAACCATCGTGCATTAGTTCGTGCTCTATGCCCTGGTGATGCATAGGTGGGGAACTCAGTTTTCTGACTGCAAGGAACATTTAGTTTGGTGGACCTCATACTCCTACTAAGTGAAACACCCTCCCAGGTAACTCACATAGCAGTATGCTCTCTCAATCTTCAGCTTTGCTGTTTATGATTATATTTTGTACATGTCCCCTAAAGGGATATAATTTTACTTCCCTTTCTTTCTCCCAATTCAACTACCCTTAACTATATCTGCAAATCAAAATTGGAAGTTGGAAAGAGATGTGTTCTGTTTGCATATGCATTTCTGCATGTACCCGACGATGATCTGAATTTGCATCCTGAGAGAGATCCACTCCAAATTTTAATACCCCTCCTTCCCTCTTTATCTCTGTATACAGTGTATTGTGAGTACCTTACAGTATGACTTGTTTTAAAAGTGGCATTTTCTGAAAGATTTCCTGATGATTGTGCTGTATTTATATAATCAGACTCAGAACATGGGATGATCAGCACATGTGAACATATGTATAAGGGTGAAATTGTATTTTTTTAAGATTTATTTATTTATTTGATGGAGAGAGAGAGAGCACGCGCATGAGCGACTGGGGAGAGGGGCAGAGGAGGAGGGACGGAGAATCTGAAGTAGACTCCACACTCAGCATGGAGCCCAACGTGGGGCTTGATCCCACCACTGCAAGATCATGACCTGAGCTGAAACCAAGAGTTGGATGCTCAACCGACTGAGCCTCCCAGGTGCCCCTGAAATTGTGTTTTTAATCCTTTAAACATACTCTATTAGCTCATACAGCAGTAGGATTCTATTTGAAAGTGTCTGAAATGTAGTCCTTGTACACCAAAAGCTAAGTTTCTATAGACACTTGGTTCCCTTCTGAGTTTCAAAGGCACCTTCTAGTAGACTTTTGAAGAGAAACAGTAGTGTATTCTGGCTTAACTTGAACACCTCAGGTCACGTTTTCAAAATGACAATACAGAATAAAATAAATACACGGAATGAAACTAAATCTCTTACTCAACTCTATTAATTCCTTTGGTGATGAGTTACAGAGAGACTTTATGGTTTTGGTGAAATCTCAAACAAGTGAAACTCAATTCTCAGAAGACATACTAAAGTAACACTTTTGAAAATTGGTAAACTTGGTGTCACTGTCATGTTAGAGCTTGCACATCTTTATTAAAGTTGTGTTGTGATTAATATAGAAATTACTGGGATTAAGGGGGTAGGGAATTCATACAACAAATAAGAAAAGAGTCAAGATAAAGCCAATGAGACCTGAGATCAAACCTGTCTCCTGTAAACTGGCAAGTGTCATAGGATTTCAGAAACTCAGAACATAATTAAACACATACTTTTTAATAACACTGCTTAATCTCCTCCCAAATTTGACTTCCTGTTAGTCTCTACTCTGCAATACTAATGGCTGGAGAGTGTGAAGAGCCAGCATCTGTCCTAGCAATGTCCTTGAACTATGATTCAGCAGACATATTCACACCTTTAGGTCCAAGACGAAACAAAGCCTGGTCTAAAAATATTAGAAAATAAAACCTGTTGAATATTAACTTCTTTAAATAACTGAAGGAACTGGAGTAAATATCCTTTACTGACCATTTACTCTTTTCATAGAATTATTTAAGTTTATATCACTTTTAGAATTTTTTTGTCTTGCTCAACAAATACTTAATGAGGGCCTAAGATGTGTTGAAGTATATCCAAGGATTTCAGTCAGAGAAAGCAATAAACACTTCCCCCTTGTTTTTCTCATCAGAGGAAATACAAATATTCCATGTGGACATCTAGACCGTATCTGGTCTTAAAACACACTTGATTGTCTACGGTAAACATTTTGTGTGACTCTGCCAGAGAGAAAAGGGCATATTTCCTGGGTAATCTTTATTCTTCCTTTTTTCTGGAATTGGAATGAAGCAAATCAACAGAGGCAGTCTGGCTGCTGGCTCGGCATTCCTCTGTCCTCATGGCGTTTTGCACCCAGTCTAGGTAAGAAAGGTCTGCTGAGCCTCCACGTATTGATAAGCATGCTTCACGTACCAATACCCATTCACTTTTAACACTGCTAAGCTGTATGAGTTGATGAAAGTCATCTTCCGTTCTTTGCCTCTATTCTGTAAGAGGGTAGAGACGGATTGATTTATCAAGCACCAACATGCTACTCATTGTGTCCCTAACCTAAATGTCACATTTATTTAGCAATAAAGGGGGATTTATAGCACATTGATTAAAGGCACAGGCTTTTGAGCTGGATGGAGTCTGGCTGCTCATTATGCTGTTGTGTCTGCCTTTGTAAAATGAGAATACCTGCTAAATTGATCTTATGTGATTTAGTGAGGCTGGAATGAGGAAGCACATAAAAATCATTTGGCATAGAACACAGACAAAATATTAGGTATTTTTATGCAAGAAAGCATTATTGTGACTACTGCCATGACCATAAAAATATATGCTTTGGCTGAATGATAGGACCGTACAGAATAAGGGAATTAGATTTCATTTCACGTGTGGAGAAAGTAAAAAGAAGTTCTTGAGTCTGGGAAAGTTATTCAAGGCGGGCTCCCACTCGAGGAGAAAGGCTCTAGAAAGTTTGGAAACCACCCCAAAACTGAAGAAATCTTGTTAATGGAACTCCTTGGAGGAAAAAAGCCCTTTTGATTAACATTTTCATTATTTGCAATTGTAGATCTCAAGGCTAATTTATAGTCTCAAGAATAACGGACATGATACGGCAGCTTGAAGCACATTGCCTTGCACAGCTAAAAACCACTCAGAAGTCCCCGGGAGGGTAATCAGCATGCCTCTGGCTACATCCTCTCTATCTTGGTTTTCTTTCTGTCCCAGGGGATTTCTCAAAAGCTTCTTTTGAAGGTGTTGTTCACTGTAGAATGGGACTTATAATTCAATAGGTTTAGATTCAAAGTGGACTGGAACACTTTGAACTGTGTGACTGCCGCTACTTAATCGTGTGATGGAAGGCGTGACTTTGGAAACCACCATAGGCACTCACACTTGCTTTCCTCTGCAAGTCGCGATGCCCGAGCCGATCAATAGAGCTCAGTGTTAACAGAAGAACTCTCTGCTGGGAGAAAGTATTTTCATGGCTACTAATTCATACGTTTTGTTCTAAGAAAGGCACAAAAGACCTTACTTTTGAATTTTGAGCGTAAACCTGTTACATTTCAGAGAATAGCAGTCCGTGGTCATGAAAGTATCCAAATCAAATGAGCTAAAAATATAATTCTATCTTCCTATGTAATGTTTTATCTTAGGATCTGATAATTACTCAAACTGAAGAATTATTCAAAATGATCAAGTGTAGGGGCGCCTGGGTGGCTCAGTTGGTCAAGCGCCTGGCTTCTGCTCAGGTCATGATCTCAGGGTCCTGGGATGGAGCCCCGCATCGGGCTCCCTGCTCAGCAGAGAGTCTGCTTCTCTCTCTCTCTCTCTGACCTCCTCCCCGCTTGTGCTCTCTCTGTCTGTCTGTCTCAAATAAATTTAAAAAAAATGATCAAGTGTAATCCTGGGTAAAAACAAAATGTACGTAATAAAATATCTCATAATTATCATGTTTATTTCTAGCTTTTCATTGCTAGTACTGTGACAGATACATATTCTGTCATCTGAGCATTAATAATAAATAATAAATATATAATTAATAATATGTAAGATAATAAATAATAAGATATTCTTCTTTTTAACTGAGGAATAATGGACAGAAAACAGTATATTAGTTTCAGGTGTATGACCTAATGATTCGCTATTTACATACACTGTGAAATGATCGCCACAATCAATAAGTCCAGGTAACATCTGTCACCATACATGTCTCAAAATTTTTTTCTTGTGATGAGAACTTTCAAGACCTACCTCTTAGCAACTTTAAAATAGGCAATGCTACATCGTTTGCTCTAGTCACCAGGCAGGCAGAAATAGCTCAGAGCCCCGATGTACTGTGATGAAGACGGCTGACTAGTGGATATTAGTCAGGAACACAGCCTCTGATAGTGGTTTTCAACCATGGCCACACAGGGGGAGCCCTCGGCAACAATGGGAGAGAAGGGCCTTGCCCATGCAGACTAGATCTACATCTATACATTTTAAAATATCTATTTATTAAAGAGAGAAAGAGAGAGAAAGCGAGTGAGGGGAGGGGCAGAGGGAGAGAATCTTCCAGCAGACTCCCCGCTGAGCACAGAGCCTGATGCGGGGCTCAATCCCACGACCCAGGAGATCACGACCTGAGCTGAAATCCAGAGCTGGATACTTAACCAACTGAGCCGCCCAGGTGCCCCAGACTATATCTATATTTTAAAACATTTCTGCAGGTGATTCTAATGGGCTTCTGGTGTTAAGAACTACTGCTCTATTGGAATCAATAAAGCTCTCAGGGGTACATTTGACATGAGGATTTCATTGATATTCATCTTTAGGATCTTCAGAGGACCACATCTGAAGTAAAAAAAAAAGGTGAAGTTGGGATGATTTGCCGGAAATTTATGCCAGTGTCAGCCAAATGCATGGATGAGCGACGCACTGGACATGAACCAGATTTCTAAACCAGAGTTTCTCAAATTCAGCACTATGGAAATTAGGGGCCAGCAAATTCTTTATAGCGGGAATGTCCTGCACCTGGCAGCAAGCTTAGCAGCATCCGTGGCCTCAGGCCACCAGATGCCAATTGCGTAGCCACCATTTCTCAATGTCCTCAGTGAGGAAAAGAGCCTTGGTTGAGAACGACAATTCTAACACAAAATAATACCGAATTAAAGAAAAGCAAATCAATACCTGAATATGCTACCACTACACGTGCAAAATGGAGCAGCATTAACAATACTGAACTCAGAAGGCTCCAGAAAGCACACCATGTAAAGTTCACTGCAGAAAAAAATTATGTCACTGATTATGTAAATTAACTTGAAAATAGGCAATCATCATCATCTTCATTGTCATCATGATGGCCCCAAACTACCTAAGCACAAGCAGTGATCAGAAAATTGTTTTAAAAATGATTTGCTACGTGTATAGCAGCTGCGTTCATCATTGCCAAAACTTGGAAGAAATGAAGATGTCCTTGAGTCGGTGAACGGATAAATAGACTGTGGTCCATCCAGACAATGGAGTATCACTCAGTACTAAAAGGAAATGAGCTATCATGTCATGCAAAGACGTGGAGGAAACTCTAAAAATGCATATTACTAAGTGAAAGAAGCCAATCTGAAAAGGCTACCTACTGTATGACATTCTGGAAAAAGTAAATCTATTAAGGCAGTAAAAAGATCAGTGGTTGCCAGGGGCTAGGGGAGAGGGAGGATGAATGGGTGGAGTGCAGAGGGCTTTTAGGGCAGAGAGACTGCTCTGTGTGATGCTACCACGGTAGATACATGATATTATACATTTGTCCAAACCCCTAGAATGTACAACACCAAGTTGAACTAATGTCAACTATGACCTTTAGGTTCATTGGTTGTGGCAAATGTACCACTCTGGTGTGGGATTTTCATAGTGATGGAGGTTGTACATATGTGGGGGCCAGGGGAATACAGGACATCTCTGTACTTCCCACTCAATTTTGATGTGAACCTAAAACTGCTCTAAAAACCAACATCTCTTTTAAAATATACTAATTGTAATGTTTCCTTCTTTACTACCTTGCATCGGTCTCATTCATTGAACAAATCAAATGCAAGCACTTCAGAACGTAATACACAGTCTGTTAGGATTTTGCACCTGCCTGATCGAACACCTTGATAACTGCAGTATCCTAAACATTTCATTCTAACTTTCAGCCTCCAGGTTACTCATAGAACTTCCAGATTTATGAGCCCCTTTTATTCATCAGTTCATTAGTAATTAAAATTTCCTGTGTGTCAACAATGTGCACTGTACAAGGCCTCGGGCATGTACTGGTCAACAACAGACTTTAGTCACTTTTTCTCTGTGAAAACACAGTAAGTGTCCCTGTTCATCAACACGCTCAGCATATGTGTACGTGTACAAGTCACCTGACTATTCCAACTAGACTGGAAACTCCCCAGAAGCAGGGACACTGTCTTGTACCTTTTCACATCACCAGTGGCATGGCAACTCAGCCTATGTAAGAAATCCTCAAAATATTTAGCGAAAGAGATTTTACTTTTACTTTTTTTTTTTAGAGAGAGAGAGTGAGTGTGTGTGAGCGGGGAGGGGCAGAGGGAGAGAGAGAATCTTAAGCAGACTCCCTAATGAGCTCGGAGCCTGATTCGGGGCTTGATCTCCACCACCCTGAGATCCTGAAATCAAGAGTCGGACGCTTAACTGACTACACCACCCAGGTGCCCCGAGTTTTTACTTTTTCAAGCCAAGACAGGGTTCAAGTAAAATCAAGTAATTTTAAAAACAAAAGCATCAATGGCCTAGTAGAATACATTCTTTTCCAGCAAATATTACTATAGAGAACATTTTCTTTTAGTGAATGCTATTTTAATATCAATTATATAGCCAATGTGTGAAAATGTTTTTTTTTTTGACCAAGGATTCCAATATAATAATGCGAAGCTTAGTAATTCCTCAGTGAACGTTTAAATTTTTACATCCTAATTAATGTACTTAGTTTCCCCACAAAGCAACATAAACTACAGAAATTAATATCAAAATGAGAAAAATAGGCAAAGAAACGGAGTCTCAAAAAAATGTGGTGATGGAATATTACGCAGCCATCAAAAGGAATGAGATCTTGCCATTTGCAATGACGTGGATGGAACTGGAGGGTGTTATGCTGAGCGAAATAAGTCAATCAGAGAAAGACATGTATCATATGACCTCACTGATACGAGGAATTCTTAATCTCTGGAAACAAACTGAGGGTTGCTGGAGT
>NC_138370.1:5429568-5463286 GCF_054177405.1 Leptonychotes weddellii
AGAATGAAGCGGGGGAAATCGGAGGGGGAGACGAACCATGAGAGACGATGGACTCTGAAAAACAAACTGAGGGTTCTAGAGGGGAGGGGGGTGGGAGGATGGGTTAGCCTGGTGATGGGTATTAAAGAGGGCACGTTCTGCATGGAGCACTGGGTGTTATGCATAAACAATGAATCATGGAACACTACATCTAAAACAAATGATGTAATGTATGGTGATTAACATAACAATAAAAAAGTTAAAAAAAATGTGGCGAAGCATGATTTGTCGTATAATATTACTGATTTAAAGGCAAAGTCATAAAATATACAGTTCTTGCTTTTATTCTAAAAGTAAATATAAAAACAAGTATCTTTTGCATGAAGATTATTCCCAGCATAGCGGGCACAAAGTTCTTGGTTGGAAAACAGAGGTATCCATTAACCAAACAATACACTTGTTATCCATGATGATTACTTCATCCTTAACCGAGTGGCCTATTTAAATAACTATTACATGTATGAAAATATTTGGTACATCAACATTAATGAAACCAATTTAAAAAATTATTTCATTTCCAGTGGCCAGACGTGTCTTGAATTTAAAAATCTAACATGAGAAGCCCTTACATTTTACAACAGGTATTTTGATTTTGTCAATGTCATTTTATGAGGCTAACTGAAATTTTCTGTCAACTTTTATGCTCAAAATCTGAAAAGAATGAGACTTATTTTCTTTTTTCCTATAACTGATGTGATAGTATCATTAATATCCAAAAAGTCAAGCTGAGAGTGGTCTCCTGTCCCAGTATTTACAGTTTGGGTCTGAAACCCTGCATGGGATCTGCTTCAGATACATGTGGCAAATAAAATCCTGGTTCCTTCCTCCACAATGCAATGTTTTTTAACACATTATTTCCAAATACTACCACTGTGCTTGAAGCAGTTTATGTTTCCCCTCGTACTGAGAAACTAGTGTGACAGTGTATTGTTATAATCTAAAAAAAATGACCTTGCCCTCTCCAGGTTAGGTGTATCCTAGAGAGCATAGGCCTTATTGTAGGAACTCTGGCTTGCAGTCTTGGATCAAAAACGTTATTTTTTTTTTAATTTAATTTCAAAAGACACTACACTTTAGAGATAGACTAGAATGAAGAGTTCCTTGATGACAACTTTACTTAGAAAGTTACCTTAGGACTCCCGATGGGCAGTCATCAAAACAGAAAAGTATGTGTTCTGTGTTCCACAGAGCATCCTTGTATTGTAAAAAAAGAGGTAATTCATGATCATGGATAAAAGCAAAGGTTAAAATGAGGACATCTCCGCAGTGAAGGACTTCCAGTTATCACTGAGTGATCTCCCCAAAATGTCAAACAGAGAGCAGCTGATGAGTTACAAAAGACCCTCACAAACAGATAAGTATCCCACTAAATATTAGCCCAAATGCACCACAAAATGACAAGGCGAATCCTGATCAGGAGGGATCAGGAGGTTGGTGATGGGGCTGTGTGCCAGACGAGTCACTGATTTTCAGGTGGTGGTTTCCTCAGCTGTGAAATGAGAGTAATACCCGTTTCTACTTCACACAGTTGTCTGGAGCATTAAATGCCCTAGGATTTTGTAAACTGCATTACATAGCAACTGGCATTTATAAGCACCTAACAAACATTTCCCATTATTATTACTGCACTTATTATTAAAACTAGATTGTAGGCTATGAAAATGAACTATGAGTTATGACATATTGAATAGATTTAAAGGTAATTATATAGAGTGTAGACACACTGGTCTGAAATGCTGTGGTCAAAATCTATAAGCATCTGAGGCTAACGGGAAAGGTATTTAAAAGTAAATAAATAGAATACATTTCATCATCTGTAAAATGAGATTAACAATAGTAACTGTTTAATTTTGTTGCTTTAAACACCGTATGCGGCACACTGTTGTGAGCTGAATGTTATTTTTCTCCAAAATTTATGTGATGAAGTCCTAAGCCCCAGTACCTCATAATGTGAGCTTATTTGGACACAGGGTTTTTACAGGAGGTAAGAAAATTAAAGATGCGGTTATTAGGCTGGGCTCTAATCCAATATAACAGGTGTCCTGGAGACAGGGAGAGCTGAGCACAGACATGCATTCAGGGAGGACGTCATGCGGAGATGTGGGTAATGATCGGGGGATGCCAAAGACGGCCACCAACACACCAAGGCTCGAGGAACAGATTCTCCCGCATGGCCTTAGAAGGAGCCAACCCTCCCAACACCCTGACCTGGGACTTCTGGCTTCCAGAAATGTGAGACAATAAATCTCCACTGTTTAAGCCATTCACTGTGGTCTCTTTGTTATGGCAGCCCTCGCAAATGAATACACATACTTTCTGAAGTTTTTCTTGTTTTATTTGAGTCTTAGAGCAGGTAATTTGTGAAAAATAAATGTAGGAACTTCCAGAGAGAAGTACATTTAAGAATTCCATTACTTCAAAACTGTTGGGCTTAAAAATCTCAAGTGTCAGAACACACATAGATTCTGAGATCCACGTTGGTGTCATCATGGTAATTAGGAAATTTCTGGAAATGAGAAAACTTAATGATGGCACAACACATACTTCCAGACTTCAAACTGTGAGACACTGAATGCCTCCCCAGTTGAAGCTCAATAAATATGATTTTTGGTTTAATATCTAATGGAAATTCAAAGAAAATAAGTATTTCTATATTCATTAAACTTATTAAGCTCATGTTTAATGTATCGAATAAAATGTGTTGACATACTCAACTAGGTGCCATTTAACTTAAGTAAATTTTGTTACTTAAAGCATTTTTTTTAAATTTTTTTAAAGATTTTATTTATTTGCGAGAGAGAATGAGAGAGAGCACGAGAGGGAGGAGGGTCAGAGGGAGAAGCAGACCCCCCGCCGAGCAGGGAGCCTGATGTGGGACTCGATCCAGGGACTCCAGGATCATGACCTGAGCCGAAGGCAGTCGCTTAACCAACTGAGCCACCCAGGCGCCCCTACTTAAAGCATTTTAATGACTTTTCACATGATATCATAATACAAAGGTTAATACTGTGCTTTTATGTTTTATGTGTCTCACATTCAGGGTTTTGAAGGATAGCATTTAAATTTTGAAATGAACTTGAATTGGTCTTGATACTGCATGAGGGGAAACTCATAATGCGGATCAACTTACGCTTTCCAGAGCATTCATTAAGAAAAGAGAGTATTGATTAGCATCCTCTATTCAGTGATATAATGCTGCATTAACATTAACTGCATTTGTGCTGATGTAGATTCAATTAGTAACCATTTTACTTTTTATACAACATAGAGAGACAGGGACAGAATAACAAGTTTCTTTTACTCCTACTTCTGGAAGCTTTTCACTTAATATGGTTGTTGCCAAAAACAAAAACAAAAACAAAACCACAACTATTCCACTCTTGAATAATATTCAGTATTCCAAGAAATTCATTGACCTAGCACCAAGAGGACATTTTTAACGTGAAGGAAGACTGATAACCCAGGCTAACAGGTGAACTCATAGAACACAGAGTAGACTGTAAGGTATAATCTACCTACAAATGAAAAAAAAAAAAAAAAAGGCAGCAGAGTAGAAATAGGGAAGAAGGGAAGATGAGTAGCAGGAGAGGGTGACTGAACCCCGCCCCCCATTCGCTGTGACCGCAAACCCCGCAGGACAAGCGAGGTGGGTGTGTTGTGCGGAGAGAGGGTCACAGGTCCCGTGACCCTGTATTTCTGGGCAGGGGAGTTGGGCCCCTGGGTGCCCCCATGCTCTGCAGATGCACAAGCATGCAGCTCCTACTTCTGCGGAGTTCTGCTCATTCCCAGGAGCAAAGGGGGTGCTAAAGGAGTGGGTGGGGTGTCTCAGGGGCCCGACTCCCTCCTGATCGCCTCTGGAGGACCCCAGGCAGCTGTGTCAGCCTTCTGGTCTGCTGGGTGGGACTGATGAACACTTGTTACTATGATAGAAAAAAAAAGGTGGCTCATGTTTGTGCTTTAAGCATTCTTATTTGAAATATCTTTGGGATGTTTGAACGGTAAGCAGACAATTATGAACTGTACATAGATGTGTGTTTTCTTCTGTGATGTTTTACCTCTGCATCCAATCCTATGGAGTGATTTTACAATTCTCAGCACGACAGCATAATCAACTGCACTCTTCCTGGCAAAAGATTTCTCCCCAGTGTTAGAAATGTGCTCAGGTATTTCCTTTTTCTCTATTATTTCAATAGTGCTTTAGAATCATGGACTCTACTCCCTAAGCTGGAATGAGCTTTAAGGACGATCTAATATCTTCATTTTGTAAATGAGTAAGCTGTGATCCAGAGGAGTTAAGTGCCTTGCTAAGGGACACACATGATATTATATAATAGTACTGTCCCAACTGGAGGAAAGCCGATCATTAGTTGAAATCACTGTACTCTCTTGGCAGAATATAAATGAACCTCAAATCACAACTTGCTTTTTTTTTTTAAGATTTTATTTATTTCTATGATGGAGAGATAGAGCCAGAGAGCACAAATGGGGGGAATGGCAGGGGGAGAGGGAGAAGCAGACTCCCTCCTGAGCAGGGAGCCTAATGCGGGGTTCGACCCCAGGATCCTGGGATCATGACCTGAGCCAAAGGCAGAGGCTTAACAGACTGAGTCACACAGGCGCCCTTCATAACTTGCTTTCTTAATAGAGAAACTGCTGAGGTACCACTGATAATTGGCTCACAGAATAGTCTTATTTTATTTTTTAAATGACTCAAAGACCTTTAACTTAACTTCCTCCAGATGTGTAATTTGGTATTACTAATCCTAAAGACATAGTTATTACAATAAGTATCATTCCAGGAAAGAAATGAGTCTTATAAGCAATGATTCCAAAGACAACTACAAGTACCCATAACACTGGGCACACTATTTTCAGATAATTATCACCTCTGACTCTGAGCGCCATGATAGAACTTGCTACAAGCTGGTAAAATTTTGGTTTTACCAACAAAAGTTTGGTGGTTAACAGCTATTTTCCAACTTTTATGTAAGACTGAAATAAACTATATCATTCCTCATTAGAGACCTCTTACTTAACATGAAAGAGATGTAGACGTTCTTATAGAACACTGGAAAAAGAAGAAAAGCCTGTTAGTCAGTGATGGGAGGTCCAACATTTCTTTATAGGAAAATCACTCTGCATAAAAATGCAGAAGTCCTTTCAACTGTATTACCCTTAAGTTTTAAACTGCTCTTGTGCTTTAACAGATACACATGCACTGTCTGCATTGTACTAGCTCTAGAATAGAAGTTTGATTTACCATTAAATGTCGTATCAGTAAGGATTTAAAACATAATTAAATATAACAGTATAATTTTTACCTTATGTCATATTAAACAGAAATTACATAGTATAGTTCCCTCAGATTTACAGTAAAATGCAAAGGCATATATTGAAGGAGGAGAGACACATATACTGTCCCCAATTGCAGATGGACTTTTTCTGTAATTCTAAATATTGTATGGGAACCCCAAAGCCCTTTGGGAAAAAAAACCATGAATCACTCTCCAGCTTTGCTGCCTCTAAAACAAAAACCAGTTGCGTTGCATATGATTTGAGAATCTGCAGCTGAATTTTCACACGGAATAATCTTAACTTAGAAAATAGTATTTTTAAGATTTTAGATAGCCATCGCAGGAGGGAATGTTACCGTGATAAAAAAAAAAAAATACTTTACTTCTTGGCAGATGAATGCAAACACCTCTGTGCTATTGCAACAAACCCACATTAAACCCTGATCATTGGCAAATAACATACCCAGGCGCTCACGCATCTGCCGCAAGTGGTGATTTTGAAATCCCCATAGAGATCTTTGATGGCACCAGTCGTGAAGAAACCTTCCACCATCAGCAGAATGCCATAAACAAAGAAGGCAGCCGCGATGCCGTAGATCACATACTTGAAGATGTCAATCCTGGGGGAGAAGAGACAAAGGGCTTTACTTTAATAACTCTTCATGCCTGACTGGCAGCAATCGATTCTCACGTGCTCATGGCTCCTTCAGAATGGAGAGCCACAGAATATTTCTGTCCATAAGGGAGGCTGGATTTAAAAACATTTTTGCTTTAGAGGCCTAATGTTTGTATATATTTTTTGTTCAGCCTCTGCTAGTATTTGTTGACAGGGCTTTTGACCTTTGTTTTCCCCTCTTTTCTTCCTGCCTCCCCTTCCCTTGTTCACGCCAAGGTAGTCTTGGGCAAGCACTGAGTCACATTGTGAAAGAGTCTGCTGAAATTCATTTACTAAGTATGATAATCATCATATAATTTCTCCTATTATGACAAAGTACCAAGTGTAAAGATTTATATATCTACTACCGAGTTTTGAAAACAAAAGAGGAAGAAAGCATCATGGTTAATGATGAATCCATTTTCAATTAAATGACCACCTCATATTTTTCTTATTATAGCCAATTATAATTATGTTTTATTCCACACTTACTGTAAACAGTCACTGATATTTTCTGCTGATAACAATGTCAATAATGGAAAAAACTATGTTTTTAAAGAAAAGTTATAGTTTTGAAAAATCAAGCCTTTGAGGCAGAATCACTAATAGATTCAGAATTTGGATACGGAACTGGGCCTGAGCCCAGTTTGGGCATAATACCATAGAGGAATGGGAGGGCATTCTTTCCTTTCTCATGATTCAGTGCCCATGTATTTAAAGGCAGAGGGCAGGGAGAGACACATGTATCGTCTATAAATTGCAGACAGATGTTTCTGTTATTCTAGATACTAAATGAGAATCCCAAAGCCCTTTGGAACGAAAAACCGTAAGTTAACAATTTTGCTACTTCTAGAAACAAAGCTACTTGTGCAGCCATGGTATGTGGAGAGGGATATATGTTAGCTAACGTTCTGTTTTCACACTCTTGATATCCATTTGTAAGAAAATTGCTCTATATTTCTCACTGTCAAGTTTATTTTTTTTCTCTTTCCTCTGATTATTAGAGTATGAATGGAGTAGATAGGGTGGAGGCCAATGATGGAGATAGCCTGTTGACTGTTTATAAGGGGACAAATGAGGGATTAGAAAGCTTGATCATGCTGATAGAGATTTAGAAACTCTTGATGTTATGACAATATTTTTAAAAGAATACATGCAATAGCATAAGTGAGTTTGTTACATATAAAAAGAATAAGAAGAGCCTGCTAACTTTCACTGTACCAGGGCAATTGTTTAGTGACTGATTTTCACTGTCTGAAAATCTAAATATTGCACAATTTTACTTGTCAAGGGCAATGAGGCAGATGATGTGAACTTGCAAGCTTATTATGCATGTGAAAGAATCTGAGGATTTCAACTTACAGATGGGACTTTGAAGAATTTGATTCAATGGGCTTCTCCATAAAACTTTTAGGTTAAAATGACATGTTTTAAAATATACTTAAATTTTTATTCAGAAATAATTTCAAATTTATAAAAGAAGTTGTGGAAAATGAACAGTATGAAGATAAACTATACATCCTTTATCTATTTTATAATATTTTACCTCATTTATTGTTTTCTTGTGTTTCTCTCTGTCTCTGGAGAATTACATCTGAACATAGAAAAATTCTCCACAGTATACTTATTGACTTCAGGGAATCCAACATTGATATAATACTTGTGTCAAATCTCTTACTGTATTCCAGTTTTACCAACTGGACTGACCCAATGATGAACTCCCTGGCATCTTCTTTCCCAATAAGGGATCCAGTCTAGGGGTAAGTACTGCATTCACTGGCCACCTGTCTTTACTTTCTTTTAACCAGGAACACATCCACAGCCTCTTTGTCTTTATGACATTAATTGACGCTGTTGAGGAGTATAATCCCACTCTGTCCTTATTAGATAACATTCTTCATTTTGAGTTTGTCTGATGTTTCCTCCTGATTAGATTCAGATTACTCATTCATGGCTGGAATACAATAAAGGTGACTTTCTGTGCATCTGCCCCTCAGTAGTGATGCTGATTTGGATCATCTAGACAAGATGATGTCTAATTTCTGTACTGTGCAATTGCTATTGTTTCCTTTGTAGCTAGTAAGTCATCTGTGAAGAGACAAACATCCTGTTCTACATTAAAACTTCCTGCCAGTGTTAGCAGTCATTGATGGATCTTGACTAATCCAATCTTCCTATTGCATTAACAAAATGCTCATTTTCTAACTGTAGTACTCATTCACATTTACCAGTTGGTACTAGATATTCTGATGTAAGCAAGAGCCCTCCTTTTCCCCCTTTTTATTAATTTTTTGTTTATTTGTCTATTTATTAATTATATGGCCTAAGGATGTCTGCTTTTTTCTCTGAAGTTTATAAGCCAACTACTCTACTTAATTATTTTGGTGCTTAAATTATTCTAGACTTGGCCAGTGGGCATTCCCAAAGCCGACTCCTATATCCTTGTGACATGTGCCCATCATTTTTTGTAAAATATTCCTTTCTTTCTCACACAGCAAGAGGACCGAGGCTCTCTTTGTACATACCTCCCTCAACCCCCAAATTAGGCATCTCTTTGCCAAGCCCTGGTTCTTTTTTTTAATGTGTCTATATTTATTTTTTAATTTAAATTCAATTAATTAACATATAATGTATTATTCGTTTCAGGGGTACAGGTCTGTGATTCATTAGTCTTATACCCAGTGCTCATTACAACACATACCCTCCCCAATGTCCATCACCCAGCCACCCCATCCCTTTACCCCACGTCCCCTCCAGCAACCCTCAATTTGTTTCCTATGATTAAAAGTCTCTTATGGTTTGTCTCCCTCTCTGGTTTCATCTTGTTTCATTTTTTCCTCTCTTCCCTTATGATCCTCTGTTTTGTTTCTTAAATTCCACATATCAGTGAGATCATATGATAATTGTCTTTCTCTGATTGACTTATTTCGCTCAGCATAATACCCTCTAGTTCCATCCACGTCGTTGCAAATGGCAAGACCTCATTCCTTTTGATGGCTGCGTAATATTCCATTGTATATATATACACCACCTCTTCTTTATCCATTCATCTGTCGATGGACATCTGAAGCCCTGGTTCTTTTCATGAGCAGTAGTATTGGAGACCAAGACGTGGGTACTCATTGCTGCTGTGGTGTCTTTGCCTCTTGGTCTTTTCAGCGTACCAAGTTAGGAAACACATGCATGTACACACACACATTCATATATACAATGACGTAAACACGTACATTCAAGTATCTATGTATGTGAACTTGACATACATATACTGGCACACATATATTTGCATATCAGACACACACGTATTTTAGAAACCTCGAGTTCATAGTGATATTTCCAAATCTAATTGATTCCCACGGGGTTTTTTGCAGTCTTCCCCTACTCTGTATTTGTGTGACCTTCTTCCTTAGTGAGAATCCTAATTCCCAAGAATAACACATACATTCTTTTGTTTGATTCATAATAAATCTAAAATTATTTCAGTATTATTTCATCGAAAGTATTACAAAAATCAAACCTACTTGAAAAGAATTCAGAATGTTTGCAATTCCCCTAACCCTCCACCCAAGACTAAGAGAATATAGTCAAATACTGAGTTTCTAAGTTACTTGGATTGGTTCATTCTTTTTTCTTCCCTTCATTGTGCTTAAGGCATTCATTTGGAATGCAGTGGGGATCTATTTGTTTCAGTTTTAGGTCCTCTATCCCATCAATATTGACTTAATTTCATTTTTGAACATATAGAATATCATTAACATGCTTCCAAGAGTCAAATCTGTATAAAAAGATACCCCCAGAGAAGGGTCATGACCTCCCCTATCCCTTCCGACCTATTCCTTGTTCACTGCTCCCTTGCTATCCTTCCTGTGTTTTTTTATGTAAAGGCAAGCATGAGTATATGTGTGTGTACATACTCCTGTTTTCCTTTTGCTTTTACATAGAAGGTAGCTTATACACATGCTCTTTTGCACTTAGCTTTTATTGATCAATAACATCCTTAAAATCACTCCATATCAGTTCAGAGATCTTCCTCATTTTTTTCAACAGCTGCATGGTAGTCCTAGTGTATATATGTATTTATTTACCCCATATTCTGTGCTTGAATATTTAGATAGATAATCAGTATTTTGCAATTACAAATAATACTACAATGAATAATCTTGCACAAATGTATTAGAACAATTGATAGTGTATATTTAGGGTAGGAGGACTGATGAGTTGAAAAGCGAAAGCACGTAGCTTTCTGTTAGAAACCGCCAAATTCCTCTCTGTAAGGGTTGTACCATTTCTGCATCCCCAACAAGGATGTATGAGACTCTTTGTCTACAGCCCCAACAAAAGACTATATTGTCAAGCTTCTGAATGATTGCTAACTGATGGGTGATAACTGGTATCGTAGTTTTGCTGTATTTATCTTAGTAAGAGTGAAATGGAACATCTTTTTATATAATCATAAGCAACATTTGTCTTTTCGTGAATTGTCATATCTTTTGCCCACTTATCTATAAGGTTTGTATATTGGGAATATTTGGTTTTTACCTATAACACATGTTGCTAATATTTTCTCCTAGTATGCCATCTGTCTTTTGACTTTGCTTATGGCATTTTGCCTGACACTTAAAGAAACAGAAACTTCGATGTTGTCTAAGTTATCTGTCTTCTCTTTTGTTACACCGGGATTTTAGTCATAGTTATAAGCCTTTATTAATAATCAGGTTAGGGCGCCTGGGTGGCTCAGTTGGTTAAGCAACTGCCTTCGGCTCAGGTCATGATCCTGGAGTCCCGGGATCGAGTCCCGCATCGGGCTCCCTGCTCGGCAGGGAGTCTGCTTCTCCCTCTGATCCTCCCCCTCTCGTGCTCTCTGTCTCCCATTCTCTCTCAGATAAATAAATAAAAAATCTTTAAAAAAAATAATCAGGTTATACAGGAATTATGTTTTCTTCTAGCATGTGTATCATACCATTTTATTACACTTAGACTTCTGATCAATTTGGTGTTTATTCTTTGGGTAGTGCAAAAACTGGATCTAATTTTATCTTTTTCAAAATGGCTGTCTATCACACCGGAAAACTCTCAGATGTGGATGCCTCTCTGGGGGATGGGGAGGTTAGCAGCATCCATATTTTATAGGTTCATATTAGTTACAATATCAAAGAGTGAAGTGGTGTTGTTAATTTTGTCCAGTGTTATAATAGCATTATTTGTATTATTTCTAAAAGTCCTCTTCTGAAGACACATATTGGAGTATTTTGGGGTGACATGATATAATGTCAGGGATTTGCTTGGATAAAACTCCGGGTATTCATATATTACTTACAAAGTTAAGAAGTTCAAAAATAAAAGCAATAAAAATTAAAAGAAAAAGAATGAAGAAAAGGTTGTCTAGTTGTCCTAACATCATTTATTAAAAAAGACCACCTTTGGAGGGGATTAAGAGTATACATCATGATGAGCACCGGGTGTTGTAAGGAACTGTTGAATCACTATACTGTACACCTGAAACTAATATTACACTGTATGTTAATGAGCTGGAATCTAAATAAAAACTTAAAAAGAAATAAAGTGCTATGCAAATGTAAAAAAAGTGCCCCCAGAAAGAACTATATAGGCATATTTACTGTGCTCATGTATTGCTAGACGTTTCTGATATTTTCATACTTAGAAAAAGCTTTTATAGGTAGCAATTGTTGCAAAAGCAAAAAAGAACATTGGTGACTGTAGTAGGTTAAAAAAATGCTTCCCTCCAAATATATTCACTTCTTAATCCTTGAAGCCTCTGAATATTACTTTATATGGCAAAGAGTCAATTTTACCTTCTATGGTGTACATGGTGATAAGTTAAGGATCTTGGGAGGAGAAGCTTATCCTGGAAAACTCAGGTGGGCCCTAAAGGCAGTCACAGGTATCTTTATGAGAGATAGGCAGAGGGAGTTTTGAGAGAGATGCTCAGAAAAGGAGGAGGGACAGTGAAGATGGAGGCAGACACTTGAGCAATGGGGTCTCAAATCAAAGAACGCCTGCAACCAGCGAGCCTGGGAGAGGCAAGGAATAGAATCCTCTCTAGGGTCTCAGGAGGGAGTGCAGCTCTGCTGAAACCTTGGCTTTAGACTTCGGGCCTCCCCAACTGTGAGAGAATAGGGTTGTGTTGTTTTAAGGCACCGAGTTTGTTATAGTCGACCCAAGAAACTTATACAGTTACTTTATTTCTTTACTTCTTTAGTATTTCTGTATCTGTAAGGACTATTTTAAACTAATTTGCATATTGTCTAACGCACGTGTATGAGAATACTGTAGTTTGACAGTAATGAGGACAAGTTGCTCGTGCATGTAATATACCTCTTCTCAAAGTAGGGAAATGGCTGCTTCCTCCTAAGCACCTAAAACCAGTCTATTACCGAGTAGGAGGTGAGTGGATTTTCCAGCTCAGAGTTAGATATATATGTATATCCTATTCAACTTCAGTTAAAAAAAAAATACATCAGCAATTTTAGAGACTACTTGAAACTGTTTTGGAATCTTCACAGTTGTGATGGAGAATATCCATGTTTTATTAGTTTTCAATTGAGGCAAAAAACACATAACACGAGCTCTAGCCTCTTAAATTAAGTGTACAACACAGTATTAACCATAAGCCTGGTGTTGTACAGTAAGTGTTGAGAACTTGTTCATCTTGTGTAACTGAAACTCTAAACCCCGTGAACAGGAACTCCCTGTTCTTCTTCTCCCCAGCCCTTGACCAACATCATCCTACTTTCTGTTTCTATGAGTTTGACTACTTTAGGTATCTCATGTAAGTGGAATCATGCCGTATTTGTCCTTCTGCGACTGGCTTATCACTTAGCATAAAGTCCTCAACGTTCATCCGTGTTTGGAGAACATAACAGGACTTTCTTCTCTTTTATGGCTTAATGATATTCCATTCTATGTATAAACCTCTTTTTCTTTATCCATTCATCTGTGGATGGACATTTAGGTAATGTCCACATGTTGGCTATTGTGAATAATGCTGCAATTAACATGGGAATGCAAATCTCTCTTTGAGATCTTGATTTCAAACCATTTGGATAAATAACTGGACATGGGATTGCTGGATCATACTTTATTTTGTTTGTTTTTTATGTAATGGTTATCCCACCTGTTGTGAGGTGATATCTCATTATGGTTTTGATTGACATTTCCTAGATGAGGAGTAATGTTGAGCATCTTTTTTTCATATGCCTGTTGGCCATTTGTATGTCTTCTTTGAAGAAATGTCTATTGGAGTATTTTGCCCATTGTAAGTCAGGTTATTTGGTTTTTTGCTATTGAGTTGTAGGGGTTCCTATATAGTTTGGATATTAACCCCTTATTGGATATATGGCTTGCAAATATTTTCTCCCATTCTGTAGGTTGCCTTTTCACCCTGTTAAGTATTTTCTTTGCTGCACAGAAGCTTTTAAGTTTGATGTAGTCTCACTTGTCTATTTTTGCTTTTGTTGCTTGTGCTTTGGTGCCATATCCCAGAGTCATTGCCAATCCCAATATTATGAAGTTTCCCCCTCTATTTTCTTCTAGGAGTTTTATAATTTTAGGTCTTACATTTAGTTCTTTCATCGACTTTGAATTGAATTGATTTTTGTCTATAATGTAAGGTAAAGGTCCAATATCATTGCTTGCAAGTGAATATCCAGTTTTCCCAGAACCATTTATTGAAGAGACTACCCCTTCCCCATTGTGCCTTGGCACCCTTATTCAAAATCACTTTGCCCGTACAAGGTTTTCTTTCTGGGCTATCTATTATGTTCCATTAGTCCATATGTCTCTTATGTCACTACTACATTGTTTTCTTTTTTTTTTTTTTAAGATTTTATTTATTTATTTACAGAGATGGAGAGAGAGCTAGTGTGCACAAGCAGGGGGAGAGGCAGGCAGAGGGAGACGGAGAAGCAGGCCCCCAGCAGAGCAAGGAGTCCAACAAGGGGCTCGATCCCAGGACCCTGGGATTATGACCTGAGCCGAAGGCAGACGCTTACCCGACTGACCCACCCAGGTGCCCCACTACTACACTGTTTTGATTACTGTAGCTTTCTACTATGCTTTGAAATCAGGAAGTATGAAGCTTCCAGCTTTATTCATCTTTCTCAAGATTGTTTTGGTTATTTGGGGTCCTTTGTGATTCCATATGAATTTTAGGATTGCTCTATTTCTGTAACAAATTCTGTTTGGATTTTGCACTTAATCTGTGAATCACTTTGGGTAGTATGGGCAGTTTAACAATATTATATCTTCCAATCTATGAACATGAGATGTCATTACATTTATTTGTAGCTTCTTTAAATTATTTCACCACTTGGTTAAGTTTATTCCTAAGTATTTTATTCTTCTTGATTCTATTGTAAATTAGAGGATGTCAATTGGAATTTAGGCCTCTTAAATTTGCTAAAACTTGTTTTCTGACCTAACATGGGATCGATCCTGGATGATGTCCATATGCACTCAAGAAGAATGTGTATTCTGCTACTGTTGGGTAGAATGTTCTAGATAAGTCTGTTAGGCCCATTTGCTCTACGGTGTTGTTCAACTCCTCTGTTTCCTTATTAATCTGCTGTCTGGTTGTTCTATCCTGTATAGAAAGTAGAATATTGAATCCCCCTACTGTTATTGTGATGTTATCTATTTCTCTCTTCAGGTCTGTCAATATTTGCTTCATATATTTGGGTGCTCTGATGTTGTGTGCATATATATTCTTGGTGAATTGACCCACTTATCATTATATAATGTCCTTTGTTTCTTTTGACAGTTTTGACTTAAAGTCTACTTTGATTGATATTTTTATGGCCATCCCTCCTTTCTCTTGGTTATCATTTGCATGGAATATCTTTTTTCATGCTTTACTTTTAGCATATGTGTGTCTGTAAATCTAAAGCAATTCTCTTGTAGACTACATATGTTTGGACCTTATTTATTATTCATTCAGTCACTCTATGTCTTTTGACTGGGGAATTTAATCCATTTAGCTTTAAAGTTATTATTGGTAGGGAAGGACTTATTATTGCCATTTTGAATTGTCTTCTATCTGTTGTGTAGCTTTTTTTGTCTCTTCCTCTTGTCTTCCTTTCTATTTTGTTGATTTTTTTTTTACATGGTTTGATTCCTTTCTTATTTTCTTTTGTATACCTTCTAAAGATATTTTCTTTGAGGTTATGATGGGTCTTACATAAAACATCTCATACTTGATCTATTTTAAGCTGATAACAACTTAACCACAATTGCAAATAAATACTCTGAAGTTACTTTTCCCTTTTATACACTTTATGTTATTGGTGTTACAACTTACACCTTTTAACATTATGTATCCGTTAACACACTTTTATAGTTTATATAGTTTTTTGCATACCTTTGTCTTTTAACTTCTATGCCAGAATGAAAAGTGATTTACATACATTACAGTTTTACAGCCTGTGTTTGTCTATATATTTACCTTTACCAGTGAGCTTTACACTTTCATGGGCTTTTTTGTTGCCATTTAAACTCCTTTCATTTCAAATTTGAAGGGCTCCCTTTAGCATCTCTTGTAAGGCAAGTCTAATGGTGATAATATCACTCAGCTTTTGTTTATCTGGGAATTTTTTAAAATTTCTCCTTCATTTTTGAAGGCTACTTTTAGCAGATACAGTATTCTTGGTTGGTAGTTTCCTTTGTTCAGTAATTTGAATATATCACCCCAGTCTCTTGAGGTGAGGGAGTGTTCCACCTCCAGACCCTTAAGTACAACTTCAAGTCTGTTTTGCACATAAAGTAATAGTTTCAGGTTCCAGGGATTAGGTTCTGGATATCTTTGGGGGCCATTATTTAGCCTGTCACAACCTTATATATGTAACTGACATTTCCAAACATTCAACTATTCTTACATAAAGCTTTCTTCAAACAATCTGAGGATGGACATTTACTAATGTTACATTCCAAAATGCATTTAAAAATTTTAAATCGTCAATATATTTAAGTTATGATATATCTGATATTATCATATTGGCTTGAATCCCTCTTTCACTAAAGTACTCTCTTATCAACATGCAATATATGAACTTAACAGAACAAAGAACTTTGAATATGACATTAGAAAAATTAAATTCTTCTTATCTATAAAAATGTGTATTCTGTTAATGATATGTCAACAAAATGCATTAATAACCCCTCTGATCATGAAGTCACTGCTTGTGTCCATAACAGGATGAAATAGCAGATTCCGTAAGAAGTCTTTGTTTTGCTACTTTTGTGTTTTTTTCCTACTTCTTAAGCAATTCATGGAAGTACTTAACCTCCTTTCTGAATCTGAACTTTAAAATTTGATGATATTTCTATAAACAATTGTTTTACTGATTTAAAAGCAATATATGTCCATTGTAGAGAAAAATAAAGTTAAAACCAGAAAATCAGATTATTTACTGCTTACCCTCCCAGTTTTTTTTCCATAGTAATTATAATTCATTCCAAAAGTTATGATTATTCTATACTGCTTTACAAACTTCATTTTTGGCCAATATACTATGAATATTTTAAATGTTCTATAATTTTATCAACATATTTTTTTAAGATTATGGCACATTCTATCATTTGAAGGTATCACAATATATTTTACCAATTCTCTACTACTTTCATTCAATGGTAGGGAGGATAATGGCCCCTCCAAAGATGTTTGTATCTAATCTCCAGAACCTGTAAATATGTTATCTTGTTCAATGAGACTTGGAAAATGTGATTAAATTAATAATTTGAGATTTGGAGGTTATCCTGTGTTGACAGGATGTAATATATTATATAATATAATCGCAAGTCCTAATAAATGAAAGGAAGATGCAGAAGAATCAGAGTCAGATCCAGAGAGAGATCTGAGATGCTACAGTGCTGGCTTTGAAGATGGAAGGGGGCCATGAGCCAAGGAATGCAGGCGGCCTCTAGAAGCTGGAAGAAATAAAAATACAGATTCTCCCCTGGAGCCTCCAGATGGAGCACAATCCTGCCAATACCTTGATTTCAGCCTATTTCCATAAACCCAGTAAGACCCATTTCAGAATTCTGATATCCAGAACTGTAAAACACACACACACACACACAACCTAAACAATAAATTTGGTTTTTTTTTTTAATTCACTAAATTTGCTGTAATTTGTTCCATCAGCAGTAGGAAGGTAATGCAGCACTCTTACAAACAGCATCGTAATAATGATCATTTCAGATAAATCTTTGTAAGGAATGTATTGTCAAAGTGGTATCCGGAAAGTCTGAACCAAAATAAAAATGCATTGAGAACAGTTAGAGGGCTTATTCTCTGTTTCCCAATACCATGTATTATCATTTAATTTTTCTGATAATTTGACAGTAAAAACAATAGTATCATTTTAATTAATTTTCTTAGTTTAGTAGTATGGATGGACATATACTTACAATCTATCAATCATTTGTATTCTTCAATGAAATATGTTTTTATATTTTTTTCTATTTTTCTACTGCAAAATGTATCCTTTTATTGTTAAATTAACTCTGCCTTTATTAAAATTAGGACCTCTTGTCATGTAAGTGGTAAATATGTTTCTGGGTTTTGTGTATTTTTAATTTTTTTAAAGTAATACTTCATTCAATAAAATTTAATTTATATTATATCAAATCCATATATACTTTCCTTTGTGATATATTTCTTAGTTACTTCTTGCCCCATGATAAAGGAAATCTAAATCTATTTTTCTTCTAGCTTCTACAAATTAGTTTATTCTTAAATTTAAAATTTTCAATTCATCTGAAAGTCTTTTGGTAAAAATGTGAATAGGGACATAATTTTATATTACTTATAACTACTTATATATACTTAATTCTCTTTTTACTATCTCTATTCTAGTCCATTTGATACATATTTTTTTATTCCTGTGCCCTATAGTATTAATTACTGTAGGATCTCCATTCCCTCTATTTCTTAACCTGATGCATCCTGGAAACTACTGACTCTACCATTCTTGGATTCCTATCTGTTTAGTCTGATGTGGATGGCACTTTGCTAACGTATCTTTCCCATGTCAGTGTTTGAGGAAAATCAATCTGTCTTGTTCTACTCTGGATCCCTAGGGATTAGAACAGTAATTGACACATAGTATAACCCACTATTTTTTGTTGAATGAGTGGATTCATTAAAAGACAAATCAGACAAAAGATTAGCCTGAAAAATTATATCTGCATATTTGAAAACAAAAACACAGAAATATAACAAATACAGTAAGTTTTAAATTCCATACTTGCTATTCAATTTTCAAAGCAGGCAAAAACACTAAGATAGCTGTTCTTAAATAAAGACTAAGGTTTAGCAAGTGAATTATAGGTTGTAAGCATCTCAGAACTAGAAGTTCATTACCAGCCTTGTCTGAATACCTTCATTCTCAGGCAAATCAGTACATTCCAAGGCAGACCAAGTACTCTTTAGAAAACTCTTGACTTTTGGAAAGTTCTTTACAGAGTCAAAAACTATTGCCCTATAAATTGGAGTCCAACCAAAATCTCTCTTTGAATCACAAAAAGCAAGGCAAGTTTTCCTCTACCAGATATGTAGAGGAATTTGAATGAAATCATCATGTTCTTATTTGTAAATATTTGTTTCTAAAGTTGCTGTATTTCTGGAAGTTAGAAAAGAGAAGAGAAATTAGATCTTTGAATTCTAATCGAGTCTGAAACCTACTCTTGGTGCTTACTTTGAAACATCTACTCTAGTCAAGATGTAGAGCATTAAGAGTATTGTGGTAAGTAGGATATGTGCAGGGACAAACACCTTTAGGAATCATGATACGGGGCATTAAAATCGTGGTCCAGCTTCATGGAAGACACCACCATCATAATCAAAACCATCATCACCACAGTCAGCTGCAGACGCATGTTCATAAACAGGGGCGTAGTCTTAATAGGTACCAGCCCTTTATAACTGTTTTAAAATATCAACTCATTTTATCTGAGTAACAGCCTTAGGGAGTTGGCATTAGTTAAGTCCCTTTTACGGATGATGAGGGACTGAGGCAGACAGGTTAAACTTGTCCAAGGCAAGAAAGTAGAAAGGGGCAGATACCACATGAAATAAACTGGGGAAGTTTGATCCCAGAACCAGTGCTCAGTTCTACACTTGCTTGTTTCTCTACCTCAAGTCCTCGTGATTTACATACTTGGTTTCGTTGTTGTTGTTTTATATGAGTGAGGTGTTTTTGTTTGTTTAACACTCATTTGAGAATTACTAGTCTGGCTGAAATATTGCATAAGGAGATGCTTTCTGTGTATTAAACCAGAAGTTAGGAAGTCTATATGGTGTTCTAACATAAGTTCTAGAGAGGACTGAAATTATTTTTGAATCTCCAAGAGTAATCAATAATCTTGCTTCAATACTAATTTGTCTGATCTTCAAAATTCTTGTAAGCAGAAGATTACAGCAGTCTGATTTGATTGTCAATCTCCTGGCAGTTGACGTACTGCTGTGATTTCTGTCATTCAATGAAACCTGGTTTTGTTTTACCATGAATTCCTGCTTTCTTTTCCCTTCTCATTCCCATCCATGACTGTTTTCTATTTCGTTTAGTTCCAAGAAATAAACATCTGAACTATAAGCAGATTTAGAGTTACATACATAGGAAGTTGAGAGCAAAACCAATATGTCTATTTTATCTGAGCTTATTGCCTGCTTTTGTTTTAGGCAAACAGAGATTAATTTTTATGTGTGCATTCAATACCAAAGAATTCATTATCTAGTAACCTCAGTTCTTGATGCATTAAGTTCAAGTCACAGTATTAAACTTTGAAAATAAAATACATTCACTCTGAAAATCAAGGGTACCAGATCCTAGACCTTCACTATAATTTGTCAAAACCCAAACACAGTCCCTGTCTAATTAATATACAGGGGCATGTATTTGTGAATAAGACTGTCTCTTGCTCAGTCTTCCAGAGAGTTACTCAAGAAGCCAAGTCACTTAGCAAAATTAGTGGTTTGGATTGTTTGAGATCTAATTTTCTACCCAGTTTCCATATTTCATTGTCCTCTATGAATCTGCTCTGCAGAAGTAAAATGCATACCCTGCTTCTTGCTCACTCAGCCAAATGAAAGTGATGGAACACATAATAATACCTTGCCAAGGGGCTCTCAGGTAAGGAAGTCTGACTCACAGATCAGAAAATGATCTCCTCATTACATAGCAGAAAGTGGTAGAGCAGTGAACTGTTGCCAGTGTGGATTGGGCCTGAACGGAGATGCCAAACCAAAAAAAGTTGTAGTCAGAGTGTAAGAATATCCTTTAAGGGAAGCAATGGGCTAGCGGCACACTCTCATTGTCACAACACTTTGGAGCCAACAAAAGACCATGGACTTGAAAGGGATGAAAAGCTTTTCAGAAACCAAGTTAATGAGGAGGGACAGAGTGATACTTAAAAATATATCAATGGGTCACAAAATCTTTGAGAAATTCCCTCTATTCTCTCTCTATGGGGATGTACACTTCTCAAATGGGATATGACACAATGGTTTGATGGATGACATCAGCTGAAGATGGAGGAGCTACACTTCGGTCACCTTCCTCTAGTGAAGGCTGATGGTACTGAGAGTTTTATGTCCAAAACACGGGTTGCATGAGAATGGAGATTATTCCTATATGTATTTATAGTATTTATGAATTTATAGTATTATTTATTATTTATATGCAAACTTATTAATGAGAAGTCAGTTTTGCATGCTAGACAGATGATTACTGAAATGAAATCGTCATCTTTCACTCTGCTTGACCTTCACATTTCTGCCTATAGACTAGGAGATGTTGCCCATGTTGAGATGTGTGCATGTGTTTAAGAGAAAGAAGACAGTGAAGAGACAGAGACAGAGAAACTGAGATAAAGAATGAAGTAATCCTCAGATCCTGACGACTACAGGAGGAAAAGTGGAGGCTTGGGCAACTGGTTTTATGTTTTAGTTCACACATCCAGTAAACAGGCTTCTTTTCCTTTTTATAAAGGAAATGATATAGGAGTGCCTAATTTGGTGGAACCAAGCATGTGAACTATGGAGACAAAAACAGACTATAAATGACTAAAATTGGCCAATGGGTGCTTTCTTCCCATTCTCTTACACATTCTTTTCCAAACTTACCTTAGCTCATTTCCAAGTAAGTTGTATTGCCTGCAAATTCATCTCTCAGCCACCTCTATTCTATATTTCCTTATTTTACGCTCTCTGTTTCCCCTTCACCTTATCTATTCCTCGGATATCCCTATAAGGCAGCATCCCATAGGATAATCTCTACTTGCTCTAAACCGGTATGTGAATCTTTGAATGTATCAGTTGGCACCAATGGTACCTAGTAGTTTATGGTACATATCTTCCCTCTGTTTTCATGAACCGTTTGTTGACAGGGAAAGAGTCTGAATTCCTTCGGTAGCTTCAGAAGGCCTTGTATAAAGAATTTTAGTTATTTGAAATATAAAAACAATTTGAGCACTTGCTTTTATTCCAATCAAAATGGTATTCTTCCCATTCCAAAAATGCATTATTAATTTTACAGTTAACTTCCAGTGGGACAGAGTAAAGGTAAAAGTACCAAATTAAACATATGATCTCCGATTTCTCTTCTGAACTCCCACACACACTACTCCTTCAGAGCTTTAGTAAAATTCTGTGATATATTAAAGTCTGCTGTCTAAATGTCAAATAAGTATCTTGACAATTGGTTTCTAATAGATGTATACAATCATCTCATGTCATTTATTAGACTCATGATTTCTTACATACTTCTATATCTAAAGTTAGCAATTTGGATGTAGCCTAACTATAGAGAATCTGTAGATTTTAAGGACATCTGTGGTAGCTTAAAATAATGCACAGTGAAAACATATTTTGTCCAGTGTGGGCTGAGATAAAACTAAAAAGAAAATGTCAGTTTTATCACATTAAAATATATCCTTGCAATCATTTTCTTAGGGATCTCTGAAACTAACCTGCAATAATCCAAAGCATTTTCAGATAGTTCAGTCATATTCCAAATAATGAATATCATTTATAAACTTTCAAGGATCAATTCATGCTATATAGCTAATGTAATGGAAATTGATGAACTGTCTGCTAAGGGCTTAAAGAATTTAATTTAATGGATAATGGTAATTTTTCAGAACTAATTTGTAAAATAAAATTACACTGGGAAATATGAGGAAAGTGATATAATTCCTTTGTTTTTTTAGGTTATGATTTTTAAAATTTGCTATTAATTCATCTCCATTAGTCACTGACACTGATGAAGCTCTAAATTGATACTTCAGATTTAGGGACTATTTTTTTAAATAATCTCAGTTCTTAACTGAGTGGGTCATCAACTCCTTTCTCCTCTTAATAACTATGCCTGGAGAGGTTCTCAGTCTCACACATGCTTTGTCATATTTCTTATTTTATGGCCAGTCTTTCCCAAATTTTAAATGCCAATGTATTTTAGATAAGCATAAATATTTCAAATAAATATTTCCTTTTCCTCAGAATTTTGCTATGCCCTCTGTCCAAAGGTACAGGCCCTCCACTCTGCAAAATAGGAAATTCTTGCTCTATTACTTAATAGAAATGTATACCATTTTCCTCTTTTCTTTACATGGAAATCAGCAACTTTAATTAATAAAATAATAAATATAATCTGTGAGCAATATTTTGTTTAAGACTATCTGTCTGTAGCTGTGAATTATTTAAAAATTTAGCAATATGATATATTTTCTGATATTGAAGTTGGAGAAAAGTTGTCTTCTACCTAGAAAGTTGTCCAAGTTGACCAAGTGTTGTCTTAGATTAGGGAGATTAGTAATTACACGACTGCAGTAGGAACTAGCCCTGGGTAAATAAGAAATGTCATTAACCTTTTTGATGGAGTTATGAGAGTAAAAAGCAAAGTCACTCTCACCAGCCATATTAACTACTAAGATTTGTAACTCTGAACCCATCTTATTCCAGGAAAAGTCTATATAAATTATGATCACTGAATTTACTTAGAATGACAAAATAAAGCAACATGAAAAATATTACAAAATTGCATAGTATCAAGAAGCATGAAATAAATGCAAGAGGTTGTAGGGGCCATGAATGCTATGGTGGCTAATGAAATTGAAAGTCTGCTATTGGCTGGGATTATCAAATACAGTGTAAAATAAGCTATCTTCTTTTTGTGGGCATTGCATCACTGAATAAAGGATCTGAATTGGGAATTTATTTGGAACTGAATTCAGTCCTAAACATTTGTTCTCTGTGATATTAAGCAATAAGGGACTGAAACTTGAACACCAAACTCTTTTACTTCCAGACTATGTTTGAGTTACTTTTTAAAAAATATTAAAGAGGGGCGCCTGGGTGGCTCAGTCGTTAAGTGTCTGCCTTCGGCTCAGGTCATGATCCCAGAGTCCTGGGATCAAGTCCCACATCGGGCTCCCTGCTCCGCGGGGGGCCTGCTTCTCCCTCTCCCACTCCCCCTGCTTGTGTTCCTGCTCTCACTCTCTCTCTCTCTGTCAAATAAATAAATAAAATCTTTAAAAAATAAATAAATAAATAAATAAATAATATTAAAGGTTAGCGATCCTGGGAGTTTGCACTTTGAGTTAAATGTACATTTTAAGCATAAATCAGGTTTACAGAAAGCTGTTAAATATTACTTATGATTTTTTGTTAAGAGAAGTCAATAAGAACCATTCACCAAGATTTCTTAGGAAGTTCACATCACTTCTGTGAAGCAGGGAAAGAAAGATGATATCATACCCAATGTTGAATTAAAAAATTTAAAAGGTAAGAGCACCCAAAGAGTTTTGGTGATTGTCCTAGAATTAGCTGCAGAGTCTACATTTATACCTGGCCCTGTTCTCTACTCTCTCCTCTGTTCTACTAGAGCAGCCTCTGCTCAGATTAGAAGAGCAAACGAAATGCAAGCATTCCACTTAATGGTAACTGAATTTTTGATAAAACTTGACAGTCAGATTAAAACACAGATTAAGTCCAGATGCGGTTGGCTTCAGATCTTCTGCTATGTGTCCTGTATTCATGGTAAAGGTCAAAGTTCTTTTGACTCACTTCTTTATTTCCTCATCTGTAACATTGCCTCCCTGAACTCTAGACCCCTATTTATTCGACACGCAGCAGTGTGAACATATACTCTCAAGACGAGAAGCAATCCTAGAGTGACTTACATGGTGAAGACATCGAGTGTATCTCCAGCGGTTCTTGCCATCTCAAAGTAGGTTTGCAGAATGTTGACAGTTCCAGAGAGTGCTTCATGGCCACAACCACAGAACAGGGCTACCCCAGCGTAGAGCAGGATGGTGGCAATCAGGGAGGCATAGGGAATGCCTCCCAGGCATTTAATACAGCACTCAAAACACCCTGCAGAAGACCAACGGAAGACAGTTAGGATTTAATATTTTTTCTTGATCTATATTAATATTATGGGAAGGCATATTTGCATTTATAGATGCAATTATTTATAAATGATGCAATTATGGGAAGGTGTATTTGCATTTATAGATGACATCAGATCAACACACACATCCAGTCTGCCCTGCAGGGTATAAAAATCAAGTTTCTTAATTATAAACCCATCCTCTACAAGTAAGAGAATATTTAATTCCATTGAAGGCTTCCTCTTCTTCTACCCCCAAACCAATAGAAACCCTTCCTTCCTGACCCAGACTTCCCATAATAATCTTCATCGTGTATATCATTCTATCTTGACTTTATTGCTGTCAAATTTCATCTGCTTAAGTTTTTATTTCAATGACATTTATTCTATGGAACTCCCTTTAGCTGTATTTTCAAAACAGTGGGTCAAAACCTGTTCATTGCGAACCCAGTTTAGTGAACTTTGCTCAGCAGTTTTTAGAAGGGAAAGAGAACAGATTAGGCAATATCTGAGTACACTGCATGCAGTAAAGCAAATTATTTTAGAGGCTTTTGAGTTCAGATATTAATTTATGTTATCTTTGTAGTGACTCAAATGTGAAATCTACTTCTTGCTGTGATGCGTGATTAAAAAAAAATGAGAAAGATACTGAAAAATGAGAAACCAGGACAGGTAAAATCCTCACTCTACCACTGTGTGTTTTTTGGCAAGTTTATTCTTTTCATTTCATCATTTGTAAAAGGGTGACAGTAAGAATTCCCCTCAAGTCGTTCTTGTGAGCATTAATCACACTACTGGGTATTTCCCCAAAGAATATGAAAACACCAATTCAAAAAGATATATGCACCCCTATGTTTATAGCAGCAATATCTACAATAGCCAAATTATGGAAACAGCCCAAGTGTCCATCAATAGATGAATGGATAAAGAAGATGTGGTATATATATACAATGGAATATTACTCAGCCATAAAAAGACTGAAATCTTGACATTTGCAACAACATGAACAGAGCTAGAGAGTATAACACTAAGTGAAATAAGTCAGTCAGAGAAAGACAAATGCCATATGATTTCACTCATATGTGGAATTTAAGACACAAAACGAACAAAGGGAAAAAAAGAGGCAAACCAAAAAATAGACTCTTTAGAATAGGTGGTTACCAGAGGGGAGGGGGGTAGGTATGGGTGAAGTAGTGATGGGGATGAGAGTGCACTTGTCATGATGAGCACTGAGTAATGTACAGAATTGTTCAATCACTATATTGTACACCCAAAACTAATAAAACACTATATGTTAACTACACTGGAATTTAAATTACATTTACATTACATTACATTACATTAAAGAGTGAGTTAAATAGTGCGTGCCATGGAGTAACCACTCAATAAACGTCAGGGCTACCATTACTAGATACACCTGTAACTATAAGATTAACTCTGATTGTATTGTAATATGGTTTTCAAAAATACTTTGATGACAGGAATCGCTTTTGCTTTTTAAAGTTTTGTCACATTAGTCTTTTGAAAGATAGCTTGGTTGTTAATATTAAAGGTAAGTATCAGAACTTGCTAGATATTTTCTAAGAGCTTAAGTGTGTATGTTTTGCAATAAGACATATTAATGAGATACTCTACCAGCTGCTGGTAAGAAAGGAAGCCTAAGTAAGGGGCTACCAGGATCAGAGCACTCCTAAGATGATCTCAGTTTCCCCTCCATCCACTTGTGTGTGTTCCCCCCCATCTCCCCCATATATATCCTACTCCAGAGATTTCCTCCTACTTTTCTCCTTTTGGAAATTCTTGATCAAATCTCCTTTTGTAATGCTGAAGCCTCTCAAAAACTCTCTACATAACTGGTTCTTCCTTTCTGCAGAAACAAATAAGTGAGATTGGAAAATGGATGGTTATTTATTGTACTTAAGTAATTCATGGGAAGATCTGTGTGCCCTTTATCTAGAATGCATATATGTTTATAGTAACATACAATGCATGCAATCATTGTAAAGTTGTGTGTGAATTAATTTTATATTTAGAGAGTGGTCTAGCCTGCTAATTTTAATACTGATCATTGGAACTGGCCTTCTTGAGAGAATTATGGCTCACCTCATCTGCCCCAGAGGCAAGAAAAGGAAATCTGAACATGTCCTCACTTCCATAGCAATTGTTAGTCCAGGAAATCATTTCCTGAACATTCCTTCCCCGATAAACACACACACAATGTGGGGAAGAAGAAAAGGTTAGAACAGCTTGACACTTCATATGATAGGAAGAGATTTCACTAGCAGATGGATGAGACCAGAGTGTATAGTCTCTGAATGTCATTGAACACAGTTTTGAGTGGAGATTAACAGGATAGCAGAAAAATCTTTGAATTATTCTGTTTCTCCATGTTGTAAAAATTTCACCTTATTGTTTATTTAAAAATAAAGAAGAATAAGAAACAAAATTAGTACCAACCCAAACAGGAGTTACCCTTATTTTGGTGAGTGCCCCCAAACAGCCCTATAATTTCAAATCCAATTCCTTTGTGATTTCTCTCCCCTACTATTCTTGAAGAATTCGATATAGGTGTGTGGGATTTCTTCTGCAAGTATTGAGGTGTCAAAACCAGATTAATGTAGTCAACAAAACCCTTCAGAATAGAAGTTTAAATATAAAGAAAAGAGTCCAAACATTAAATTCATAGATAGGGATTACCTTTCCTGGGTCTTATCAAAGCTTATAACAAAACAAACATAAAATCAGAATGAGGCCCAGGAACAATGAAGTGGTAAGCCTATACAGATGATCATCAAAATGCTACTGAAGATTTTTGCTTAATTCTGCTAATCTGAATTCTATCAGAGTCAGTTTCTACTTACTTCACATTTTCTCGATTGTGGTTTAGATGGACCAATACTAAGACCCCCATGCAAGCAAGCCTAGTTACCTAGACTCCATATATCTCAGGAGAGGGAGGGTGGTGGTGGTTATTATGTCACAGTTTATAGGATTAGTTACAGTAGTGCCTTTTAAATTTAGAAAAACATGAGATAAATTTCAATACTGCGTAAGCCCAAATTGACAACCCTGAGTTAACAGGCATTTCTGAATGAGTTCAAGATCTCCAAATTAAATGGCAATATTTCTTTTACTCCCTATTTAAATGCTGCCATTTAAATCCCTCAGAATTATATTAACCCTATTGATGAATACAAATTTCTCTAGCCCTCCCTCACTGCCAAGTTAGGCTAGACTCCTTCAGTTGGAGTCCTGATCCTCTGCAAGGCTTTTACTCAAAATAAGAAACTTGAAGAATCTTAACATGCACATTTTGCACTTGTAATGGGCTAGATCCTAATTACCCCCACTTCTCAGGGCCTGAGTTGCCTATTAGATTTAAAAGAAGACTCTCAGAACTCCCATCTGGGGAAGCAGCGCATCATTTCAGCCTTCTCTCCAGCTGCCAGAATCCCACATAGTCGCTGGCAGGGGAGTTCTTTCCACCCACAGTGAGAAACAGCCTTGGCAGAGCAGAAGAATCACCATGGCAACCGTGCTCTGGGGCCCAGGACATGCTCCCAACAATCATCCTTTAAGGCTGAGGATTCGGCTGCCACCCACCACCACGTTTTTACTGCCCCTCAAAATGAGAAACCACTCCATTTAGTGATTATCGGTGAAAGCATCGTACGTGAAGTGTTGGCACTGGAGAAAATACATTTCTTGAGAAAATCTCTATAAAAACAATAAAGACTACTTTGCCCAGGAAACACTTTCAAGACTAGATATGAGGAGAATAGGCCACTGATTGTCAAGTAGAGCTCGTAGTTCAAATACCGAACATGGAATTTACATGCTATCCAGTGGATGCTACCCATATACACAGTGAAGCACTTCTCATACATACCCAGTTCCTGGTTGTATTTTCTCAAAATGAATGAACACTATGCCTTTACTTTCAAAGGAAAAAAAAAGTAACAAGGAATTACAACACTTCCTTTTCAACACACTCTGAAACATTAGCATTTGTCCAATATTTAGTGAGGCTATACACTGACTTGTCCTACAAAAATTAAAAAAAAAAAAAAAACAGAAGTTCCTGATATACTCCAAATTTTTTAGAAAGAGGAGATACATGATTAATTTACTCCCATTTAAACATCATGAAGTAAACACAAGCCTTTGCCTTTGCTCATTTCACAAAGTGCACCAAGGTAAGTCAAGGGGAAAGAATGTAAACCAACGAGGAAAAGAGCCTGGAATATAAGCAACTGAGGAGAGAGGTTAGCAACCCAGTGGTGGATTCTGGAAAAGAGATTGACAAATGACACTGACAATTAAATCATTGATAAATATTTCCTAGCACCATTTATCAATGAGTTGATGCTTTCTCTACCGAGCTGTAATGACATCTTGGTCATCACCAAATACCCTGAGAGGTCTGGGTGTATTTGGGGGCTGTCTATTCTGGTCCATCAGTGTCTTGGTCTGTCTCTAGGCCAATGTCACCCTGCCTTACAATACGTTTGTTCGTCCTCCTCATGTGTATCATGCTATTAATGTCTCTTCTACATGACCATGTAAATTTCAGGAACAGTTTGTCTGATTCCACAATTTAACTAATTGGGATTCTGACTGGTATTTATATACTGATTTATGTACCTAGAAATTTTGCCAAATTCTTTTGATGATCTTCTGAGTTATTTTGATTCTGTGCATTACTCTGTATTTTTTTGATAATCATATCATCTGTGAAAATTTTGAGCTTTCTTTTCATTATTTGTACCTTGCATTTATCTTTCTATTGGCTTATTCTGTCAGGTAAAATGCAATGAGAAGAGTAGAAACAATGAGAAAAGGACACCTTTTCTTGTTCCTGATAATAAAGAAAACATTTGGCATGTTTTACCATAAAGTGTGATGTTTGCTGTTGATTTACTGGTTAAAGAGGTCTCTTTAATTTTGGATTCTATAACATGCTTTCCCTCATCTGTTGAAATAATTTTGTTTCCTTTTATCTGCCATTTCAATAAGTTTTTCTAACTTAAACTAGCATTCCTGAGAAAAATCCAACTGAGTCATACTGTATTTTTCATACATTGCTGAATTCGTCATGCTAACATTTTGTTCAATACTTTTGCATTTATCAATTCATTCCACAAATAGTTCCTGAGTCCTCACCAAGTGCCAGGCAGTATGCTAATTGCCGGGGCTGTGGAAGTAAGTAAGTAAACAAAAAACTCTGCTCTCTTTCTAGAGGTGGGAGACAGACAATAAGCAAGATGCAGAAGTAATAATATATGTGAGATAGTGAAAAGTGCAGACAGAAAAAACCAAAACAGGGAAGAAGCATAGGGAATATTGGAATAATGATTTCAGTTTTTTCAGGAAAGGAATAACCAAGATGACATTTTAAAAAAAGATCTGAAGGAGAGAAAGGGGCCGTCCAAGAAGGTCTGTGGGAGAAGAAGGTTTGGAACAGGAAAACTAAATGCTAATGTCCTGAGGCAGGTGTGTGACTAGAGTATCTGAGGAAAATTTAAGAAGCCACTAGTGGGTGGTAAAACAGATTGAAGTTGAAATAAAGGAAAATAAAATATGGCTAAAATTGTAGTGGTGAGGATAGGGATATCTATGTTAATGAATGTTAATGAATGTGACCGACATCTAATTTTTGCTTTCTTGTTTTGGAAGTAAATTTATACTAGCCTTGTAAAGTGACCTCCTTTTTCCATACCCTACGACTCTGGGGCTGTTTGCGTCAGCTTTAGCTGCACCATAAATATTTGGTAGAACTAGTTAGTAAAACCATTCAGGCCACTTACATACTTTGTGGGAAGAATTTTAACTACTGATCTAATTTGCTAATGGTTATAGACCTAATCAAGGTTTCTATTTCTTTGTAAGTCTGTTTACTAAGTTCAATTTTTATAGGCATTTATAAACTTAAAATTAGATTTAAAATTTATGATCAAGTTGTATGTAATTTTGTTTTATAGTATTTTTAATTTATTCATCATCTGCTCATAATTCCTTTTGTTTTCTCTGATGATTTCAATGTCCTTCCTTCTTTCACTTCTGCACCCCTTCACTCCTCCATTCCCCCCACCGCCTCCCCACCTTTGTCTCTCTTCCTGTTTCTCTCTTTCTTTCTCTATTCTTAAAGTGCATCAGTCAGGATGCCTATGTTTTATGTTCCATGTTTCTACAAAAAAAATTTTTTTTCAATAATTTAAAACATCACATTTTATTTTTCCATTCAGTCTATAATATTTCCAACCCAGGTTAGTAGTGGGGCTCTCTGGCCACTATAGCCCACTCAGAAACTCAGGCTGAAAAAGGAGACATCATCTGGAACATTGCCAGTCATAACCTCAGAATAAGAAACATCAGGAAAGTCTCGCTTTGACAGTTAAATACTCTGAGCTGCAAGTGATAGGTGACATTTCTACTCTCAGTCCAATGGCTAAATAGAGTCAACATGGCTCCCTCTCAACCACAAAGAACACAAAGTACAATTCTACTATGTTTCCACGAGACAGAGGGCCCTAAATACTCAGCAAATAGTGCTAATAACTATCATGATAAAATGCCAATGGTTTTTCAATATTATTATTCTTCTCAAATGACCCATTTTGCATGATTATCTCTTGTTTCATTAATTTGTTTTGAAATTATTTCTTTAATTGTACTTTACTGTGGTATATTTTGCTATACGTGTCAATGTCTTGAGACGGTTGCTGAGCTCATTAATTTGTAGTCTTTCTTTTCTAATAAAAATATTTAGGGATATAAATCCCTTCCAATTTTACTTGAGTGAATTTCACAAGTTCTAATATGTGATCTTTTCATTATTATATATGTATTATATATGTATTCATTCATATTTATGTAAGACTTTTCTAAAGCCTACTGTGATTTTTTGATACAAAATTTATTTATATATTTGCTTTCTCTGAGTTTTTGTTTTAATTCCCAAATATGTGAGATTTCTCTACTCTTTAGTTTATTATTTGTTTGTGTCTTAATTGCATCATTGTTAGAAAACATGAGCTGCAGGATAGCAATCTTTTGGAATTCATGGTGACTTCCTTTAAATTAAATCTTAAACTTGGGTTTTTCCAGTCTCTCTAAGGTAGCAGAAATTGAGGTCATAAACGCGTAAGAGAGCTGGCTTGTGGGATCAAACTGGGAGGGGACTTCCCCCTCCCAACCCACACAAGGTAAAAGGTAAATTTCTTTTCTATCCTACATTTGTCATTATTGTTGTTATGTTTATTATTTGTTTTGTTTCATTTGTTTTTTTGGTTCAGCCTTCCACTAGTGCCTTTTAGCATCCTGGTTTTTATACTATGTATTCCAAGTTGACTCCATGCCTTGGGTAAAACTCAGGCTCTGTGTCCTAACCTCTGCTACCAGGCAACCACATGTACAGCCAAGGAGACCAGGAATATGAAAATGACCCCAGAGACCTCCTGGTGGCTTCAAAGCTATCTTGCTTATCCCTCTAAGCTACTTTTACTTTTTTTTTTTTTTTTGGCCTCTGAGGATTCTGCTTACTCTCTTGCCAGAATACCAATGCATACAAATATGGATAAATATATTTTGATTGCATCTATATTTTAAATATGTCTATTTTAAATACATACACATATTAATTCCATCATTTTAATTGTTTCACAACAGCAAAGCTTTTATGTCATTTAGTCTACCATACTGCTGGTATGCAACTTGGAAGATCAGATAAGGAAGTCCAATATCCACATCCAAATATGAGGTCCACCATGAAAAACAGAGAAAATGAAGATTAGCAAATTATCAGACACTCTAAAACAGTTTCCTAGGATTGAAAACAGGAATCTCCAGATTGATAGGACTTTCCTTTCTGGCATGGCTCCTTTTGTCGAGTCCTTACATCCCCACAACCTACTGCCTGCCTCACAGCCGTGCCAATACCAAAGAGTAGAGAGGCTGAGGCCGGGTTGTACAGCCGAGAGAACTCTCCTAGTTACAGCTACTGGGATTATGGCCAATAAGGGTCTTAGACAAGTTATCAACACTCAAAGGAAATGTGAAGTTATCACACTGCTAAGTTAAAGCAGATGACTTCTCACGGGACTGGTACTGAAAACGTGTAACAATTCAATTTAGCCTTAGGATCCTTAAGTGTCTGTGGAGATGTTAGTGGCATGGAGCCAATCTGACTTTCTCCTATCCTATTATGCAAGGAAATATGTCCCTTGGACAGAAATAGTACAGTCACCATTACATCATGACTTGACTGTACTAAATTTATTTCACAAATTCACCCCTTTTTTCCTATGGCTTGTTAGCAGCATGGGCACTGAATCACTCTATCAATATACAGTGAATGTTTTTTGAGCACCTAATAGTTTTGTACACTGAGTGTGCAGGAGTGACCAAAAAAATATGGTCTCTACTCTTTTTGAGCCTCCATACTAGTGAGAAATAAAATTAGAAATTTCTAGCACCTTTTCAGAAACTTTTCCAAAAATATTCTTTCTAAGTATCTAGTATTGTGATATCTTGAGTGTCCAATCAGAGCAGTCAGGATCACAGGCTGGCTTATGTATCTTATCTAATAACATAAAACCTCAAAATTATACTTCTTGAGAATGCTTTACACTGTAAAGTTTAAAGCAGACTTTAGTGAACCCTTTAATTAATGACATGATCATCTATATATATTTTTTTTAAAGATTTTATTTATTATTTGACAGAGAGAATGAGAGAGAGAGAGCACATGAGAGGGGGGAGGGTCAGAGGGAGAAGCAGACTCCCCGCCGAGCAGGGAGCCCGATGCGGGACTCGATCCCGGGACTCCAGGATCATGACCTGAGCCGAAGGCAGTCGCTCAACCAACTGAGCCACCCAGGCGCCCGATCATCTATATTTTTAAAGCATTCTAGAATATAGCCCATATAATCCCCAAATATTATTAAAATTTTAATTGACACTTTATTTAAATATATTCCTGGCCTAAACAAAGTACAGAGTTAAGATAAACATTTGAATACTTAAGGACAAATTATCAAGACAGGAAACTAAAATGCCAGGCTTTTTTTTTTTTTTTTTTTAGAATTCTTTTTTTTTATTCTTATGTTAATCCCCATACATTACATCATTAATTTTAGATGAAGTGTTCCATGATTCATTGTTTGTGCATAACACCCAGTGCTCCATGCAGAATGTGCCCTCCTCAATACCCACCACCAGGCTAACCCATCCTCCCACCCTCCTCCCCTCTAGAACCCTGTTTGTTTTTCAGAGTCCATCGTCTCTCATGGTTCGTCTACCCCTCCGATTTCCCCCACTTCATTCTTCCC
>NC_138370.1:5463786-5498004 GCF_054177405.1 Leptonychotes weddellii
GGGTGCACGTACCCTTTCGGATCCCTACTTTTGTATCTTTGGGGTAAATACCCAGTAGTTAAAATGCCAGGTTTTGAAGTTAAATAGTTTAGCCATTGACACATACCTGTACTTAAATCAGTTCCCAATTTAAAAAAGAACATCTTGAAAGAGGAAAAGAATAGGCAGATCTTGGAGATTTTCTTTTTCCCCTCCTAATTTTGTGGCTGGGTACCAAAACCACCAGGGCTTTTGTCAAAAATAGAGATCTCAGGATCCCCTCCCTTGAAAACTTTGTTTTTATCAAGTGCTTCAGTTGATTCTGATGTACAGACGTAGCAACGTATAGAAGCCATGAAGAATTGTATAAAATCATTACATGCCTAACATGTTTTAAGATGAGTTGATAGTGGCACGGATACACATGTAATACAGGGATTAAGAAGGATTTACTCTAAGAATTTTGAACGGATTATTAAACAAAGGATGCAGTTTATAACTAAATGACATCAATAAGCATTTTTTGAGCCGTTCCAATGCATCAGGAATAGTGCCAAGACTTAAAGGTATTGACTGTGTGATCTCCACAGCAACCCGATGAGGGAGGTATGATTACATACAGGCAATTTTACAACTGATTTTTGAGGGTCAGTACTGAAAAACATATGAAAGCCGATGTAGTGTGGACTTTCCAGAAGAATGACACTTTTCTTTCTAAAATATTTTATTATGGGAATTTTTATAATATGAACATTTATGATTCAGATCTTTTAAAAAAAACTATATCGCTGATTACAGAACATTCTGTACTGGTCAACATGATTTAGCAAGAGTGTTTTGATTAATTAAATGTATTTCCTCAAGCAGAAAAGTTAATTGCTTCAATAACGATTAGAGCCGTACTCTCTCACTGTGATAAATAAGCCCGGAGGGTGAGAGAGCAATCAGGTGGAGACAGATTTCTCCTGTGTCATCAGAGCAATCCCGGGAGGGAAAAGAAGTAGAGCATCAGACTGCTCTGAGTTCCAGGCACCTGTGAGGTTTTTGTAGAATCTTGTTCAGATGATGTTTGGAGATCCAGTTAAAGCCCTCATCTCCCCCTGCAATGAATCGACCAATTACCGTAAATACCGACATGGCTGGTTTCCCAACTTTCAATCGTGTTCAAAATGTTGCTTGTTTGTTTGTTCTTTGGGTTATCAACTGGTGTTTTATGAGCCATCCCCAAAATGCATTAGCCTAAAACAACAATGTATTATAATTTCTCACATTTTTCATGGGGTTATTGGACTCAAATGGACAGTTTTCATTTGAGATCATTTAAGCAATGGCAGCCAAAATGTGGCTGGCTCTGGAAGTCGCCTGAAGGCTTGAGTGAGCTGATGTCCAAGTCGGCTTCTCTGCTTGCATATATGGTGCCCTCCGCCAGCATGCCAGGAACAGCCAAGGACTCCCTAGGAATATCTCGTTTCGAGTGGCCTCTCCAAGTGGTGGTTAGGGCTGTCTCACCGCATGCTGAGGACATAACGGATGGCTTCTATCAAAGCAGTAGCTCCCAGAGAGTTCTAGAAAGCAGGTTTCCAATCTTCTTAAAGGCTGAGCCCAGAAATGGCAGAGCATCATTTTTGCCACATTTTCCTCTCAAAGTAATCACCAACAGCTCAGATTCTTGGAGGTTGAGAAGTGGATTCCAACTCTGGAGGGAAGGAGTGGTAAAGAGCCTGCAGCCATCTTTAATTGGCCACAAAATTATCCAGTTTAAAACTGAACTCCTTACCCCAAGGACTGCTTTGTTTTCCTCCAGGACACTCATCAGCACCCAACCTATTGTTTATCTCAGTTGTTGACTTTATTGACTCTCCACACCAAAATGTGAAAACTGTAATTTCAAAGATTTCAGGGTTTTGTTCATTTTTATATGCCCCATTCCTATAATAATACCTGCCTCATGGTGGGTGTTCAATTAATATTTGCTGAATAAATGAATTAATTAGAAAAATCTGTCCCAACGAACAACTACTAGGGCAGGTCAAAAAAGAGGTCATTTGCCTCACACTTTCCACCATGTCTACCCTGCAGCAAATGTAAGAATCATGAAAATTTTCTACTTTGGGACAAATTTGGGGAATGGATACTGGTTACAACACTATTTTTACTTTTTTTTTTTTTTGGTCTCATAGCTCTTGTTTTTATCAGTTTATTTTTCTTTCTGTGTAACACGTAAGGAATATTTACGAAGGTTTGCTGGGGAGATAATTCAAAAGCCTTCCTGTAATGGATTATCTTAATTTTGTAGAAGAAAAAACTGGGATTAGGATATTCATCATACAACAGCATACAGGTCCATACCTAGCAATGCTTGCACTTAAGCTAATATGTCTGTCTCTAAAATTCTGTTCTGATAATTACATCATACTGAGGATTATCAATATGATTCTCCATCAAACAAAATAAACACACACACGTCTACACCAAAAACAATACAGAAAAAGTTCACAGAAGACCCTGAGAGCTTCAAAATTATTAAATTCCCAGCAGAAAAAGCTGATGATGACATTGACAATAAAAGTAAAAATCACTGGCCTCTTCAAACAAATTTAGGAAAAGAAGATGGTATTTTTTAAAAATCTATTCATCACAAGTTATTTACTGCTGTTCAATAAAATTCTATATAATTTTGAAAATCACTCTTAAGGATTGCTCCAGAATAATGTGGTGCCTAAGATACATTTTTTTCCCCTAAGATATATTTTCTTTGAAACAGCTATGCTTTCCTAGATGGGTCTATTCCTTATCTTGCTTCACATATCACTAATTCAAAAGCTGGAGGAAATATTTCATAACATAAATGAAAGTATGTCACTCTCCACCTTAAAATCCTTCTTTGACTTTCCTTTGTGTTTCTCCACTATTACAGTTTTCATGCTTTCCTTACACACTAGAGTGCTGCTCGTGATCTCTCCCGCATCCTTACCCCCACCCGCCAAGTGACCCCCCACACACCAGCTACACTGGCTAGCTTTTAATTCCTGAAGATGAGCCTTTGCACTCATGCTGTTCCTTCTGCTTTGATTGATCTTCTGATGCTCCTTCCTTCCCACAGTCTACATCGCTTCCTTACAGAGAATCCCCTTTATGGCTCATGAAAGAGGATCCTATTTTCGATATGAAAAAAGTCTAGTGGAAATTGTGAATTCATTAATGATAAGGCAGAATTCCGTAATCGTAACATAACTTAAAGCTCATCATTTATTAACAGACATTTACTTCTTAATTGTGCATTTTTCTGCATCAGTACTTACTGATGGTCACTAATGATGAGACTGCACAGATTGTCAACACTTGTCTTCAGTGGAATTTTATAGTATAGCACAGTAGCACTGCTATTAACTGTCATTTCCATATATTACATATAGATGAGCAATAAAATTTTAAAAATTAATCATCACTCTTTAGGATAGACATCTTTTCCAAGAAAACACGAAAGAAAGGAACAACTGGTGATAAAATGGGGCCTGTAGGATCACTGGGGATATGCTGCTCTACATAAAAATACTTCATCCTCATGCAAATTACACAATTTAGGTTGTGTGTTTTATTCTTGGCTAATATGGTGAACCACGCATTATAAAAAAAATTTTTTAAGTATCTCCTGCACATCACAAAGGAGCTCTAACCATTGCCAACAATTTTCAGTGTAATAAGGCATTCTGTTTTCAAATAGGCGTTATGTGTTATACATGAAGCCATATGGCATTATGAGGTTATATTTTTAACATTAAATATCATGTAAGACCTTGTAAAATTGCACCAATTAAGCATAGCAGCTTGGATTCCAGATCAAGTGTCTTGATATGGTGCTATCTTTGAACCTCAAGACCAAGGCAATTTTAAGATGCTTTTGAACTTCATAATCACTGAGAAATTTTTTATAACCACATCAACAATATCAAAAACAATATTTTGCTTATGCCATTATTCCAGAAATTCTGTGGATCTTTACAAAATAAAATTAGTGTTTATATGCAATGTAAGTTCACTCCTTAATTAAATAGATTTATTAGGCTTTTAAGGGGGAACAATGAATTATTTCTGAATACCTTATGCAAAATTTAACTATGATCAGCACATATGATGATATTGTGATCAGCACATATTGTCTTGATCTATCTTATATTGTTACTTTAAAAATAAAAGAATAAATGAATTTTTAAAAATAATCTTGAAAAAAGAATAACATTTACATTATTAAAATAAAAAAATCTACTAGTCAATATTTAAACCATAAGACACTAAAAAAATGTATTGATCACAGTTTTCTTCAAAATTCCAGTAAAAAAAAGCAAAGATAGAATCATCTACTAGCACACTCATAGTACATGATCAAATGCCTATCATTTAAATAGAATTGAATTATATTTAAAATAAAATTAAGGAATTTGAACACATTTTTAAAAATAGAAATACAACTTTAAAAACTAGTGACTAAAAGAACTACAAAATAATTCCTAATTATAACTTAAAGTTGTAAAAGAAAATTTAGAAAATAAAAAAATATAAATTTTCTTTTAAGAGATAGCATGAATTACTTACCGAAAGTTTACTTGTTTAATTCAGTTCATGGAAAGTCACTATGACATTTGCAGATAAAACCATATTTCTCTAAACATAATGATAGGCTTTTACTGCAATCTGGTATTTTAAAATTTATACATTTATTCTCAACTTAAAGATGATTTTTTTCAGAAAGGCAGATATTAAAATTTTGTTTCATAGTTACTACAATCAATAAAAATTTGGCAGGAGGCAAAATTTAAAGCCATGTTCTGAAACATCAAAATCATAAGAATATTTTGAAGAACACTTCCTAAATCAAAATGTTATTTCAAAATATATATGGAATAGAAAACAAAACAAATCACCTCCAGAAAATTCACATTATGCTGTTTTATCATGACCACCAGCAGAATTTTCAAAATGGGCACATAGCAGTTATTTCTTCACAACTGGTCACAAACAAATTGTCACAATACGTTAGAAGGAAAAAGTCTCTCTTGTGGTCCAAAAGTACTGTTAGGGGCATCTGAATTGTCTGATGTATGTTTGGAAATAGGCAAAATGGTAGCATTTCAAAATAGAAATGTCATTTCTGTAAGCACTATCTTTTCTCAAGCGCCAGAGTCTTTAAAAAGCTAAAATATATTTTTAAATCAACAGAACAATATTTTTCCTTTCTGTCCCTGTCCTTCTCATCAGAGGACCTATTGTTACATGCTCTGCTCCCTAAAGGACAGGCATGTATTAGCTCAAAGTCTCTAATGCATCTTTTTAAATGTTGTAGAGGCAATGTTGATTTTATTTGAGCCATGCATACGCCTATCATTTTGTGGCTTCTATTACAATTGGAATGAGCACCCAGATCACAAAATAAAGATGCACTGCGTTTTTATTACAGTGATTTTCACTCCCTACTAATTTGTCCCATATCCCAAATACTTAATGTTCTTTGCTTCTTTTGATCATATCTCATGGGACTCCTAGACAGTGGTGGTTAAAAAATAAAGGTTTAGAGAGAGATAAGGGGGCTACAAAGCAGCCTGTGAACGCGTTAGAACAGAATATGCCTTTCAGCTATTTTTGTACTCTGCTCACCACAGGGCACATCTTTAAGAGAGCTCAGCCGATGTATGAAAACCTGCACTTCACATAAATCTTCTTCTTTCACATTACTAATCCCCAGAATTTTATGAATACACACAAAGCTCATTTTCAGTTCCTGCCAGTCACCTCTAGCGGCTGTGAAGTAAAAGTCAGAATTGCTGCAAAAGTAACAAGAAAGCCCGTGGAAAATGGAAACGGCATCTACATTAAATAAGACAGTAGATTTTTATAATCTCGAGTACAGACTCTACACTACACTTGGATGTAGTGCTCCCGTAGTGTGGTGTGTATGTGATTTGAGAATAAGACTCTGAGGTGAGGGATTAGGATTTATGTGTCTTTATACATACAGCATGTCACACAGAATCTGGCTCATGAACACAGAGAGCATGGAACAACCAAGGTAGGTCTTTTCTCTATCTGCTGCTTCTCATTGCGTCAGGATCTATGTGAGTCAACCTCACCCATCAAAATGTCTATCCTTCAACTTCAACATGTTGTCAACTCAAATTACATTGGAAAAAAATATATTGGACTCATAGCACTACAATCAAAAGATGCAGCTAAACCCAAGGACACCTTAAGAATATAGCTCATAATGTAAGAAAGAGTAGCAATTTCTGTCTTCGGCCAACATTGGTCATCACTGAGGTCTGATGAAAAGACCCTGCAGAAAGTCATAATAGAACTGTATTATATTTCTGGCCTTCTTTCTCAATAAGTAGCAGTTCCTTAAACTTTTCTAGTGTCTGTTTTTTATTTTTTTAATTTTTTTAAGGGGCATCTGAGTGGCTCAGTCAGTTAAGTGTCCTACTCTTGATTTTGGCTCAGGTCCTGATCTCAGGGTCATGAGATTGAGCCCCGCATCCAGCTCCATGCTGGGCGTGGAGTCTGCTTAAGATTCTCTCTCTCCCTCTGCCCCTCCCTGTCCTCTTTCTCTTAAAAAAAAAAAAAAAGGTAAAATCGAACTTATGAAACTCCATGGGGATGTCTCACGGGCTATAGGATTGGTTTTATTATTCTTAAAGCTGCTGTATAAACTCATTAGCTTGATGGTTTTCTCAAGTCATTGGAAAGTCCTAGGTTAGATATCCTTAAAGATATTGCTTGCTAAATAAACACACTGTTTGGGATTTAAACATGGAAGACTGTTTTGTATTCATGATGAACACTGTTGACACTTCAGGCAGCTTCAACAGGTAATATATGATCCAACTGAGATCATTGAAAGGATTATTTCTTTCTAATGTATCTAACAATGTTCATGCTAAGACTGAACTTGGAAGTGAGAGAAAGTAATTAGGGTGAGACATTTGAAATTGTTTTAATCAATGACAGTAACTATATATTCCAGTAATATGATATTTTTTTCCATTTTCTTTAGAAATGTGACCAAATTCCACACAATAATTTATAAAATTACATTATGCATAATGTATAACATGTAAAAGTTGCTTTCTACTGTTAAAATAGCAATATTTTAAAAATCCTATCACTGTTTGCAGATAATATTCTGGGAGAAGATGCTTACAGTAACTCTAATGGTTTATTCTTATAATGATATTCTAAACAAGACCTAGCTATGCTGCTGTTTAGTTACACAAGGATGATACAGAACTCTAAGATTATTTTCCTTTCATTTAAGAAACCACAAGACCTCATATATTTTACAACCAGAATGGAATGAGAAAAATCCAGGTGAAGTACACTACAAAAGTGGCCTTGACCAGATACCTCATGACTAGGAAGCAAATGTCCAGGGGGGACTTGGACTCTATGTATGTTTGATCCAGACAAATGTTTCACGGAAATAATATTTATGTTTGATCCAGACAAATGCTTCATGGAAATAAAGTTATCATCTCTGTAGACTCCTCCTCTTTTCTCAGCATTCCCATGACTTCCATTTCAACCATATATTTGACTTTTAAACTAGGTTAAATGTAGCTTAACAGTCAGGAGGCCTATCTGTTTGACAATGTAACAAATGCTGAAGTACTAAAGGGAAAGCAAAAAAGATGTTTCTGGAGGAGTCTGGCCAGAATACTGTATTTTTACCAAAGAGTTCCAGAATTTGAACCGGTAGACTTACTGTATTTTAATCATTTATGACCTAAATTAAGAGAAAATATGATAAGCACTGGGTGATGTATGGAATGGCTGAATCACTATACTGTACCCCTGAAACTAATATATCACTCTATGTTAACCTATGGAATTAAAACAAAAACTTAAAAAAAAAGAGAGAGAGAAAATATGGAACGTTCATCTAATGGTCGGGTTGCTTTTGAAATGTAAAATAATAAGAGGGAGCTATTCTTGTCCTTTATAAAGACTTATGAAGTTACTAAATGTTGAATATTACTGGACAAATAATAATCACACATGTAGTACCTATTTAAAAAAACAAATACAAAAATAAACTAACAGAATATCTACCTATGAGTCCAGACATTAACACCAATAATTTGGAACTCTAATACTGAAAAAAAAAAATCATATTAAAAAATGCACTGTGCATTCTACATGCCATTTATTAATAGTACATATCCACCGACAAGAAAATTAAGCTGGCTTGAGAGTCAGACAGAAAGAGAACCAGACAAGCCCTGGGGGTGGGTGCTCTGCTCAAAACCTGCTATAGCTCTTCATTGCCTTTGGACTAAAGCCCAAGTCCTTACCATGGTTTCCAAAACCCTACCTGATGTTCTCCATCGTCCCTCTGACTTCACCTTCTGTGCTCCTCCCTCCCTCTGCCACCTTCTCTTTCCTGTGGAACTAACACCCCACGTACTCTGAGCCTTGGGCATTCCTAGTGGCTACGCTCTCTGGGCAAACATTCTTCCCTCAGATACCACCTGAACTAACTTCTTCATGTCCTTCAAAGTTTTGCTCACATTTTATCCTGACTATCCACTTTACAAATTGTATCCTGTTCTCCCCATATTCATAAATGTAGACTTTAGGTTCCCTTTACCCTGGTTCTGTTTTTTCTTGTTTTCGTATCGCATATGACCTTCGAACATCATATAAAATGTACTTGTCTGTATTATCTACTGTTTATCTGTCTCTTCCATTGGAGTGTAAATTCATACACAGTTGGTGCTCAGTTAACAGTTGTTAAATGAATATTATCTTTTATATGGATAAAAACCTGTACTTAACCATTACAAAGTAAAAACCTAGAATTCACAGTCAACAGGGAAGATAAAAGAAGTTGTTTAAAATATGCAGAGTTGGGGCGCCTGGGTGGCTCAGTTGGTTAAGCGACTGCCTTCGGCTCAGGTCATGATCCTGGAGTCCCAGGATCGAGTCCCGCATCGGGCTCTCTGCTCGGCAGGGAGTCTGCTTCTCCCTCTGACCCTCCTCCCTCTCATGCTCTCTGTCTCTCATTCTCTCTCTCTCAAATAAATAAATAAAATCTAAAAAAAAAAAAAAAAAAAAAAAAATATGCAGAGTTGATATCCAATATCCCACATTCCAGTGTATTTGGAAGTGATACACTTCTTCTATTTAGCAATAAAAACCATTTCAATATATATTCCTAGTCAGAATGTAAATTAAAATTCAAAAGCTCAAAATCAAATCCAGAGCCATAAAGATAAATAACCTCACGTTAAAAACTACATATACAGTACACAACCACAAAGAAAAGAAGGCACAGCCGTTTGACTGGATCCTGGCTCTCCACAGCAACGCAAGAATGCTTACAAAACTCCCAGCAAGTAAAACTATAATATTATTTAGAGATTTTTGACAATTTAGCAATAGAGTCCATCCATAGCAATTCCATTCTCCAATTACTTCAGCCACCAATATGATCAATATGGCAGCTATTTCAACAAACAGAAGTAAGGATAAGGCCTAGATATTCAGGCCCACCATATGGAATATTTCTCCTTATCATTTAGGAAAAAATAGAAATAAAATAAAGAGTCTCCCTGTCACCATAAACACTGTATTTGTCCGTAAAAATGGTGCAGATGTATTTACTATCTGGAACAATGAATTTCAAACATACATTCTAACTTACTCTGTGGTAGGCAAGAGTAGCAACACTACTTAAGATTCAACGGCAAAGAGCTCTGAGCAGGGAACCAGAGACCAGGCTGCTAAGCGAGTTTCGCTGCAGGTCACAGGGCAAGCCTTTTAACCTTCCCACATTGTGAAACGATCCAGTGGACTGAATGGGTCTCTAAGGACCTTTTCTGCGTATGAATTGTTTTTTTTTTAAATCTTTTTAAAAATTCAGTAGGTTTGATTTTCCTTCTCCAATGCTCAGTAAATCATTAACAATGTATTTTGGACATGGGAAGAAATGGGAGTATTTTTATTTCTCTGGAAAGCTTTAACCCCATAATGACCCAATATCAAGTGACAAGAAGGGTTTTGGCAGGCCCATAGCCACATGCAGGGGGACATGGGGAGAAAATGCCTCTGGAGCACAGAATATTGGCCTGCCCTTCCCGTCTACTCATGACCTCTCTTCTTGAATTGCCCTTCTCTGGGAAGCTTTTGGGAGGATGAAGGAGTTTGATGAGGTTACCATGGTCCATTTTTGCCACTTGTTCACCTACCTGATTCTATACAGGCAACGGGTAACATTTTAGTAGAGTATAAAGTTCTGAATTTTAGAGGTCTTTCAAAGAGCAGGGTTTAAAAATGTATTATGATACTAAATTTTCTTAGTTTTCAAATATTTGATATTACACTTAAAATACAAGAAATAATTTAGTGTGTTATTTTATTTAAAAGCATTATACAATGTAACATTATTTGATAACGGGAGATGAAACTCTAAGACAGATTTTACAAATACCTGATATTTCAGCTTTGTAGCTCTACATGTTCTGCCACTGGGGAAGAGCCACTCAGATTATTATAATGAATACTGGTATTTATATATAGTACAATGAATGGTTCTAACAAAGAAATCCTAATACATCAGCAAAAACTTGAAGTAATTGTTTTTTCTTAAAAGTTATTAATAAAGGGGCACCTGGGTGGCTCAGTCCTTTGAGTCCAACTCTTGATTTTGGCTCAGGTCATATCTCAGGGTCCTGAGATTGAGCCCAGTGTCAGGCAGGGAGTCTGCTTGAGATTCTCTCTCTCCCTCTCCCTCTGCCCCTCCCCTACCCCAGGTGTGCTCGCTTTCTCTCTCTCCAAAATAAATAAACAAATCTTTTAAAAAACTTATTAGTAAAGAATTTCATTCAAATAGTTAAATCTTGGGGCACCTGGGTGGCTCAGTCGTTAAGCGTCTGCCTTCGGCTCAGGTCGTGATCCCAGGGTCCTGGGATCGAGCCCCACATCGGGTTCCCTGCTCCGCGGGGAAGCCTGCTTCTCCCTCTCCTACTCCCCCTGCTTGTGTTCCCTTTCTCGCTATGTCTCTCTCTGTCAAATAAATAAATAAAATCTTAAAAAAAAAAACAGCAAATAGTTAAATCTTGGTTTCATTAGATTTTTAGCAATTACTTCAAAATGTGGAAATTACTTTAGAACAAAAATGAAATTGAAAATCATGAAAAACTTGTCAAGCCTGAGATCCCAAGTGCCACCTGCCTGGTAAGCAGTTTATTCCTTGCTCTCGTCCTTTCCAAGTAAGGAAAAGGCCTAGCTTTTTCCTTAATTTCCAAATCTGACAAGAATGAAAAAACTTTTACAAGAACAAAACATACTGCTCTAATAATTCTACCCAATAATAATCTACACACTCAACAGCACTTGTGTGTAATGTGTATTTTCAAATCTAATCATACCCAAAGTGAACGCTTTCTTCTATGATGGCTTGTGTAGTTTCCCAGTGGTATGTATGTCCTATGCAAATTCTCACATTTCCCTCAATGCAGCCAAGGTGGAAAGAGGTATCACGAATGGTTGAATTCAAGGGGAAAGAGCAAAGTAAAACATTAAATGTGATTGGAAAAAGTATACTTTGTAATGCTATATGAGGCAAACCCATAATATATATGTAACAGGAACATTTTATGCTTCAAAATAAATAACTAGCATTAGTAAAGTTAGCATGATAAATATATGAAATAATATAGAAAAAAGACATTAATAGTGGAAGATTTTAACCCATCTCTCCCTGTCCTTCGTAGATTATATGATTTTGGTAGGTTGAATAGAAGAAAACATAGATATGTGTACAAAATACCTAAACCATATAACAGGAAAAATAACACGCAGACACAGACACACATGTAATCTGAAAAAGATTATATATCTTCCTTTCAAGAACCTAGGAAATAATTGCAAGGTATGTTATATGTTTCTAATATATAAATATTGGGAAAATGTAAGTATGGGAGTTAGGATTGAATACGGGTTTGAGGGATGAGTGGAATTTGAGTCAAGGAAGAGAATGACCACAGGGATATTCTAAGCAAAGGTAAGATGACAAACAATGCAACCAGAAGGTGCTGGATAAAGAGAGGCAGAGAGTGAGGAAAATGGGTTGACAAGCATATACTTATTAACACCTTAAGGGAAGAGAGATTTGACCACAAATGGAGCATGCATTTCGTGCATCAAGAGCTATCTAATGGGCACCTGGGGGTCCTAGGTTATTGCATTGGCAGAGTAAATGAGGCTAGTCGTTTAGTTTGTTGGTGCAAAAAGTATTGGAGAAAAAAGAACTGGAGTAAAGATAAAAGTATTAGGGTATTATTACTAAGCATATAAATTGTAAAATATATACTGCCAAGGAATGAAGGCTTCTTATAAAGTGGGAGCAACAGGAGAAGAAATGAAGGGATGTGTTGAAGGCGGGTGACGAGGGGAGAAATTGCAGGACCCAGTGTCAGGCTGAAAAATGAAGGATTCGTAGTTGACTCCCAGATTTCAGTTGTGGGAAAATGGTAGTAAAATTGACAGAAATAGAAAATGTATGAAAACAAGGAAAGCATGTGATTGTATGAAAGGTTCTGAGCTTTGATCAATGCTGTTTCTGCAGTATTACTTCCTTTCCCCTAACTTCATAATATATTTTTCATATGCAGAATTTAAAAACTGAACCCTTGCAATTAAATTTGGATCAGCATTGGTTCCTAAAAGTGTTCTGTGGGCTAGCCTTAGCCTATTGTTTTTGGGTTTTTTTTAAAGATTTTTATTTATTTATTTGTCAGAGAGAGAGAGCAAGCAAGCACAAGCAGGGGGAGGGGCACAGCGAGAGGGAGAAGCAGACCCCCTACTGAATAAGGAGCCTGATGTGGGACTCAATCCCAGGACCCTGGGATCATGACCTGAGCCAAAGGCAGATGCTTAACTGACTGAGCCACCCAGGCATCCCTTGCCTTAGCCTACTGTTTTTAGGCAGACTGTGAAACCCTTGGACATGGTATGTTCTCATCATTTGCCTCGACTTCTCCACCCTCCATGTCCTTATTTCCTGCTGTTCCTGAGGTCTGTGTTCTCTATGACTCCTGTTTAAAAAGTTTTGACTGATGGAAGCTTCTAGAAAATATAAAGGTTTTCTCGAAAAGGCATACATAAAAATAAAATAATTTACATTAACATGAATAATATGACATCCTGCTTAGCATTCTCTTTTGGCATTGCTTTGTTTACAGGACATTTCTGTGATGTAGGATGGAAATTATCTAAATTTATAGAAAAATGAAACAGGATGATTTTTAAATAAAATGAATAACCTACCTAAATATTAAATCTTATTTTACAATGCATTTAATTGTACCTTAACAAGGTTTGCTTTATGGAAGAGGCTTTGAAAATATTTTTAATTTGCTTTTAATTTAGCACTTAGTAATAAAATACATGAACGGTATTTAGAGGAGGGTCTGGCACATAATGAGAACTTAATAAACGTAAGCTATTTTTTTTAAAGATTTATTTATTTGACAGAGAAAGAGAGAGAATGAGAGCACGAGTGGGGGAAGGGGCAGAGGGAGAGAATCTTCAAACAGAGTCTCCGAATCCTGAGATCATGACCTAAGCTGAAACCGGGAGTAGGAAGCTTAACTGACTGAGCCACCCAGGTACCCCAATATAAGCTATTTTTATCATTATTAGCCTGAAAACACTGGTGCTATATTGTTTTTTAATGTGCCATTGTCATTTTGGTATTATCCAAATGAAGAGTGTTTCATTAGTATATTTTTGGACGCTCTCACACTGACTTTTATTCAAATTTAAATGATACAGTCCATAATTCAAAAACATAATAAAAGCAGTATAGAAGAGTATAGTATTATAAAATGTAGATTTGTTGTCTGTCATATAGGATAGTCCACAAAATAGATAGCTACTTTCCATCTTTATAACTTTAATGAAATGAATGCTTAACAGTTCATTAGACTAGATGTACACCTCAAAATCATAATTTAGTTTGTCAACATGAAAGATATAATTAAAAATAATTAACTTTTATAGTAAGATATTTCATAGGGATATTGCCAATTTTATCTTCATGTGTCATATCATGATTTCCAAACAGCCTGATTTTTTTCTCCTAATATACCTAGGGCAACAGATGAGTGCCAAAGCAACAGAGTGTGGGCTTAGTTGAATCATTTTATATATCTGTCCCTACAGAAAAATGCTGCTGAAAGTCTCTTATCAAAAACTCCTAAGGACTGTCTTTCCTTTCCCCAGAAGTATTGCTCCCATATTGTAGAAGACACAATCTAAATGTACCCTGATAAATATTTTTGTATGTGGCTTGAGGCAGATTTTTAAAAGCGGGTCATGTTATCTAAAGAGCTAATTTACTAAGGTAACTATCCTAAAGTTTTATATTTTTTAATCTTCATTCTATGTTGGTTACCTGTATTCTAGAACTGGCTTTAGAATTTTGTTCCTATATATAAAAATCCCAGAGAATTAATAAAATTTACAGCACAGAAGAGCAAGAAGGCACACAAATAAAAATGCAAAAATGTTACCTTAATATTCTGTAAGAAAAAATAATCTCCCCATTGCCTCCCAACTTTGAGTATCTCCCCCACAAAATGCTCAAATCAAAAATGGACAAATTGCAGAAATTCCAAACTACATTTTACTGAAGGAAATGAAAACAGTACTGAATGACATTATGCCATCAATATCATTGACAGATAACTTGCTTGAAACCTGTGATGCATACTTTCAAAGAATGATTTATTTACAAAACGGGAAACAGTATTAGGCTGCAAACAAGCAATCTGGCAGATGTAAAAATAAGATGCTACCAAGGCATGTTCCTTATACTGAGGAGTCTAATATATAAGAGATGAAGAACAGTCAATAATCTTCTAAAGTTGTAAATGAAAAAAAATCATTAAATTTAATGGAGAAAGAAACACCAGGAAAAATACAGTTGTTTTGTCTGTTACTCATTTAATATCATAAACTTGTGGACACAAATCCATGAGAGAGATAAGAAATAGGACAATTTCTGGTCTTTTTAATTAAAGAACTCATTTGCCAGAGTGTCAAGAGTAGCTCTTTGGGGAAAATGCCAAACTAATGTGGACTGATTTGCTATGGATTTGTGTCTAATAATTAACTGATTAGAAAACCATCAACCAGTGATCTACCAATTATCCACTCATTTCTTCTGTTAATGTCATTATAAGATTATGAAAACTTCTAACAGGTGTGTCTAGAAAATATTTTAAAACAATTTCAGGATACTCTCACTTCTTACATACTTCCCATAGTAATGGAGCAACTGATGCATTTACTCAGTTGACTTATTATTATTAATCATCATAAATAAGAGTTTGATGTTAAAGTATAGGTAGGTACTTAGAAATACTATTGGGTAGAGTTAAAGCATAAAACCCGGGAACCCCATGCCAATGGACTGCAATTATTTTTCTGTGAGAATCTAAGAGAACAATGCAGTCTTTCCCATTAAAAACACAAATTAAAAGCAATCCGTCATTAACCAAATCAAACAAGAATTATTCAACACCTTCACTGAAAAGGTCTTTGGCAGGTGCAATTTTGAAAAGAACATAGAGCATATGAAGCCAGAGTCCATGATTTTGTTTTCCAGCCTTTTTATTTACTGCTCTTGTGACTTTGTATATTTATTTCGCCATGGTGTCAGTTCCTGCTTGTCGACTGCAGGTCAAGATGAAAATAGCACCACTACCGTCTCAACGGCCACTAGAATTTTGCTAGTTGTGGTGTAGGGACCTTCAATACGTACAAATGATCATGTTTCCACATATCATTGTTTGTATTTTCTCTATGCTTTAGTTCCTTCCAACCTCCCACCTGTCTCCTAGCCCTCAGGAGCTTGGCTTGTCGTGCACTTGACTTGGGTTAGGGTAATGGGAGCCCCTGGTGCTTTCTTCACATTGCAATTCCCCTGGTAGACCACTGACTACCCCTCCTTCCTTCTTGACACTTCTTTCACTTGAGCCAGGAGATCCAACAATTGTCTGGGTTCTTGCTTTGCTCCCTGTCTCTCTGGCATCTCTTCCTCTATGCCTTTGCCTCTTTTTCTGCAGAGGTTCTAAATTCTGACAGTCCCTTCTGCCATCCTCTCTCTTTCAGACTGAAAGTACCCTTAATGGGTCTTGCTGCATCCCCACTGGGGCACATCTCCCTCAAAATATTTTTTTTATGCAGACTGCTCCGATCGATACACTTGCGTAGGAATTTAGGGGGAGGAGAAAAATGATGTGTCAGAAGTGGGACTCAAACTCATGACTCCATTTGGACTGCAGAAGCCCCAGCACAGGAAATCAGAGCTTGAGTCTGGCACCTTAGACCATTCAGCCTTCAATCAAAATAATGTTTGAATATAGTTGTCAGGCCCCTTCTCAGCTTTATAACCCATTAATGACTTTTATCTTAGAATAACTTATAATGTTCTTGAACTTTGGATAAACATGAATCCTTAGCTTGACTTTCAAAAGTCTTCACTCTCTGACTCCTACTTAGCTGGATTTTTGTCTCTTGCTGCAGCCAACATTGGACTCTGAGTTCATCTCTGACACAGGGCCTGCCTATATACTGACTACCTTGTGTCTGGAATGTTCACTCTCTCTCTCTCTCTCTCTCTCACACACACACACACATACACACACGGCACCTTCACTTTCACCTACTTCACTTCTACGCCTCTATGATCTCTCCACTGAATGGTTACTTCATGAGACAACTTCCCCTTGCCTTCCTGACAAGGTCATCTCCTCTCCCTCTGGAATGTGGTCCCAAGCATGTGCTTGACCCTGTAAGTCATGTCACTCTGCACAAAGGTAAGGAACAACAGGTTTCTGCTCTATGTTGTATAGGCTGGCACAAATCAAATGTTCAATAAATATCTGTTGAGTGAACAACTGAAGAATCCTAAAAGTACTCTGTGGAGGGCCAGTATTACTTATTATAACTTATTTCTATTCTCAAGAGAGCAGCCTGAAGGACTCTGTTGAAAAGTTAGACCACATGATCCCTCTTCTTAAAGCCCTTCACTGGCTCCCCCGTAGACTCAGAGTAACTGCCTAAGTGCTAATGAAGGTCCAAAGCCCTCAGAATTTCAACACCTATTACCTCTCTGACTGAGGTAATGCTCACTCCCTCAGCTCTAGCCCTACTGGCCTTGCTCTTGCTCTTCAAACATGACAGGCATGCTCTTATCTCAGAAATTCTGCACGACTGTCCCCCATGCCTATATTGCTCTTCCCTGAGATATCTACATGGCTTGTTCCTTCATCTCCACAAGGATCTGCTCAACTGTTATTTTTACAGTAGGGCCCATCTTTTTTTATATTATCAAGCTCTGATATTTCCAATTCCTCAGTCTCTTTTTTTCCTACAGTAATTATGGCCTTATAGTATACCTCTAGCATACTATTTAAATTCCATATTTGTATGCTTCTAGAATGTAAGATTCATAAGGGCTTATTGTCCACTCTGTTCATTGCTGAATCTCCAGCACCTGGGACAGTGCCTGGCATGTAGTACATACTCGATACATTGATCAAATTTTTAAAACCATTACTATCAGAATAATCTCTTTTTTCTTAGCTACTAAAGTGAGAATAGGAGTCTTAACCAATAAATGTCATGTAAATGAAATACATAATTTTTTTTTACAAACAGTAACATCAATTTATTTTTACTAATTGTCATTGTAAGCCTGTCATTATACTAGGGTCAATAAAATCAAATGTTTATCTGCTCTTCATAACAATGAGAAACAAAAATAAGAACCAAAAGAAAAGGAACCAAAACTTTTTATTTACACATGGTACAGATTTGCATATGAACATAAGAAAGTACAGACATGAGAATCAACATGCACATTTGTAGGACAATCAAAACACCTGGAGAGCTAAAAAAAATATATATATAGAGAGAGAGAGAGAGAGCTAGAGTGGAATGTGCATACTGAAGGCATGAAAAACTAAACTTTGGTATTTAAGCTGGTATGCGTCCATAATGCAAATCCTAGAATATGTGCCTCAAAATTAGTTTTATTTTCATATATAATAAAATATCATGGTGAATACTGGATGGGACAGCACTGGTCATCAGAAATGCTAAAGCAGAGTACACTTACCATGATGAAAAAAAATGATAAAATTTATAACTTAAATGGTCTTCCATGTCATTAAATAATTTTCCAAAACATCATTTCTAGTGGCTGCATCAGTATACAGATAAACCATAATTTATTTTACAAATTCTCTATCAGTGGTCATTAATGTTATTTCTAATTTTTCATTATTATAAATGATACTAAAATAAACATTCTTATGAATAAAAAAAAGGAAATGTTAAAGCAGAGAGGAGTGGAAGCGGCTGGGCCTGGTTTGAGATTCGAGGTCGGCTGCTTACCTAGAGTGTGAATTTATTCTTGCTACTTGCCTTTTCTGAGACTGTTATTTTCTCCTTACAAGAAATACCCATGTCAGAGTTTTTGTATTAGGATGAAATGTAAGAGACAATAAAATTTATCTTCCAATTCAGGATACTTTTGAGAATAAAAGGGGAGAAGGTGCTCTTAATAATTAGTCCTGGGCAACAAACAATAATTGAAATTGTGCTGGATAAATGGAGACCGTCCCAAGAAGCTGGTGTATATGGTCACCCCAATTAATGAGACTATGCATCTGGAAACATCTGGTATTGATCATGTGTTGAACAAATATTTGTTTTTAAAAAGACTCAAATTTCTTGCTATAATCAATATAAATTAACCATCTAAATTTGAGATAGTTCCTTAATTTTCAAATGCTACCATGCCCATACCCTTTAAAAGAGGGAAACAGATTCTTCCCTGAGCATGTGTGTGTGCATAAATGTGTACATGTGTATATACACGTATATTTTTTCACTAAGCTTATCTATATAACCTGAAATGGCAAGAGATTCTAGAGAATTTAGTTTCTAAACTATAAAACTGCATTTATATACAGCAGTTAAGAAATATTCCACCCTGTGTTTTAAAAACATACACAAATAAAGAGAATCCTTTGACATGAAACCATCACCCGTACGTAATTAACTCAAACACTTAATGCTGCAATTTAATGTTGCCTTGCAAGAGCAGATACCCAGAGAGCGTACCGCAGTGTCTGTATAATATTCCCTCTTGTAACTGAAAGTTATCATTAATTTGTCACTTTTTCAGAGAGGTATTATGAAATCATACTAGGATTTACATTTATATAGGGGCTTGAATTTTGAAGAGATTTCCCATCTATGAAGCCAGCGGTTTCACAAGAACGTTGTTATCTGTATTTTATAACCCGAGGAAACTGAGCCACGGAGATATGCACTGAATTGCCTAAGGCCACACAGATTGCATTAGCAGAGCTAAAACACAAACCAGATCTACTAAGTGTCAGACCCATGCAGGGTCAGGCAAGAGACTGATGATTGAAACTGACATGCGGCTTCCCTCTCCAAGCCCACAGCCCAGTGGCAAAATGGTGTCTCACTGAAGAGCGTCACCTCTTTATGAAAAAGATGCTGCTTGTAAAAGGCACAAAAACACTGAGAAGTCCAGCTACTTATACAGTTGAAGCTATTTTTAAAAGTAATCATGAACGACATAGGGTACAAAGATCCAGGTTAAAGACTACGTCTTGGATCTGCACAGTTTTTTAGCTTGATTGCATGTTTCAGAAAGTAGTAGGAACACAGCACGGACACTTATTTTTGCTTAAAAAGTAACTTAAACTATCTCTAGAATGGAATTTTAATTCCAGTTTGAGAATTAGTTGAATTTAGAGGATTAAAATGTTGTCATTCATCATAATACTATTAATGGAAATCCTACTTAATCCTTCATCCCCAATATCTAAATTCTTATAAAATGTGCCAGGTTTGGTGTTTTGTCATACTCAAATGTCCAGCACTGAACTTTGAGCATCTCCTTCAAACTGATTTCCATGATCTCAAGCAAGAAATAGGAAAGTGTACTTTGACTCAATCCCTCTCTTTTGTCGTCCACATTCAATCTGAAGCCAGGTCATTTTACTATGTTCTGCCAAATCTCTCTTCTGTAAGTCAACATTTCCTTGCCACTTCCATTTTAACTTTGTAACTCTTGAATTCTTACTCGGATTTATGACTCAGAATCAAATTCTGTTCCCTCGCGTCTGGTTGTTCTCTTTTTGGATACACATCAAAGAGTCATTAATTAATATGCTCCATCACCTTCTATTGGTCATTTCCCTCTGCAAGAATGTGTAGCGGTCTTCTGTTTTACATATGATTGTCAATCTTCTTTGCTAGTTTTCAAGGTTCCTCAACTTACATTAAATTATTTCAAATGTAGTTAGTCCCTTGCCTTAAAAAAATGTAATATTTACAGTGGGTAAACTATTCCTTACTTTACAACTTTTATCTTTTTAAAAAGTATTTATTTATTTGAGAGAGAGAGAGTGGGAGGGCACGAGGGGGAGGGGAGGGGCAGAGGGAGAGGGAGAAGCCAACTCCCCGCTGAACAGGGAGCCCTATGACCACGGGACTCGATCCCAGGACCCCAGGATCATGACCTGAGCCAAAGTCAGACGCTTAACCAACTGAGTCACCCAGGTACCCCTATAACTTCTATCTTTGAGGATTTCTTTATAAGGACTTTTGCATGCCACATATACTTTCCCATAAGACAGTAAGCAATTATTGACTACTTACTTCATAAATGTCATGAAACAATATTTACATTTGTTCAGACAGTGTTTCTATTTTATATATAATATATTTTATATATATTTTATATTTATATGGGTCACTTAGCATAACTTATAATTAATTGTTTTTCAAAGTACAACCCTTTGGATTTTTCCATTACTTCAGCATATTTTTAATTTCTAGACTTAATAGCAATGCTTAGTCTTTCTGGAAAAAATATCTTCCAACCACTTACAGTGTGAAAAGTGAATGTGGGGCTAAACAGGAAAACCAAAAACAGATGGGCCTATATCTTAAGAGTTTAAAATCTTAGAGGTCATATGAAGAGAAAATCGACTGTAGCTACATTCAGATTCGGTCCTAAATTCTATCTAATTTGGGAAGCAAGAAGAAGGCGTTGTTATTCCTAATTATTGTTATTAAGTGGTCCATTCTTAGTCCCCAAGAAGGACAAATGCACTAATCAAGCTGTGAATCTAATGAATGCATATATGATACCAACTGTAAGCCTTTTCACAAATAAAAATCATTAACCAAAAGTGGAAAACCTGTATTTCAAATAGCCATCAGAACTATTTATGAGTCTGAGCACACAAATGTGTCTGAAAAATAAACAAGTGTACATAGAGTCATTTAAAAATAGATCTGCATAAAAACATAAAGGCAGTCACTTCTCTTTCTAGCTTCTATCTGGTGGATTTCACACATAAGCTCCTTGAGACTAAAAGAACGTTGTATCCAGAAAGGTCTCTAGAAGAAAGCATCTATAAAACGTGAATAAACTAGAGTCTTGACACATGAGTCTCCATCTTGCTTATTTTCATAGAATGACCATCATTCTACCAAATGATTGTCTCCTGGTTCGCCAAATAGGAAAAACAATACCAAGCTTTTTTTTTTAATCTCTTTAAAAATAATTAAAATACTCTAACATAGGATATTTTTTCTTTATAGAATAGTCTTTCTGCTGTTGAAATAAAAACAAATCTTGACTATCCTTTAAACAGCTAAATTTACCAAGTGAAAGCTTCCAGCAAAACACAGTCTTTTCAGATTTATTTTAACAAATAAGCTTTACTGGCATCACTTTTTTTTTTTTTAAGATTTTATTTATTTAATTTGACAGAGAGAGAGAGAGCGCGCCAGAGAGCACAATCAGGGGGAGAGGCAGAGGGAAAGGGAGAAGCAGGCTCTCCCACTGAGCAGGGAGCCCGATGCAGGACTCGAGCCCAGGACCCTGGGATCATGACCTGAGCTGAAGGCAGACCCCGGGTGTGCCTGGCATCACTTTTTTAAAAGATAGAGTGATCAACCAGTAGTAATAAGATAAAAACAAGAATAAATATGCAAGTTATATTAATAACAAGATAAATGTGCATGTCGTTTTTGTTAGGAGAGAATTCTGACATTTGTGGGTTTTAGAGTCAAACAATGTTGTAGGCGGAATGCTCATAAAATGAAAATGATTTTTCCTTAATGAAAATTATCAAGTGCCTGGCTCTATGACAAAAAGTGGTTATAAATATTCATCAAAATGACATTACCTAAAACTGGACTTCAGGAAATTTGAATGTTCACTACTGCTTATATTTACACGAAGGCATATTAATTCCTTTTGCATTTTTTTGGTCTGAATGTGAAATGAGAAAAAGTATGGTTTTAAGGAGAATATTTTACAACCGATTAAATGTGTGCCTGTTACACACTTATTTATTGCAAATGCTGTCTTGAGTTTTAAATTTTCAGGCAAGGAAAGTAAAGCATGAAAGAAAAGTTTTAGTCAATATTTAACAGCATTTACTAAGTACCTAGTGTTTACTGAGTACTCAGCTCTGTAGCCCTTTATCCTATCTTCAAGGTGCTCCTAATTCAGCAAGACACACATACACACAACAAACCATAATCACGTCTGCTCCCGGTGCACTGACCTGCTCCCTACCTCCCTCAGCTCCACCTGACCCCAGTGCACCTGATCCCACCGGGCCTTCTGCCGTTTCACTTGATGTCCTCTACCTGGAATTCAACACCCCTATTTCTGCCTGCTCCACTGCCTTACACTCTTCAAGTCTCCTGCAAATGACTCCCCTGTGGGAGTGGCCCTGATACCTCCCCCCAGTAAAACTGTGAATCTCCTGGCCTCAGGGAACGTCACCTCCTTCCAATCTATTTTTTAACTTTACAGAGACCTTTGTTTAATTGTCTGTCTCCTACCTCCACCAGGTAAGTTGAGTGAAGCCGAGATTTTTGTCCCTTTTGTTCACTGCTATCCCCTAGCAGTAGCTGGTGTACAAAATGGAACAGTTAGGCTTAACAGATGATGGGAGGCAAAGGAGAGTTCTTTAGAGAAGGTGACATTTTAATGGAGCCTCTGAGGTAACAGTGCTGGCAGGTAGCCTGAGATAATATTTTCTAGGGAGCAAACAATGTAGGACTTAGCCTATTTTGCTACCCCTGAGACTGCCTAAAGCAATCTAGAAAACCCTCCTATTGACTATTTTTAACCACATCAGCTAAATATTCTCAAATTGTTAATGACATTGCTTCCTAAAAAATTTGAGGGTGGGATTCTGCTGCAAAAGCCTCCCCCCCCCCAAAAAAAAATCATTCTACCATTCTTGAACTCCTTTAACAAATGTTTATGGAGGGACCTTGTCTTAATCATTTGGATTCCATTGCTGAATATCACGAAGACCCCTGCCCCCATGGACTTTATCCTGGAGCAAAGACGCGATAATAACCAAGAAAACATAAGCAGGTTAACATGTGACAAGAGCAACAACACAAATTAAGAGTGGCATGAGGTTGGTGTCCTAAGAGCGAGGCAGGAGCAAGATGCAGGGAACAACAGGGCGGTCAGGGCAGGAGCTCAGCTTTCATCCCGAACATAAGAGGTGAACAGACCTGGACCCTTGACCACAGGAGTAAGCCCTGTGCATCCCTGGAAGAAGGCCCCAGGCCAAAGAGGCAGCTCCAGCAAGCCCTAAGCCATTTATTCAAAGAAGAACAAAACAGCCACTGTTGCTGGGTGAAGAGCAGGACTAGGAGAGCAGCAGGAGATGAGGCCAGGGAGTTAGGAGGGCAGATTATAAGTGACCCTAAAGCCACTGCAGGAACCTCGGCATTTACTCTGCATGAATGGGGAAGAGAACGGAAGGTACAGAGCAGGAAGGTGACATCATTAGATGGAATTTTGACAAAGATTGCTCAAGCTGTGCTGTTGAGAATGAAGGTGGATCAGACCAGGGTGGGGGCAACTGGTGGTGGCATAAAGAGGTCATATCTGGATGCATTTTGAAGGCAGTTACAGGATTTCATTATGGAATGGATGAAAGGACGCAAGAAGAAAAGGAAATTCCAAGGTGACCCCCAAAAGTTTTAACCTGGGCAAGCAGAAAGGTGCGTTCGCCATCAGCTGAGATGAGAAATCAATGCATGGGACAGGTTTCAGAAAACAGTGAATTCCTTTTTGGACATGTTCACATTTGTGTTATTGATAAAATATCTGTGTGAGATGTCAGGTAGGTCATTATGTCAATGATTCTGGAGTTGGGGAGAGAGAATCAGTTTGGAAAAACGTGGGAGGATATATAATGCTAGAGATAGGGAAATCTGACCTGCTTCTCGCTTCAGGAATCTCCCAACCACACAAGAAGGCAATGTTTTTACCACCAAGTTCCTTACTATGCCAGTCTTTTAGAACTAACCAGTTTATAAGCCTCTGCCCTTGGTCATTGGTGTTAAATTCTACAATAATTGATGAGACTAGCTAGAAATTGGTAATCATTGATCATGAAGAGAAGAGCATTCTTTTCCTATGAAATTTCCCTATCAAAAATTTTGTTTGGAAAAACATCTTATTTTGATAGGCTTCAAAAATAATTTGGGGGGCGCCTGAGTGGCTCAGTTGTTAAGCGTCTGCCTTCGGCTCAGGTCATGATCCCAGGGTCCTGGGATCGAGCCCCGCATCAGGCTCCCTGCTCAGCGGGGAGCCTGCTTCTCCCTCTCCCACTCCCCCTGCTTGTGTTCCTGCTCTCACTCTCTCTCTCTCTGTCAAATAAATAAATAAAATCTTTAAAAATAATAATAATAATAATAATTTGCAAATCTGTCACTACAAAGTCAATGATGACGTTTTAGCCTGGCTATATTAAAATGAAAAGATCCGTTCTGCCTCTTTGGAGGTGGTGGAAGAATAGAACCACATAACCATATAACCCTCAGCCTTTTGACTATGCTAGGTTACCTTGTCTTTCAAATACTGGGTGTAGGGGCGCCTGGGTGGCTCAGTCATTAAGCGCCTGCCTTCGGCTCAGGTCATGATCCCAGGGTCCTGGGATCGAGCCCCGCATCGGGCTCCCTGCTCAGCGGGAGGCCTGCCTCTCCCTCTTCCACTCCCCCTGCTTGTGTTCCTCTCTCACTGTGTCTCTCTCTGTCAAATAAATAAATAAAATCTTTAAAAAAAAAAAAACAAATACCGGGTGTATGATGAAAGGCTACATAATTTAGAAGTTGTTACATGAGGGAATAATGTGATAAATGAAAGTCCTCATCACTGAACTTGGCAAATAGGAAACATTCAACAAATGTGATCATTTTTTATGTTTTATAGAGTTCAGAAGAGTCTTACAGAAGTTCACAGCAGTGGTGAATGCTGTGAAGACTCCATCACAGTTGACTAAGAGCTTGAAAAATATATCTAAAATTGAAATAAAGCTTTGTTTGCAAAAAATTTCCAGTTCCTATTATAATACAGACTTCTTATTTTTTATAATACAGACTTCTAACTTCAGTTTTACATATGCACTTCAATACTTTGTGTTAACCAGCACCCTTTTAACCAAAAGTAATGTATACAAAGAAGGCAACATTATTTGTTAGAGAGATCAGCACCTTTAATGATTAGTGTGAATAATTAGCCTCTGAAAGATCTAACAGTGAGAGGAAACAGCAAATAAAATTGTGAACATTGGAATATTCATTTCTAATTGGTAAGTAAAATTTTAATTTTTAATACATTTGAATCTGTTTATCTTATCATTTAAAATTATACTGAGTTTCTATTATGTCATGAAGTAATGGACACTCTAACTTCTACATCTTTAGCAAACAAGTTAATAAATTTTACTACTTTTAAGTATCACCTAAGTGTTGTCTTATTTTTATTGACATTCCTGTTACTTCATGTACGCTATATATTCTGCATTTATAAAAAGGTTACTTGTTTATGATGAATATATTATACTAGCACTTGCCATCTTAATATAAAAAAATAAAACAACATAAAGATAAAAGACTACCATTCAATAAAATAAGCAACCAGCTTTCCACAAGGTAAACCAGCTAGGAAGAACTGACAACTGTCACTCATTGAGAAAATAATTTATCCTCCTCTTTTGGCATTAATATTAATTTCCTCAATTTGTACACTTGTATTATTAATACGCATTACCTGAAATTTGCATCAGGCCAAATGCAAACAAGGAATACTTGTTATCCCATCTCACTTCCCCTCACAACTGCAAAATGGCTGCTCAAAACAACAACTTTGGTTCTAAGGGACAAGATTCAATACCTGTTCTATGGAAAACATGCCAAAGCTATTTTCAACTCAATCTTCAGATAATTCAGTTGTGATTTCTAAGAGCCATTTGATCACGAAGGTAGCTTGTGAGCACAGAGTTCCATACACATACTACCACCCATAATATATGTACTGCTACCCATTTTAGACTTAGGAGGGGTCATCGAACAGAGCTTATGAAAACTGAACTCCCAATGTCAGAAACACTGGTACAGATGATCAAATTAACTCCTACTCCATCTACCTCTCCCTCATTTTTTAACCAGGGGAATAGATTAAAAATGACCACAAGAAACTTATGTAGCTTTTCTGCGGTCTCAGAGCCCCAGGGGTTGCAGAGCGGGGATTGGAACCCATCCTCCCGCTGGTCCCTCCTGCTCATGGAACCTTAACTGCTTGAGGGCAAACATCAGTCCTTCTTAAATATTTTTAAATATTTATATTTTTATCTCAGATGTCTAATGAATGAATGAATGAAAATTTAGTCTTAGCAAGTTCTCAATATTTAAGTTCAAGTATCATTCCACATATTTTATTTTAAAATAAATCAGTACAGTACCTCTTTGAGAAATGAAGCATTGATGATTTAAGACAAATTACAGTTTCATGACCTTCCATAATCAAGTGAAAAACAATAGAAAGCAGTCTTTTATTCAACTATTATGCAAATAACACATATATAAGGAAAGTAGAATTTATCCATGGGAGGATGAACACTGAAATCCAAATTCCCCATATAACATTATTTAGGAAATAAATGAATCCAGACTTCTTTGATTTTTTTTTTTCTGGGGTTGGGTAAAACAGTACAAAATACAAAATAAATTCACCTTTAGCCTCTAAGATTGGAGTATACTGCTTCTAAGAAAATATTAAAAGTAGATGCCATCAATTTCTGTTTCTTTTTTTTTTTTAAGATTTTATTTGCTAGAGAGAGAGAGAGGGCGCACAAGCAGGGAGAATGGCAGGCAGAAGGAGAAGCAGGCTCCCCTCTGAGCGAGGAGTCCAACGTGGGGCTTGATCCCAGAACCCTGGGATCATGACCTGAGCCGAAGGCAGGCACTTAACCGACTGAGCCACCCAGGCATCCGTCAATTTCTCTTTCTTAATAACTAGATCTATAAACCAATTGCCAAGCAGTGTGGCTAAGGGGGTCAATATGCTGTACTCACAGTTCACCTACTATTTCAATTATTTTAACCACAAATTTTCAAACCTTTTATTTTAAAATTTTCACAAATAACATGCTTCATTTCTTTAGTGCCAGGTTTCTTGTTGTGTGAAAATTCCACCATATAAAGGAAAAATTCATTTTCAAGTATGATTAAGAAGTCAATCTATAGAGAATTCCCAAAGAGGAGACATTTAATGCAAGGCCTTTTAAATTATATATTAAAGAAATCTTAAAGCCAATTAAATATAATAAAAGAATCTTAATAGTGCAAATACATGATTTGATTATGACGATCTCTCAGGGATAGCTGAGAGAACAGAAGTCTAGTATTTCTGTTTCTATTTAAATGAGACAGCACACTAATCAAAAGGTCTGACACCATCTTTCAGATTTTTAAAGGACTGTAGGCCAGTAGTATGAGTGGTAGAGCTCACTTGGGCACCCACCATTTCAGGAGCATGGCATGAGGTAGGAGGTGCTCACTAGTGTGGTGCTTTCAAATCCTGAAGTACCTCGTGGCCACCTAACCTCAAAATCCAGCTACTTTGTTCATTGCTCATTTCTGAGCAACCACTGACAGCTCTTCTGAAAACGTCAATATGTCTTATTTTTGTATTACCATGTTGCTTTTGTTGGTGGCACTAACTTGAGAAAATCTCCTCCATATCTTTCTTTGAAACATCCCAAACAAGCTAAATATAGACACTGATCCAGCAAACAAAGGGCTCAACTCTCCTCTATTCTGCAGGGTCTCTAAAGGTGTTTGGAGGAGAGTGAAAAGAGCAAGATGGAGCCAAAAGGAATGGGAAGACAGAGGGCTCTGAGAATAATCTAAGAGTTTCTAACAGCTTTTTCTGCACTAGACAAGTAGCCTTCGGTAAATAAATGAAATGCAAAGATAATTTGTTAAAAATGCAATTCTCAATTTAAAATGGAGCAGTGTGTTCATAGTGTAAATAATTTAATGTGCAGGGCGCCTGGGTGGCTCAGTTGGTTAAGCGACTGCCTTCGGCTCAGGTCATGATCCTGGAGTCCCTGGATCGAGTCCCGCATCGGGCTCCCTGCTGTCAGCAGGGAGTCTGCTTCTCCCTCTGACCCTCCCCCCTCATGCTCTCTCTCTCTATCTCATTCTCTCTCTCAAATAAATAAATAAAATCTTTAAAAAAAAATAATTTAATGTGCAGATAATTTGATTAAGTCAAAGAAATTCCACGAATTTTCATCTCAGATGTGTTCTACCCTGCTATCCTCCCCACACACCATCTGCTATTTGTTTCAGATGTACAAAGTTATAGGTGGAGTGGATATCGGACTGGTTTTGAAAAACCTTAGTTTTAAAAACTCATGGCTTATTTTTGAAGCCTAGTAGCCTTGGCTTTTGTGAAAAAAACACTTAACTACAAAACTGACATAATTTGTGGAGGTGGTCATATCTTGTTCTACGAAACTGAAGAGCATTTGGTGTAAGTCTAAAGCTAGCATTCCAGAAAACTACAGCTGTGGCTGACAAGGTGCTGGATAGAAGATATTTTATTTTAGTTTTCATCTGACAGCATACGTCCCTAATTATTCTAAGTTCTTTGCCTGAATTTGGTCTATCTGTTTTTCTCATTTATCTAATTTTTCTCCCAAAATTTCATGGCATGTCATCTAGTCATCTGGAGTATATATTTCTGCCAAGAAAATATATATTCAATTATAAATAATAACAAATTAGATGTATTTTGTCAAATATCTATGGGCAAATAGAAGTATTCAGGCATAAAAATTTGCATATTTTCTACAAACACACACAAAAGTACAGACTATTCCTAGAAACAAATGTTCTCTCTAAGCTTCAATATCACTAATGCCTGAAGTTTAATTCTGGCAATTTCCAATTTGAGAACTAATAATAATTAAGAATCAAGTGCTATTGAAAGGTGCTAACTACATGCACTGGGGAAATTTTTTATATACGAAAAACAAAGATTGACAGAACAGCTCAACTGTTCTGAAAACATAAAGAAAACTTTTTCTTAATTAATGCAATTTATGAGTCATATTCTTATAAGTAAATCATCCTCTAATAGCACACTTTTAATTCTTAGGGTAGTAAAAAAAAGATTTAAACTATTACAGTATATTTATATTTGAAATACTTGTATGAACCACTGAAAGCTTGAGTCATTTGGCTCTTTCCAGAAGCCACCATGATTTCTTAAGACTTTCCTTTTAACATGTTAATCCAGCTCTGTATATGAAGAACTGCACTTTAAGAAATTATTAAATTATTTATATTTTCCTTTCATATAAAAAGTTTTGTTACTGATTATTTTATTCCTTTAACAAATCTGAGAATTATCTAAAACTGTGCTAGAAAATAGAAGACATAAAATGAAGAACTTCAAAAACAGCCTGATATAAGTAGTATTTGACCAATAGTTTGCTAAGAACACCTTGCCTCTAGAACACAAGTTTTTTTTGTTTGGTTTTGTTTTGTTAAGTTAGTTAAGTTTTAGGGAGATAAGAAGGAACAGGTTAATAATTTTAGGTTACTGGGGCGCCTGTGTGGCTCAGTTGGTTAAGCGACTGCCTTCGGCTCAGGTCATGATCCTGGAGTCCCTGGATCGAGTCCCGCATCGGGCTCCCTGCTCGGCGGGGAGTCTGCTTCTCCCTCTGACCCTCCCCCCTCTCATGTGCTCTCTCTCATTCTCAAATAAATAAATAAAATCTTTAAAAAAAAAATAATTTTAGGTTACTATGTCAAACATATTTTGATGCACCTGATGTAATCAGTACTCAAATATTACAAAATGTCCGCTGGAACCATATTCTATTAAGTAAATAGAAAAACTAAAATTGCTAGTTGTAACAATAAAAGTAATGTACATGGAGAGGTAAGATACTCTGCCACTACATATTTTTATGATACCTTATATCTATTTAAGTTTGTGAAGAATCAGCATTTCATGCAAATTATGGATAGAATTTAAATAACTTAATATTTTTAGTTAGAATCATTAAAAGGGATTCCTTTGCAGAACCTAGTATTAAAGACGAGCTAGTGTCATTCTGAACGTCTCCAAGAGAAAAAAAATCTCTCATTCTTCGTTGCCTTGTAATTTTTTCTTCATGAGTGCCTCTAAATAGAAAGAAAAAACTACATTAATGTAGTACTTGGAAGTGATATATCTGGAGACCTAGAAACATTCTGGAAGTGAATGAATTTTGCTTCAATAATATATCTATGCAGAGAGATAGAGGCTATTAGAGAAGAATAAATTTTTGTTTCATTGTTATTTTATGACAATTGGTTTTATAGTTTTAGCTTTTAGAAGAGTTTACTTCAGTTTGTGTTTCTTTCAAATGGCATCAAATGTAAAGGACTTCCAAAATAAGCTGAAAGGGTAGGATTTTAAGTAGCACTAAAGTAACGATGAAAGGCGCTTTAGAAGCAGGCTGCTAAATGTCACCAGCAAATATGACAGTATGAAAGTATAAAAGAATGGGCAAATTCATGCATGAAGACCCAGACTCTGTGTTTATCCTCACTCTAGTGGTCGGGAATGCAACTGCTTAATAAATGTTATTGCTTCTACTCCCACTCTTGTCCCAATCCTCAAATCTGATGCTTTAAGATCTGTAGTCACCTGGTCATTCTGTGGAAATGGCTCTCAACGAGGCCACTCATAGTCACTTACATTCCAGATCTAAATAAAGCCTTCCAGTTCTCTTATTTGACATTCCCTACCATATGGACATCACTGACTGTGCTTCCTTGAGGGTCTCTCTTTACCTTTCCTCATTGGCACCATTCCTTCCCAGTTCTCCATTCTCCCCCACTTCCTCATGTCCCCTTCCACTCCCCTATTACAAAGGTTGCTGGTTCTCATGTTCTATCATGGTCCCAGGTGGCAGCCTTTTTCTCTACAACCTCACCCACTGTCACAATTTTGTAAATTACTTGCTCATACTTCCCAAATTTCTCCCTGTAGTATAAGTGGTCTCCTAACAATCATGACTATGTAACTGCTTCAACATATTCACAGGCACCTTAAATTCAACATAATCAAAACCAAATTATTTTTGCTTTACCTTGTAAGAGCTGACGGGGCTCAAAACCAGTTTAGAAACACAAAAACACAAGTTAAAAAGATAAAAGCTTTCACCTTTGTCCTCTTACATCTCCTATCCCTACAGTCACCAGGCTCTATTTGAATTTCCTAAATTGCTTTTTAAAACCATGTCTATTCTGTCTTTTCATCACTCTCACCTTATTTCAGACTACTAAGAATCTTCTGCATGACTTTTTTTTAATAAAGATTTTATTTATTTATTTGACAGAGACACAGCGAGAGATGGAACACAAGCAGGGGGAGTGAGAGAGGAAGAAGCAGGCTTCCCGCCGAGCATGGAGCCCGATGCGGGGCTCAATCCAGGACCCTGTAACCATGACTTGAGCCGAAGGCAGAGGCTTAATGACTGAGCCACCCAGGCGCCCCTTCTGCATGACTTTTAAAGATTTATTTATTTACTTGAGAGAGAAAGAGAGAGAGCATGGGGGGTAGAGAGAGAGGAGGAGAATCTCAAGCAGACTCCCCAATGAGCATGGAGAATGATATGGGGCTTGATCTCAGGACCCCAAGATCATGACCTGAACCAAAATCAAGAGTCAGACACTCAACCAACAGCCACCCAGGCACCTCTACATGACTTTTAAACATAAAACTGATAGCTCCCTTCCAATACATTTTCCACAGTGCCACCATTCTTAGATTTTAAAGTACCTATCTGAGGATGTACTTGCTAACTGAAGACATCCCTAACTTTCTCCATATGGAGTGCATGACCTTTCATTACCAGGATATGACTAATAGCCTCATCTTCTACCAGGCTCCCATGGAACTTCAGACATACCAAATCAGTGCACTTATCATATTGTTATATTTATGGGCTTGACTGCTGGTGCCTAATGTAGGTTATAGACTCTTTCAGGCTAGAATGTACGTCTCATTCACCTGCTTGTCTTCACTGCTTAGCATGCTAACCAACATTTAGTAGGCAGTCTAACACATTCCATAATTTGTCAATTTTAAAATGTAGAATTTGCCTCACATTTTAATGTTTCTGGTATTTTTCTTACAATCATTGTATAATACAAAGCAAGAAGTCTTCATTTATTTTCCTGAAAAGTTGCTAGTAAATTTGTGATAAGTCTTGGCAATCAATGATAACTTAGAATCAGGGTTACAGAATTTATGGAAGGAAGAGTAAAAATAAGAGAGAGTTAGAGGCAAGAAGTAGATTATTCTAATTATAGTCATCATGTGTTCATGAAACTGACTGATAACAAAATATTTTACAGTTATCACTTATAAAAATATTCTGGAAAGTTTTTGAAAATAAAATATGTGGGGGCAACACATGTATAAAACTTTTTCCTCAGAAGCAGACTTAACTGAAAGAGTATTTATCCAAATAAGTACCCAAATACTCATAATATCCTACTGTTGCACTTTCCTCATTCTATGAAGTGGGATAGGAAGTCTTTTCTGATGTCTAAGCCATGTACATACACAATACAAAATAATTCCTTCTACTCCTTCAAGGGGAGTTGTCTGTTCCAGAGTGATTGTGAATGCTCTCTTGTATCGTGGGTTAGATATATTTTGCACCGTGTCTCACTTTCTTAAGATTTAAATTAAATACCCAGAAGCATTAATGAAACTGAGGTACAGATATACAAAATACATCAATAATACACTGATTTATCAGTGACTTTTAAAATATTTACTTCCAAACTACTGGATTATGCTATCTATTTTTCTCTGCATTATTTGATTCTCTTTGTAGTGAAGTTATGTTCACAAAATCCGTTATTAAGGAAGGAGTACAAAAGTGGACATTAGAAAATAGACATGTAAGATAATGTATATTTAAGACTGAGCTATTGGATGTTAGTTTCCAGTTACAAAAACTGCTTCTTAGGATAACTGTCCTGAAGAAAACAACATGAAAGCTATATAAATATAAAAACTAACACAAAAGCAGATGTGGGAAATCTTCTAAGAGTAATCAAAGCAGCCATGATGTGGGGGGTCAATATCCTGGAGAAAGAGGAATAAGGAAAGCCCTAAGTATGCTGATTTCACAACATAAATGATGAAAGCCAGAGACATGATCTATTTAAGGAATTAAAGTACTAACAGAAAAGAAAAATTTGTCAGGAACAAAAGAAGAAAAAAGAGAACAAACTAGAGGTTGTTTTTTTTTTTTTCTTTTTAAAAGACATAAAAACATAGAAGAAAAATGATGCCACATAGAAGCAGGACAAACAGAAGGAAGGTTACATATGTGGATAAATCTAAATGAATACTGACTGATTAAAGAAAAAAACAACTTATGTCATTTAAAATATAAGTACATTTAAATTAAATGTCAACCCTCGTTTGTTTCCTGAGATTAAGAATTCCTTGTATCAGGGCACCTGGGTGGCTCAGTTGGTTAAGCGACTGCCTTTGGCTCAGGTCATGATCCTGGAGTCCCGGGATCGAGTCCCACATCAGGCTCCCTGCTCAACAGGGAGTCTGCTTCTCCCTCTGACCCTCCTCCCTCTCATGCTCTCTGTCTCTCATTCTCTCTCTCGCAAATAAATAAAAAATCTTAAAAAAAAAAAAAAAAGAATTCCTTGTATCAGTGAGGTCATATGATACATGTCTTTCTCTGATTGACTTATTTC
>NC_138370.1:5498504-5618262 GCF_054177405.1 Leptonychotes weddellii
ATGGGTGAGCCTGGTGATGGGTATTAAAGAGGGCACATACTGAATGGAGCACTGGGTGTTACACGCAAACACTGAATCATGGAACACTACATCAAAAACTAATGATGTAATGTATGGTGATTAACATAACATAATAAAAAGAAAAGAAAAAAATTAAAAAAAAAGTGAAGGAGAAATAAAGAGTTTCTCAGACAAACAAAAACTGATGGAATTTACCACTAGTTGAGATTTGTCCTGAAAAAGATGTTAAAAGAAGTTCTTTAAGCAGAAGAAAAATTAAATCAGTCAAAAACCTGGATCTACATTTAAAAAAAGAGTGTCAGAGAAAGAATAAATGAATGTAAGATAAAAAAAAATTAAATGTCAATAGCACAAAGGAAGTGAAGTAAATAAAATTAAAGTAATGCAAGTTATAGTACAAAGTCTGAAAATCTGTATAGGTTTTATTTAAGGTAGACTAAAATAACTTAAGAATGAATATTCTGCTCTTTAGGCAATCACTAAAATAATTTTTAAAAGGAATTAAAATTCAACTAATATGAAAGATATTTTTAAAAACATAATTAATATAAAATTAGATAAAAGGAGAAAAGAATGACAAGTAAAGCCAAATAAGAGTAAAAAGTAAAATGGTAAATTTGGACCTAAATACATTATTAATTAAAATAAATGTAAATGAACTAAATACTTCAATTAAAAGACAAAGGTCAGAAAAGAAAATGATATGCTGCTTACAATTAAAAAAATCCTTTAAATATAAGGACACAGAAAGATGAAAATTAAAGAGCAGAAAAAAGGTATAACATGAAAGTACTAAACAAAAGAAAGCTGGTATGAAAATTCTGATATCAGACAAAGTAAATATTAAGGCAACAGTTATTGCTAGAGATAAAGAGGGACATTTCACATGATAAAGATTTTTTTTTTAAAGATTTCACTTATTTATTTGTTAAAGAGAGAGAGTAAGAGAGCGTACAAGCAGGGGGAGTGGCAGGCAGAGGGAGAAGCAGGCTCCCCACTAAGCAAGGAGCCCGACGGGGGGGGGGCACTCAATCTCAGGACACCAGGATCATGATCTGAGCCGAAGGCAGATGCTTAACCAAATGAGCCACCCAGGAGTTCCCATGATAAAGATTTGATTCAAGAGGAAGGTAAAATAATTCTAAATTTCTAGACACCAAATTCAACAGCATCAAACATGTAATGTAATAACTAACAGAATTTAAAGGAGAAATAAACAAATACAGAATCATAGTTGAAGAGTTTAGCAGACTTATGTTAGTAACTGAATGAACCAAAAGGCAAAAAATCAAGAAGGCTATATAAGAGATAAAATGATTAACAAATTGACCAACTTCATATATATTTAATAATACAACCACAAGGTGTAAACATACAGTCTTATCAAATACACACAGAATATTTACCAAAATAGGCCATAAAGTAAGCAGTAAAGTAAGTTACATCAAATGTCAAAAAAATTGAAATATACCATGTTCTCTCACCAATGTGGGATTAAATTACAAATGATTTTGTTAAAACCGGGGGAAAAAAATCCAAATATGTTATATTTAAGCAATATATTTCCAAATCACCCATGTGCCAAAAGAGATACAAAAAGAAAATGAGAATATATTTTGAAATAAATAATCATGAAAGAGGGTATATCTCAAAACCTCCAGTATGCTCTAAATCTCTGTTACAGAGAATTTATGGTCATAAATATGTAAGAAAAACTGAAAGCCCATGAGCTAAGCATTCATCTCAAGAAGCTTAAAAACCAACAACAAGAATGTAAAATTAAACCCCAAAAAATTAGAAGGAAGAAAATAATAAAAATAAAGAGCACAATCAATGTAACAGAATAATTAAAACATAAAACTTTGAAAAAATCTAATACTATTTTTAAAAACCCTTGATTATTAGATGAGATCAACAGTTCCTGGCTCATCCTATCTGCTGGAAAGATGGTAGTGTCTCTCCCATTCACTTTTCTCTAAAAAAGAAAATTGAAGCCTTGAAGGGAAGTTGTCCATAAACACAAAACATTTCAGGGGAAACATTCTTTCTCCTTGAAATTGAATATATACCCTGCTTCTGGGTCTAATGGTCTGGTCATAGTTTTTCATTTGAGTATGGGGTGGGAGAGTGATGAGAAGGAGCCTAAGCAATTTGTGTATTCTTACTGCAGAGAACTCTAAATTGTTCAGCATAATGAAGAGAAAAAGACAGGAAAATAAGCATTTTTTCCAGGACTTCAGTTATTCTTTCCATATTCTTTTTCTCTGAAAGTAAAGCCCAAAAAGCCTTTCCTTTCTGTCTGATCTACTGCCCAAGCCGTAAAGATGAAGATAGGAAAGAAGTCACCCATAAGAATATTTTGATGAAAAATCAGAAAAGACATGGAAGGCCAGGTTCTTTACAAGGTACACGAAGTATCTGTGTGCTGTCTGTCATCCTGGCCTACATTGAGTGTTTACCTTTGAAACAGCATGGCTTGAGAGCATAGACAATGGGTTCATTTTAGAGACCCAAGGCTACTATTCATTAGTCACTAGGGAATTTCACTGAAAAATTAATTTTTTGATTAATTAAGGGTCGATTCCTCCATATGTGAATCAGCTGCAGCTCCCATTGTACTGAGGGCACTTAATTTGCAAATTAGCAAATGGAAAAGAACAAAAACATGAGCTTTCCTTGATTCAGTGGAACAAACATTTGTTGCCCACTACGTGCCAAGCACCGGGCGGCTAGGTGCTAGAAGTAGACCAAGCCCCTGACTCAGGAGTTCTAGTGAACTTGGCAGGGAGACTGCAGTCTTCCCTCTAAAATGATATGAATGTGTAGTTCACAAAATCCTCTTAAAGAGGGGATGCCTGCATTACTCTTATTATTACCATTCAGAGGCATTGCTCAAGCAAAGGAAGATGAGATTGGCAGAGAGTACAGAATGATGAAATAGACAAAGTATTCCAGAAACATCATGGTATGCGGAGAGAAATACCGTCACCTCCCATATTACCAGGGTGTACGTTGCAAAGTGAGCAAAGATGTAATCAAAGGCCGGGGATGGGACACAAAGGTGGGGTTGCAGAGGGGTTCTTCATGTTAACCGGTTTGAGTTTTATTTATTCCGAGAATGACAGCAGCACATTTATAGTTTAGAGAGACCACACTACAGCGTGGATGATGGATTTAAGCTGGGGCAAGACGGGAGGCAAAGGAATCAGGTGTCAATTTGAATGGCCCCGATTGGAGATGAATAACGTTCTTGCTGAGGCAGTAGAAATGGCAGCAAGAACCTGCGATACTGCTGAGAACTATCTGATGAAAATGTCCCTGCAACGAACATGCCAGCATGTGTAGTCAGAGAATGAAAGAGTTGCTCGAATATCCGTTATGCCCTCTGCCTCCTCCTGGCCTCACTGAGTTCTCCAGGATAGGTCACTGCACACCTGGCCAATGGACAGAGTTCTCAAAGTCTTGACATTTCAGTCTGCATAAAGGCCAGATTCCATAACTACACTCCTCTTAAAACCGTCTCCTGATTTTTATCCAAAGGTGTGCTTATTTCTAAACCAAAGCTTGGTCCTTAAAGTTCATGTGGGTTATGGCTCCCAAAAGCCCTGACTTCGATGTGTACAGGAGCACTCTGAGATTGAAAAATGGAGCTCTTGAGAAATGCTAGCATCAGAATCAACATGATAACATGCAGGAGGTTATACAAGCATATGTATAATATTTTAAGAGCTTATGTTTCTCTATTTCAGCTTCTTAACTAAAGCTCTTTAAACAGTTTCGGATGAAATCTAGAACGGAATATCATAGTGATTAAAATCTTCAGGGAAATTCATCGATGATCCACAAATAAAGTAGACATATTGCATTCTCAGGAGTAGCAACAGTAGATTACATTGTAGCAAACTGGAAATGGGAGGCTTGAGATGATGTGATTGGCAGAGGGAATAAGAAAAGACCTATTTCTATTGTCCTATAAACAATTTTGATTCTAATGCTTGAATGCATTAACAGAATTTAAATCCAGGAAAATAAGAAAAAAATTGTGATGAGTCAGAAAGATGACTATGACGATATTATAGTACATAGCATCAGAGGGAACATGGAAGATGTCATGACATATAAAGTAATTATATAAAACCATTATATTTTAGAAAATATGGAATAAGAATCATATGGAAATTATAGCCAATCAATAACATAAAGTTAATTTTTCAAATTTCCCCCTTAAAACCTGGAATGGCATTTTATTGTCTAAGGAAACTGCAGAAAAAATGTCCTGTTTCTTCCCAGTCATCAATCCTATTATAATCTAACCATATGAGCTAACAATATTATACTCAATATAAACAGGTTTGCCTTCAGCAAATTTCTCCAACTCTGCGGAGTTAAGTGGTATTGTTCATAGTAAAAACATCTGTATTAATTAGGGGGATCTTTATGGAGAAAATAGAACTGCATAATTTTACCTGTGGGGTTATACCATGGACAATAACCACAGGATGACACATGGTGCCAAAAGGCAATGCATTTACTTTTTACACTTCAGGGAAAATGGATTCATATTTTATAAGATGGAGGAAAGGGGAAAATTTAGAAACATTGGAGAAAGAAGGCAGAACTGGGGGATAAGTTCTTATCCTTAGCAAATGTCAGGAATAAAAGGCATAAGCAAATGTTAGCCCTAGAAATGACAGGGGAGAGGTATTTATAAAGAAGTGCAGGAGTCAATATGATGTTTGCTCTCTTTTCCCTGGCATATTTTACTCTGGGTTCAGTCTTGCTTAATGGTACCAGGGAGTACTCAGCTGCTAAAACTTATGTAGTCTCAGTTTTTTTTTCCCCTTCATTTCAAATGCTCCCACATGCCACATTCAATGTTCTATCTAGAAACACTTCCTAATTTGTCCCTGCTTCTCCATCCCATTACCATTTATGTAGATCATTTCTTGCTTAAGAAGATCATTTCTTTACTCCTCATTTCTTAGGTAGGTTGTTATTACCTTCTAACCAGTATAAGATGATGACTTAAAATGCAAATATTGGGGCGCCTGGGTGGCTCAGTCATTAAGCGTCTGCCTTCAGCTCAGGTCATGGTTCCAGGGTCCTGGGATCGAGCCCCGCATCGGGCTCTCTGCTCCGCAGGAAGCCTGCTTCTCCCTCTCCCACTCCCCCTTGCTTGTGTTTCCTCTCTCACTGTGTCTCTCTCTGTCAAATAAATAAATAAAATCTTTAAAAAAATAAAATAAAATAAAATGCAAATATTACCAAATATCAAATGTCCTTTGTGAAATTCTTTAGTGTTCTCCTTGACCTCCCTGTTATCCCAAGGGTAGAATCTAAACTGTTTAGTGGACAGAATACTGAACAGTTCCCTGATTTGGATGAGCTTACTTATAATCCTGTACCTTAATACATACTGCCCCTCTACTTGGAATTCTCCCATGCTTGTATGATTGATGTCCACTTGTCTTTCAAAATGATTCACACTTGGTCCTCCTGGCTTCCTCAAGCAGAATACAATGATCCTTCTTTAATGCTTTAATAAAGTCTGCTCCAACAAAGAAGGATTGGGCCAAAGAAACAGCCTGGCAAAAAAGATGTTTTCCAAGAGTTTGAAGGCTGGGGCACCTGGGTGGCTCAGTTGGTTAATTATCTACCTTTGGCTCAGATCTCAGGGTCCTAGGATTGAGGCCTGTGTTGGGCTCCCTGCTCAGTGGAGTCTGCTTCTCTCTCTCCCTCAGCCCTCCCATGCCCCAGCTTGCGGCCTCTCTCTCTTTCTCAAATAAATAAATAAAATCTTTAAAAAAAAAGAGTTTGAAGTTTGGTTTCAAGTCCTCAATTGCTAAGAATATTTATTTTGACACATTATAATCAAGGAAAACAGCCCTTAAATCTATCTCCCTCTATCTGCTTATATATCTCTCACATGAAAATAAAGCCTAAAGGACAAAGATCTCTTCCATTTTATAAACTGTACTCTGCAGGCTTTCCTGCTTGGTTATAATATTTCTTTTCTTCAAATGGATTTGGGTCCTAATCTGGACAGTGAGACAAGGAAACAGCTTACTTCATGAAGCTGTAGTAAGGGTCCATCTGCATACAGTGAAATCTACATGTCAGACCAGTGGTTAGAAAGGCAAGCATCATGCTTGGCCATGTGCTAACAACTGTAGACAGAATGTTATCCAGTTTCGGAAAGTATCATTTAATCAATTCTATTAGCATTTCCAAGGACTAAAATGTTGTGTCTGCATTTCCCATATGGGACATAAAGTTAAAACCAATAGACATGAACTAATTTCCAGACTTATTATCCACAGCCTTATCCTCCTACATGAAACAATCCCAGAGATTTTCAACATCATTAATATTTGATATTCTATGCTCAGAGTCCTTCAATTATTCTTAACCATAAAAAGAGATTAATTTTAACAAGAAACATATTTACATATGCTAAAAATAATATCCAACAATGTTTTACATTTATTAGGATAAAGTTGTTCTAAATGATTGGAAAGGGATTATAACATAGTCAGGTTATTAAAATTCATATCTGAAGAGATACAATATATTTTTATCTCAGATTTCAAATGGAAAATATCAAAGTGAAGTGGGCTAGAGATAACTAGCTTCAATAGATAAAAGCAGGAATGTCACTTTCTTTTATTTTATTTTTAAATAGGAATGTCATCTTAAAGGGAAATCTGAGTAGTGGATAGTTTGACCTGAACTAATAAACCCTGAAACAATTTGCTTTACCTTAACAAATTATCTTATTCAAGGCCCAAACTTTCCTATTCCCTTCACTAAATAAGGAATTTTACTCTTAGGAAGTTAAATCTTAATTCTTCATTATCTTACAGCAAACTCTTTGCCCTCTCATGTCTAAACTAACAGGCTCTTAAATGGTCTTCCAAATTCTGGTTTCTCTACTTTCCTATGCGCTGTGCATATTTGTCTGAAAATTCTACTTCTATTTTGGTATATGATTCAACTAAAACACATATTACTTTGCAAGGACCTATGTTATGTCCAAAAATTTGGTCATGTTTTGCCTTCTGCATCAAGTATCATCACTACCTTTTAGGTACCCCGTCATCCACTGTTCCCTAAGCTGTGAAATTATACCCCAACATATATCAAAATACCAGTTAGATCCACCCTTAATAAGACAGAAGTGTGTTTTCTTCTTGGCATTTTGCTTACATCAATTACTTCACCTAGGAGGCTCTACATCCAATCTCCCTATTAAAGCTACTAGCAACTCACAATTTCTCTATATCTCTTAATAAGCAGATATTTCAATTCCTTCTTTCAGTCCTGATCTTTCCCACCCACTGCTAATTCCAAGTAGAATACTCTGTGCACTGCAGTTGAATAATACTACATGTTGGTTAGATGCATAAATATGTGCCTGAATCAAAATGGACTGAATCAAAATCTCCTTGACATGCTCAAATTAGTTGGTTAAAATGACAATAACAACAGTAATTACAAGGTCCTTTGGTTTAGAAGATAAGTATTAAGGTATTAAAAGGTATAGGTTAGTCCCATGGAAAGTGCAATCCCTTCAAATCACAAAAGTAATTTCTAAGCAGAAAAGAAAAAAAAATCTAAGTATAATGAACACCCCCAAACTTCTGACTTTCTGTGTGCCAGGGGGTTAATCTTAAATTTGAATTTCTATTTCATAATTTAAACACATTTCACTCAATTGCAAAGCAATAACCTAAGCAGAAATAAAAATAAACCCACAATGCTTGATGTGCACTTGACTATAGAGCTCAGATTCTTAAATCACTACATTTTTAAATGCACTTTCTTTCAAAGTGTTGGTTATTTACCTCAGAGCACAATGACAGCTTTCAAATTGAAGAAGAGATTAAACAAAAGCCAGTATCTAGAAAGATGTTCAAATTTGTTTTATCTACGTATAGAATTCATAATCCAGTGACAAAGACGAGGCAAGAACAGAGTTGTAAATTATTTATTTAATTAAATAAAGAAAATACGCAATTAATATTCGTCCTTTACTTGTTCAACTATTTATCCCAGATCAGTGTCCAATGATTTTATTCCAGCAACAAGGTAAAATATTCACTGATTCTGTATTCCTGTTGCTCAAACCCAAAGAAATACATGTATTTCTTTGTATATATCATGCACACACAGATATACACATATTTTTGTCTTTTAGGCACTTTTAATTGTGTCTCAAGAAATAGAGACAAAGGAAAAAAGTCTTAAAAAGAAACTTTTGTGTAAAAGAACATTACAACATTGTAAGAGCAAAATAAAACGTTTAACATTTTTTAAATTCAAAGTTCTCTCTTACACTATCACAACATAAAGCTCAGATAAATATAATTTGTTGTAGTTATAGGGGGGAAAAGAACAATGATACTGCAGAAAACAATGTGGCATTCTGGTGGGCAATATGATAAATGCACTGAAAATATTTTAAATGTAAAAAGTAAACATGGCATTCTTAGCTAAAATAAATTCTTATTTTCTTCCCTGTAATTACATGAATGCCACATAATCAAAATTTGGGGTTTCAGATGCAGTCAGGAAGACGAGATATAAATTTTCTGTTACAGCTTTCAAGAAACAAAAGAGAATTTTCAGTTCTAAAATGAAATTTTGGAACCATATAACCAATAGTTAACATTTTCAATTAGCGAGGTTCAGGGAACTAAAAAGATTTATTTATTTTTGAACATTTGAATACGAAACAACCAAAATCATGTTTCCTTAAGTTCAATGTAGTAGTGAAGAAACTCTGAATTGCTTTTATTCAAAGTTGTATATATAGGTGTTTTCCAACAAAAATGTTAGTGGTACTTACTTACTTCTCTGCAAACCCAATAAACAATTTCTTGAAATTACCATTAACACACAACCTATTGTATTTTAGATAATTATGGAGTGCTCCTGAATGAGTTACAGACTAGTACTCCATCTACCTAGGTCAAATGAATGAATTTCTCTTTCCATTCATTACCATTTTACTTGATCAGTTACTACTGCAAGCTCAGAAGATTTGGAAAAATTTAGTCATAATCCTTGACATCAATGGGTTTTCAGGCTATCAGGAGAGAAAACTAAAGACAGAAAGGTGTCAATTTTTTTTTAATTTTTTTAAGTTTTTATTTAAATTCCAGGTAGTTAACAGACAGTATAATATTAGTTTCAGGGATATAATATAGTGATTCAACACTTCCATATATCACCCGGTGCTCTTCACAACAAATGCACTCCTTCATCCCCATCTCCTGTTTAACCTATTCCCCTACTCACCTTCCTTCTGGTAATTATCAGTGTGTTCTTTATAGTTAGGAGTCTGTTTCTTGGTTTGCCTCCCTTTTTCCCCTTTGCGCATTTGTTTTTGTTTCAATAGCCCAAGTATCCATTGACTGATAAATGGATAAAGAAGATGAGGTGTGTATACACACACACACACACACACACACACACAATAGAATATTACTCAGCCATAAAAAAAGAAATAAAATCTTACCCTTTGCAACCACGTGGATGGAGCTAGAGCATACAATGCTAAGCGAAGTAAGTCAGTCAGAGAAAGACAAATACCATATGATTTTGCTCATATGTGGAATTTAAAAAACAAACCAAACAAGGAAGGTGTCAATTATAAGGTGAGTTAAGGAAAGCTTTCCTGGAAGAGGTAACCTTTGCACTTAGCCTTGAAATATGAGTCAGTGTTCTGTAGACGAGAGAGAGTTAAGAAGAGAATAGCTTCAGGGCTGAGCATATTACCACAGGAGCTGAGGTCTGGTACACTGGTGATTTCAAGTTATTCAGATGATTGGGTCCAGTATGTTTTGGAAGGTATGGGAATGGGATGAAGGGGGCAGTAAGAGTTAAAGAAAGAACAGAGTGTAGGGGTTATGTTGCAAGTTAATAAGGAGCCATTGAAGGATGCTCTGCAGGAACACTGCAGGGTGGATTTGGGATGGAGATGGAAAGAGGGTGAACATTTAGGAGATTAATGACATAGTCCAGGTGAGAGATGACAAGATTTCAGTTATGGCCACAGCTACAGGGACGGGGAACATATGGCAATCTTGAAAGGTATTAAGAAGGTAAACTCCATAAAGCATTGTAACTGGTTCCATGTTATATATGAAGACAAGAATCTCAAATAAATGACAGTATTTTGCTTGTGAGAATAGGATATGGTGAAACCATTCATTGAATTTGACAGGATAGCATGTAAAGCCAAAAGAAGGGAAAAAAATAAATTGTATTGTCACTGGGATACCAAAGTGTACATATATAATAGGCTTAGAATATGTAACCTAGAAAAAAAGCTCAAAGCTAGATTTATGAATTTATGGAACATCTGTATAGTGTGGCAGAAATACCCTACATAATAATGCAATTATTGACAGTCCTGCAATGTTGAAATGATATTGTACATACCCTGGGTGATAAGTACTATAAGAACAAGTAAAATAAATTGCTCCTACGATAAGATACTGGCCTTCTAAAGGAAATTGAAATTATAAGCACAGAGAACAACTTTGAGGATAAAAAGAATATTATTTACTTTATGAAGAAACAACAGCAAAATAATAAAGGCAAATATGAGACAATCAATAGGTTTGGGAAAGTATAACGGAGCCTTACTCTGGGGTGTGTCCTAGCCAGCCTCCAAGATGGCGCCCTTCTTTTGCCTCTCCATGCTATCCTATCAAATTCAATGAATGGTTTCACCATATCCTATTCTCACAAGCCAAGTATTGCCATTTATTTGAGATTCTTATCTTCATGCCCTTACGTAGTTTTCCCTCCATACTGTATCAGGTCTTAGCTGTGTTACTAGAAGGGCATGAGAGCGTGTCACTTCTGCAGCTAGTTTATATAGGACACTGCCGTCCAAGCACCGTGAGAGGAGCCATCTGCCAAGTCACGAGGGCGCACAAGCAGTCCAGGAGAAGAAGGCGCTCAGGGAGGGACTGAGGCTTCCCGCCAACAGCCAGCACCAACTTGGCAGGACCTTTTCTGTGACTGAATCACCTCAGAAGTGAGTCCTCTAGTCCTGTCATTCCTGCATGTGACCACAGACCCCACTGACATGTGATTTCGGTCTCACGAAAGAACCTGATTCAGAACTGTCTGGTCAACCCACTCTCGAATTCCTGGTCTATAGGAACTACAGGATATGAAAACAAAGTTTATTGTTGTTCTATGCACTAAAATTTGTTATTCAGCGATAAATAATATAAATTGCAGATCAATTACACAAGTGGGGAACGCACAATGTTCTTCCAGTGCTTGTAGTAAGGGTAAGGTCCAAAATGAATATTCATGATGCCAAATCCCCAACACCAAGGGTATTTCTTAGCAAGGAAGGGTAATGTCTATATGTACACAAGCAGAGACTGGGTAAATATGCCTTAACTTTAAAGTTCATGAAAAACAGATGTAATGAGAAAATTACCCGAGAGAACAATACAGGCTCATAGGAAAACAGTGCTACAGAGACAAAGAGAGAGAGAGCAACCCTATATCCAAAAAGGAAGCAAGATAAAACTTGGTTGACTGAACAGAGAGCCATTCATAGAACCAAAATAAATATGAAAATCTGCAGATTATAGATGTTTGAACAGATTAGCAAGGAATAAAATAAAAAGTAGATTAAAAGCCTAATAGTATAATAAAATAAATATAACTTCAATTATGTAATTGCAAACACATTATATAATCTTCCATTTTAAATCACCACCAAAGAACAGGAAAATGCACAGTGCAGCTGTCAAGGGAAGGAGTGGAGTTCCTGGGAGGAAGGCCTCAGTCTGATGGTGGCCCCCCTACCTCCCAGCCAGTGGACTGACTGAGGCAACAATCTCACCATCTCGCCTGTCCACACAGCTCTGTTTTCCTCAACTGTTAGACCAGGAGAATTCCAAGAGCTACTGTGTGGTTTAAATAATATATATTATTTATTTTAAAAGACCCAGCACAGGCCTGAGACATAAAAACAAAATGCCCAGCAAATAATATTTTCTCTTGTTTACCTCATTTCCCTCTTAAAAACTGGAAAAATTGAGAAATGACATAAGAAAAGAGAGGCATTTTGCTTTCTCATCAGTAACATCTTTATGAAAATGGATAACAACTTTGAAGAAATCAATACAGAGTAGCAAATAATATGAGGAAAGTCTTAAAATGTGGCTGGACTCAATCAAATCCGCTTAGCTTCACCAGTTTAACTCCATGCAAGTGATTGCACATGTGAAGTATCTTTCTAGCTGTCCAGCACTGCAGAAATGTGAAGTGCTATTTAGGAGATGCTAGCAGAGGGCATCAGTTGAGCCACCAGGGAGTAAATAGCAAATTAAATCTAAAAGTGACCATTTTTGCAGATGCTAATAGGAACACTGGAAAAACATAACAACAAGGAATGTTCTTCGGTGATTGCTCCTGGGGTTATAACAGTATGAAAGTGCTGGTACATAAATATAAACACAAGATAATGAACACATTCCTCTGTCCTCCACTGGGCTGAACAGGAAATGCAACATCTCCACACACAAACCATGCAGTTTACTTCCAGTGTCCAGGAGGCAGTCGGCTTTCTATACAGCCCCGTAAAACTGCCACAACATCAGTTTTATTTCCAAATCCATGTTAATTTACACAAACAGTCCATCTCTTTCATTTAGAAGCAAATCAAATGACTTCCAAAACTATCTTGGCAGTCTTTTTTGAAAATTACTTCTTTCTTGAAAATGACTTCTAAAACTACCTTGGCAGTCTATGAGTAGAAACTGATATCTAGCATTTGAATTGAAAATTTATAGATTATTATAAATCTATTAATTATTAATGATGGTTGTCCAGAAATGAATCCTGGAGTTTGGGAAGGGCTAAATGGGGTTGTTAATTTTTTGTCTTATATCATCCCATAGATTTTGATGTTTTACCAAGATTGTACATTACTTTGTAATAAAAAATTTAATATCACTAAAATATGAGGAATTTTATTTTAATGAGGGGAGTTACCAATTTTCATAAGGAAGGGATTTTATTCTTTTGAATATTACCAGAATGAACATAAGAATGCTGTTTTTCACCCAAATCTAAACCACTTTCTCCTCAAACCAAACTGACCCATGTGTATATTTTTTAACTTTTGACAGTTCCCAAGTAATTCCCAATGACACATTAGTGATGCTCAAAATGTAGAGATCTATAAGAAGGCATCGTAGATAAGATGCACAAACAAGGACTACAACATGCCTTGGGGGATTATTTTAATCTCCTATCTTTTCACATTACAGAACTCTAGGGTATTGTACAAAAATATATTCCAAAGACTCTGAAATGGATGAAATATATTAAATGTTTTAAGACTGAATTCAAAATTCCAATACAGATTATAAATTAGAGGAAAATTACAGGAAAATGATAAATATTCTTCATATGAATCAACAATTTAGGGAATATTTATAAAACTATAGTGCAAATAGTAGTGAGTTATTCAGTCATTAAACAAAAGCAGAGAGAGAGAGAATGATAAATATAGCGATAGAGATATACCTCAAGATCTTTCTGTGGGGAATTAAAAATAAAACATAGAAAAACAATACTGTTAAAGTGGGGAATGCCCATCTGGGAGTGTGAAATGTAAACAGTAGCAATGAGAGATCAAAAGACAACTATTTTAGAGTGATTAGGACATAGGAATAAGAACTCACAGTTATCGAAAGCTTATTTTATACCAGGTCCTGTGTTAAGGACTTTTTATTTACTTATTTATTTTGATCCTCATAAAAACTTCTTAGGAAGGTACTACTGTTATCCTGAAATTTTTTTTAATTTTCTTTTTAGATTTTATTTATTTGAGAGAGAGAGACAGAGATAGTGAGAGAGAGCACAAGTGGGGAGGAGAGGGAGAAGCAGGCTCCCCACAGAGCAAGGAGCCCCATGCGGGACTCGATCCCAGGACCCCCGGATCATGACCCGAGCCGAAGGCAGACACTTAACCGACTGAGCCACCCAGGCACCCTATCCTGAAATTATTGACCCAGAATTCCATGTAGGGAAGTAAAGACACGTTCTTAAGGTCAACAGCTATGTCCTTGATGGAACTAGAAACATAGGTAGCCTCACTTTAGAGTCCATCACTTTAAACACACTGCTGCACACAGTATGAGCTCCATACACTCGCGCTGGATGAAGGAAACGATGATTAATGTTACGATAATTTAACATTGTACTTGTATTACAATACAACAAGATCCTGTTACCAATATTTGAGGGAAACATTGATCCACAAAAGCTACATACTTTTATTCAATATTTTTGTATCTCTTTTGCCATAATTAAATAATTAGGTAACAATTCTGCAAACTTGGGAATAAATGACTTGGAAATTTATAATTTAACCATTAATAACATATTGATAAAAATATTTTAGGGGCACCTTGGTGGTTCAGTCAGTTAAGCGGCTGCCTTCGGCTCAGGTCATGATCCCAGGGTCCTGGGATCGAGCTCCACATCGGGCTCCCTGCTCAGTGGGGAGTCTGCGTCTCCCTCTGCCTCTCCCCCCACTCGTTCTCTCAATCTCGCTCTCATGCTCTCTCAAATAAATAAAATCTTAAAAAAAAAATTTTAGGGTGCCTGGGTGGCTCAGTCGTTAAGCGTCTGCCTTCAGCTCAGGTCATGATCCCGGTGTCCTGGGATCGAGCCCTGCGTCGGGCTCCCTGCTCAGTGGGAAGCCTGCTTCTCCCTCTCTCACTCCCCCTGCTTGTGTTCCCTCTCTTGTTGTGTCTCTCTCTGTCAAATAAATAAAAATCTTTAAAAACAAATTTTTTTAAATGAATACAACTCACCCAAATGATACATCTCTCCCTCCTCGCAGAAAATTAAAGACAAAAATTATGAAATCTAAATTAATTTAACATTTGTAGTCTATAAACATGGTGAATAACATCAATAATTTCTTACCTGTCAAATAACAAGCTTTAAGTGTCTGTAAAGGATCATAGGTCGCTCAAGTAGAAGTGTCCTCTGAGTATGCTTTGAATTCCCTCATGTGCCCTACACTCACCTGACAGCTAGTATGTATTTTATTAGAGCTTGATGAGTTCTTAATTGAGTGCATAGATGCCACTTAATATTATGAACAACCACAAGAGAAGTACAGCCCTGAGCATCTATAGTTGGTATTAATAACATATGTCATATTGTCCATCTACCATCAGTTGGCCATATTTTTATTCATGCGTTCATTTTACCATTCATCCACTCACTCAAAAACATTTACACTACCACTAACATTCACTATATATCAAGTATTGAAGTCACGGGATTAGATCCACTATGTTTAGTACCAATGTGCTACTCTTTCATTGATTATTTCTATATTTATATTGCAATATAATTAAACTTTGATTAAAATCAATACAGGAGTTAGACTATAAGGTAATAAAGAATTTAAATGTCCAAATCTAAGTATGCATTCCTGGGTGGATAAAATGTTATTCACGCATATTTGTAAGAAGCTGCTACATCACAAAACAGAGGACTGTGGGGTGCAGCTGGGGCAAACAAAATGAGAAATGTGAAATCCCTGCAAGTGGCCAGAAATAAATATGACTGTCTCAAGGTCAAGTGCAGATGATTGCTTTTTACTTTCCCCACTACCTCCAGAGTGAGACCTTAATTCAAATACTAAGCCCTCAAGAAATAAAAAAACACCCTGGGTTACCACTTTAAAGGAGAGCTGCCCATCAATAGAGATAGAAAGTAGATTGATTAGTGATTGTGTAGGACTGGAAGAAAGGAGGGAAAATGGGGAGTGACTGCTGACAGGTAGGAGGTTCCTTTCTGTGGTAATGAAAAGATTCTAAAATTAGATTGTAGGGATGGTTTCAAACTGCCTGTATACTAAAAACCACTGAATTTAGCGAATATTATGAACATGTGAATTTTATCTCAAGAAATCCATTTTAAAAAGATGCTGCCAGAACTGTTTCATAAATAATCCAGTGCCTTTCAACATATTTTGCAATACTTCTGAAAGGTATTTCAAAGTGGTCTCTACTTACAAAAAATGTATTTTTTTTTAAAAAGTAATCTCTCCTTCTGGATGATCGTCAATTGACTTATATGAAATCAGTTTCCTTCCCGCGACTGCCACTAAGTATTTTTTCTTTTAAAGATATGCTATTTTTAATAATCTTATTATTTTGACTACTGTTACTAAGATTTTGAGCTTTGAAATACAGCATGACTTACTTAATGATCAATGAAAAGTAATTTCACTTTCCACTTAATGGTATGTCAAATTCTTAACATTGGCAATGTGGCCTCATTAAATGTACTTTATCTTGGGAATCAATTGCAATAATGTAAAATAACCCCAAACTATTTAGTTACAAATACTTTACTTAACAGTGTGAAACAGAATATTCCACATGTCTCAATGATAAACTTTAAGTAATAACATCAGTTTCTTACGGAAATAGATCTTCTATTATCAGAAGATAGGCAGCTTTTTTTCCAGAACAGTCTTCCATATATCAAAAGAAAATAAGTTACTTTGAATTTGTTTCTCTTTTCCAATAGGAAGTTTTCAATTTTAAATATCCTAAACTGTTGTTGATTTCAATAGAATATAATCAATATCCGTGTGACGTACTGCAGTTAGCATCATTAGACTTACCCTCTAACAAATACTTTGCATGCTGCCTTATGCAACATGATTTGGGAAATGCTATTTTAGTCAATAAATATTTTATTTGATCCCTTTATTACTGTGGTAAAATACACAAAAATAAAATTCACCATTTTAAATATTTTATAGTATACACTTCTATGTATTTAGTACATTCACAATGTTGCACGACCATCACCATTCTCTAGTCCCAGAACATTTTCAGCAGTCCTAAAGGACACTGTTTATCCATGGACCAGTTGATCCTTATTTCCCTTTTCCCCCCAGGACTTGGTAATGACTCATCTGCTTTCTGTCTCTATGGATTTGCCCATTCTGGCAATTTCATATAAATGTGTCCTTTTGTGTCTGGTTTCTTTCACTTAGTGTATTTTTTTCAAGATTCATCCATGATGTAGTATGTATCAGTACTTCATTCCTTTTTCAGGCTGCATATTATCCCACTGTATGGATATACCACATTGTTTGTCCGTTCATCAGTCTTTGGACATTTGGATGTTATTTTAACAGTTAATTTTGCTTGCTTTTATAGAAAATATAGATGCCACATAATATGTTTCTTTTGCAAATGCAAAAGAAAACAAGAATATAAGATTTGGGGAGAGATTTTTTTCTCTCGACACAGGAAACAATTTTTTTTCCCATTAAAGAGCTCATCATTCACGTACCAAAGATAAGATGCATATCTTCAATGAAGCATGAAACTTGCTGAATTTCAAGATTATGACAAAACACTGTGACTGATATAGTCAAGAACCTACTTGAAATATCAAATAGGATATCTTGTATATGTCTCAAGTGTTTGTCTGAATTGAATTATCTCCATCTTCATTTTAAATTCTTCTTTGGCTTTCTCCATTCCCCCATTTCTGTAAAATGGCAACTCCATTCATTTAGTGATTCATGCCCAAAGCCTGGCAACCATTTGTTAGCACATTCTCTCTGGTTACCAGTGTAAATTCCATCTTTGAATCCAGTGCATTCAATGTGTAAAATGGTTTGAACCCTTCCAATTTCTAAAATTTCCACTGCCATCACACTAAACCAAGTAGCTATCACCTTTTATCTGGACTGATGCATCTTGTCTTGACCATCTCAATTTTATTCTTCCCCCAAAAGACTGGAGGGAATCTCTTAAGAGTTTAAGTAAGTTATGTATCTCCTTTGCCTTAAACCATTTGAAGTCATTCTGTTACCCCTAAAATAAAATCCCAGCCCTCAGTACAACCCATCCCTGGATTGCTTGGACCCTGGCCTGCTCCACAGTGTGTCTCACAGCATTATCCCCCTTCCTCATTATACCCGGTTAACACTGGCCTTTTGTCAGCATCTTCCCTGCACCACACTATTCTAGAACTTCCTCCAATGCTGTTTTAATTCCCCCACTATCAGCTAATAACTCTTCACCTAAACAAGTTCTGAATCATCTTTCAGGCTTCTACTCATATGTCATGTTCTCCAAACCAGTCTCTAAGCTCCCCAGTCAAAATTAGAGTGTCCTAATGCTTTTCGTTTGAAACACACTCAATTAATTTTGTTCTTAGCACTTAATGTAGTTTGTTATTATGTATTTATTTGGCTGTTTATTTGTTTAATCTTCCATTCCCACAGTAGACTGTAAACTCATGGAGGAGCTTTTTATAGTAAGAAACATATCCCTTTTTTAAGTAAAACAATCATATATCAATTTAATAAATATTATACTTTGGTCTCTAAAATAGTTCATTTAATTAAGATGTTTCAAAAAATCTTAGAAATTAGGGATGTTTTTTTAAACTTCATTTTACTCCTTGAGTTTTATAGATGAGGAAAATAAAAGGGTTTCTAAGGGAACAGATTCTGAAGAGCAGCAGATCAAATTTTGGTAGGGAAACAGTGCTCAGTAAAATAAACCTCTATCTGAGAAAAAAAAAAAAAACAACAACAACACCTGAAAGGATGTCAGTCCAAATTACATGAGTGATTTTCAATTATAGCAATTTCAATTTACACTAATCAGTTGAGTTTTGTTCACTAGCTTCATTTTGCTTCCCCCCCAAGTCAGTTCTCCTTGATTGTCTTTAAAATATCAATTTATAAGTAAAATGGATTTAAATTCATCTAAGATACCTATCATTGATGGAGTTCTAACCATGCATCACGTTCTCCAGTGGTGTGTTAGAGTATCAGTGTGTCCACTCACTCTTTACTCCTGAGTTTGCTGCCGTAATCACGACCTTTCAGTGATTAATGAACCAACTGGTTGGCTTTCCACCATTGCCTTTCTGGGCACGAAGAGAATATGCAGTAAGAGGTAAAGATGGCAACTCTCTTTTTTTTCTTTCTTTTTATAATTAAGGAGTCTGACACAGTTTCTTGAAATAAAATCTATCAGAACTGTTTAAACATTCAGCAGGCACGTGAGGTCTCCTGAAGACACACAGCATTCTTTTAAAAGAAACTGGAGAATTTATAGAAGAGATCAAGAGCTACAGATGGAATAGCTTTTTGAAAGCCAAGATTAAAAATCTGCCCTGTTTTTGGCAGAATAGAGCTACATATGTTGTGGTGAGGTGACACTCCTGTGGGGGACAGGAAGATGACTTCTCTATACATGAAAGCTGCTTGTCACCTGGCCAAGGAAAATGTGTTTGCAGTACATACAGCAGACCTCTGCCAAAACCAGAAACCCGACTGGGCTGCTTCACCATTAAAACCTCCAAAGATCCTTTACGAATCCACTCACTAGTCTTACAACCAGAAAACATATTTAGAAAATACATGTTCTCAGAGGAAATAGTTTTCACATTTTATTTTCTTTTTGTAGGAGATTTTTTATGAAATCAACTAAATTTCTATCAGGCAATGTCAAATCAAATATGTGACTGTTGTAAGGCTTCAAGTGTTGAACAATAATACATTTGAGGAGGGGCGCCTGGGTGGCTCAGTCAGTTGCTCGTCTGCCTTCAGCTCAGGTCATGATCCCGGGGTCCTGGGATCGAGTCCCGCATCGGGCTCCCTGCTCTGCAGGAGGCCTGCTTCTCCCTCTCCCACCCTCCCTGCTTGTGTTCCCTCTCTTGCTGTGTCTCTCTCTCTGTCAAATAAATAAACAAAATCTTTAAAAAAATAATAATAATACCTTTGAGGAGTTTTGTCATTTCCTTTCTATTTTGTTCATTACATGGGCTAGCTAGAGATTTGGCATTTGCTGAAATATATTCATCAGACACAGGCTTGGCACCCATGCATTCAGACCTGAAATACTGGTATAGAGTGGATGGTTCACTCTAGAACAGTCAAAGGCTTTCAGGTCCCTACCACTGGGGGAAAATATAAACCCTTTATGCAGAAGATACCCACAATGCCATATAGTACAGATACAGGAAATACAGGTAGTCTGCTTGGGTGATTCAAGGGGGAATCACATTTTTCAGGAGTTTAAGGGTTATAACAGTTAGTTTAACATCTTCCGGAATGGACAGTATTTTCATATTCAAGCCTACAGCTGAGGTAAAAACACAGCTAAATCAGAATTTCCATTAAAAACAATATGCTTCATGTTTATCTAGAGAGTGGAAGAATTTCTATTCTAATTATCACCTGATTTTGAATTACTACTTGATTACAACATGATGGTGCTCAGTTTGACAAGTATAATTCTAAGAAAAAGCTTTCACCTGATGAAGACAGGGCACGATATGAAATGCTCGAAAGTGCTTTAAGAACAGACTCTATTTTTAGACTGCAAACGTTATATAAAAGGGTACAAAGCAGTCTAGAGAGAAAGTATCATATCAGTTTTGTGTCACTGATGAGGCAGATTGTGCCTTCCAGATTTTTTCCACTGGAAGAATATATAAACTCTGTAGAAAATGTCTTACATGCCATATATTGCAAACACAGGATAAAGAGATTGTTGGGGAATTTCAAGTGGCTATTACATTTCTTGGGGGCTTAGGAGCAAACAAAGAGAAAAGAAACTAAAAAACTTATTTCTATACAGTGATTGAACTCAAAGAAGATAAAAAAAGGTATAGTGAGTGTAAAGTCAAACAAAAAAACGGGCCATTTGCCTACAAACTCAGTTTGTGACCTAATAAAAGTAGTTTGTGCATTTTAAATTTTTTATTGTATAATATACTATACACATATTACAGAAGTTGAAGTCTAAATATCTGGGTACCACTTATCATTCAGAATAAAAATATTCACAGGTAAATATAAAAATGCAAAAGAAGAAAATGAAGTACTATTTGAAAGGTAGTTTCTATAAATATCCATTATATTCTTAAATAATAGACTGTTAATCGAAAAACAGTTTACTTAACCAGGATTGTATATTATCTTATTTTCAAACAATCTTGGGTTTAAATCTTGACTTTCCAGTGAAAGTGTTCAAACAAGTAGTGACATAAATTTGGATAAACCACATCATCTTTGTAAGCTTCATCTAGAAAATGGGGATAATTTCTCTTCCCTTATAGAGATAAATGAGATAATGCAAAAAACAAACAAACAAAAAAACCACTTCTTGGAGTGTTTCACTGAATTTAACATAAAGACCAGCCTGGGAGAGAAGAGAGATGAGAGATGATGAGAGAGATGATCAAACAGAGCAGGAAATCAGTTGTGTCAAAGATAAAGATGAGTGCAGGGTTACAAGTGAATGTAAACTTCTCCCCAGTGCTTCTCTGTGACTCCTGATGGTTCACTCCATGGTAGGTGATCCAGACAGCCCAGAGTGAGGTCTTGGCCAGGTCTGGGAAGCCCAGGGCTACATGCTGGCCAACTTTTAGACCATTAGGTTGTAAGACAAGCCACCACTTACCAAATAAATTCTATATCCCTACATCCTATTTCTTAATTTGTCATTGGACCCAAAGAAGGCCTGGCCACGGACCACCATGCTTATAGTAAACGCTAAACTTGCCTGCTAACTGTGTTCATTCTGTTGCATTTCATATTTTTAGTTTTTCTTCCAGTGGAAAATTAATGTCCAGAAAACACTAAACTCATATATTAAGAGTTAAGAAAAATTTTATATAGTCTCAATAGCTTAGCAATCTCATCAAATGGCTAAATTTGATTTCTAAGTGACATTCCACTAAAATGATTTCTAAAAGAACAGCATGGTGAATGTTATAATTACTCCACACCTCTGGCCTGCCATCTTGACTTTTAGCATTGCAAAAGAAGTACCAAGATCCTTTTAAGAGCCCTATGGCCACCAGTCTTGCCAACCTATAATCTTCCAGCTCTTAATCTCATCTTGCTGCAGCCAGAGGCATTTCCAAAATGCCAACTTTAACATACCATTTACGTTATTAAAACATTTTCTAAGAGGTTTTCCCTGCCTCAGATGAATTTCAAGCTTCTTAGAATGGCTTATATATTCCACCCAGGGCACTTCCTTAGCATCCAGCCTCATCCCTCATGCTTTCCTCTTTGCACTCCATGCTCTCCTAATCTTGATTGCTTTAAGTTCTCTTTCTTCAGGATTTCACATATGCTATATTTGTGCTAGGACAACCTTCCCCTGCAAAATTTTCTTATGGGGTCCTGTCCCCCCGCCATAAGATCCTTCCCACCTCATTCCATAATCCCCCGGCTGCAGATTTACTCCCTCTCATCTTACCAGTTACTTAGCCTTCATATCCACACATGCTCAGGTATTCTCCATGTAGACTGTTTTCACTCTCTCTACATAGCTCTCCTCTAAGTTAATCATAATAACCTGATTTCTCCTAAAGTGACTTCATTCAGAGCACATCCCTTATTCACCAGTATTGAGAACAGTTTCCTGTACCTTCTGAAGAATGAAGCAAGTGGCAAGGAAAGTAAAAAAAAAAAAAAAAGCAAAAATACTTATTGAAAATATTTAGACATCTATCTAAATATATACATCTAGCAGTTACCTCTCTCAAATATGTAATGTCTTTTTGTTTGCTGTAGGCTGAGTGTGTGTGTGTGTTTTAAGAATTATTTTATCTATTCTAATCTTTATCATCTTGATTGTGGCTACAGTCTTCCAACTTCTGCTTCTTTTATTCCTGTTCATTCCCAACTCCACAGTCAATACAGAAATCTTTAACAAATTCAAACTAGATTTTGTCACTCTCATTGATTAAGATATTTCAGTGACTTAAATGTTTTTGAGTTTAATTTTATGAATTGTCCACAAACACCGTGGGTGATATTTATAAAACATATAACAATGAAAGCATGGAGAAAGCAAATACAAATTCAAATAAAAAGAAAGCAGAGTGCTAGTGATCACACTGCAACCGTACAAATAGATAAATCATTTGTTTATTCCTTAATTCAAAGATATTTATTACTGCTATTATGCACTAGTCATGGAGCTAGGAACGGGGTATACAATAGTATGCAAGACAGACAAGATCTCTGCCCTTCTTTTGAATAAATGTAATGGTTTTACCCACCATAATCTAATCAAGTCTACTGATTCAATACCTCAGTGAAAACCTTACATTCCTTCTCTAAAATTTCAAATTAATTTTGTTTACTACCATTAATCTGAATTAATTTTGACTGATGTGAGAGGTCACCAGATTGATTTCAGATTCTCGCTTCTCTCCTGCTGTTCTCCTGTGCATTAGTAGGAATTGCCTTTTCTCTTATTCTTCTGTTCAGTACACGTTTATTGATCTTTCCAGTCAACCACAAGAGGAAGAAAAAGGGTATCTTACTCATGAATATTTCCCACACACCTCTTGGGGCTATTGACATGAGCCCCTTCCTGGGGTCAGCATATCTGTCAATCAAACTTCTTATCACTTCAAGTACTGCTCCTGTAGTCACCCTCAGTAAATGACAGTTTTTAATGGGAAGAAAAGGGATGAATGCTGAGCAAAAGCCACTTTGAAAGAGGCTTTAGTTGAAAGAAAAGCATCAGGAAAGGCTAAAGGCTAAGAGGGTACAAAGAAGGAAGAGCAATAAGAGAAAAGAAATATGTTGGGTACTTTTTTTTTTTTTAGATTTTTATTTATTTATTTGACAGAGAGAGACACAGCAAGAGAGGGAACAAAAGCAGGGAGAGTGGGAGAGGGAGAAGCAAGGTTCCTGATGAGCAGGGAGCCCGATGTGGGGCTCAATCCCAGGACTCTGGGATCATGACCTGAGCCGAAGGCAGACGCTTAATGACTGAGCCACCCAGGCGCCCCAATATGTTGGGTACTTAAAATGGTATATCACTGGCAGAATTCTGTCCTGGCCTATGTCACCATGTTTCATCCAGAAATGTCATAAGCAGATGGCAGGGAAAGAAACTTCAGCCTATCCCAATCCACATCGTGCTCATGGAGACAAACTAACTTGCCTTCCTATCATCATGCTGAGTTTTGAGCCTCAGGCCCTCCTAACTGACTTCTATCCACTTGTTCTGGGTTGAAGAGGAACAAAGAAAAACAAAAGCAAAAATAAAGGGAAGAGAAATCTCAGGACAGATTCTAGTCTCTCTTTTCACATCCTCTTGGGTTAGCATCTATCTTCTTATTCTCTATTTATGAAGTCATTCAAAGATTTTCACACTTTTTCTCTCTACCTACTTGTTATATACTGAAAAAGAACAAGAGAGGTAAAGAGAGAAAGATATTCATCATATAAGACTATAAATAACTATCTAGTATTCAGAAGTGAAATGGAAACAGGCAAAGTCCAAAAATATAAAGTAATGTGCTCACAGATCAAGGCATATTGAATTTCCTTGGAACCCTCTTGGTCAATAATTCATCCTCAGTCTTGATTAGAGCACTGGAATAAATCAGCATACTAAAAGTTCTTTATGATTACTTAATTAACCAAAACACTTCCATCTGTATATCTTCATTCAAAAAGTCCTGTCCAATGACATGGTGGTGAAGGTCCCATACATGCCAATGGACATTCTCCGCCAGCTCATATAAGCAAATGTTTACCAGCTGTCTTCATATTGAAAAAGTTGAATGAGTTTGCAGGAAATCAATTTTCTATGTTCAAAGCTTATTAATCACTACCATCTTCATGCCACGTCAAGATCAGCATTAGCTATGCAGTATTCAGGAGAAAAAAAATCTCTTTTCCTATATACTCACAGCCTTAAACATAACAAATGGCTTGCACTGAAATTATTAACAGACGCCATATTGCATCTTTACAGTAAACACAGAAAAGAGGAGAGCTTGTTGGCATGAACTGGTGGCAAACTAAAAAAGAAATAAAATCTCAATATTGAAATTTAAGGAAATATTTTTATCTGGATATAAAAAAGAACTCTCACAGTATATACTGATTTTGTATCTATCAAATTATCTTTTAAAATGATGGTTAGTGTTAACTAATATTAAATACTACTAATTTGATACAAAATGCCATATGCATATTATGGGGGGGAAATTAATGGAATTGCATCTGCATTCCTTAGAGAGCAAGTGAAACCACAGTTATATGTTAATGGGTTGGACAGCAAAAGAAATTTGATTGGTTATCACTGTGCATTGTTGGACCAAAACCTCTATACCTCAGAGTCCTGCGGTTTCCATAGAAACACAGCAATAGCTAATGTAAAAGCAACAGTTCTCTCCAGACAAAAGGCTTGCCTGAGCTTTCATTTCAGTACACCAAAACCTGCATAACAAAGACTTTCTCGCCACAAACAGAAAGGAAAATTTTCAACCGGCTAGATGTCAAAACCAAAATGTTATACTATTTCATAAATACTTTTAAAAATAAATCCCTCCAATAAATTAACTGGAATGAAGTAAACAAAATTCCCTTAATTATTTCTTTAATCCACATATCAAAGTAAAGAGACCCAGTTTTATCAACTTTGTTGCCCAACAAAGCTTGAAGTTCATCAGCAAAACTGAAAACCTCAGGTGTCTAACGTCCTCTAAGGACAATCAAGGTCTGTAGACCAGAGTTCTGTCAATATCACTGTCTGCAATTTAGATATCTCTCTAATAAAAGTATGACCTTGTTCGTGTGTATGAAGCCAAGTGAGGAGGAAACTACACTTGAGTTTATCTTGTTTCTCCCTCTTACGGTACCAAAAGTCTCTCAAAAGGTCAGCAATTAACAAATGGGTTAATAACACAGTATCTAATATAACTTGACCTGGCAATTACTTCCAAGTATTAATTAGCATATTCATTTTTTTCATACAAAATATAAATCCTTCAAATACTATGTCATTAGAATCCCTTCCCCACCCAATATATAGTATTAATACTGAAGTATTCAAAATACATGTTCACAAACCACAGACATTAACAGTCAAATAGTAAAGCCAATCTAATTAACTAAAAGAACCCAACTTTGATATAGTATTTTGGCATAGAATTCAACAATACATAAGTTCCAAAGAGAAACAAAAGGCAATTGAGCACTGAGCTTTTTAGATAAAATAAGTCATGAGTGAATTTCACAAATATTTTATACAATGAACAGTATCATAAAATAACGATAAGACCCTTGTAACAACTGAACAACAGAGCAAAGAATAATTATCAATGGCAAGATTTGATCATTATACAACAATCCACTGGTGAGAAAAAAATCTCATGTTACAGTAATGACTATAAATAAAGGACATTTTTAAGAGGAAACAGTTGACAAATCACTAATAAAATAGGTAAAAAATAGTTATTTTCTATCTCTGAACTTATAAAAATAATGATATATAAAAAATACATTCTCAAACACTTATCAATAGGTTGAATTTGTTCCCTCATTGTTTTAATTAAAAATGCCCACAAAATAGTTTTTAAGTTACCTGATAATCCCCAAATTGTGACCAAACTGTATTTTCATGTGGATATAAATTAAAATCAGGATATAAGGTGAGCAGAATTATGTAGTACTAATATTCTTATTGTCTGTCTGAGTGAATGTGTAATATGTACCATGACTGAGGTTTATACCCTTATCAGTTTTCATGTAAGGCCGAAATATTTGGATGTACTTATAGTTGGTCTAGAACTCTGCAAGGCTGTATCAAAGTAGTATTGTCAAAATATTTTTTCTTTTTTTTAATTTATTATTTTTTTATTATTATGTTCAATTAGCCAGCATATAGTATTGCCAAAATATTTGCATTTAAAAAAATATTTGCAGTTAAGAAAAATATCTTTGGGGGTGCCTGGGTGGCTCAGTTGGTTGGGTGGCTACCTTCGGCTCGGGTCATGATCCCAGAGTCCTGGGATCGAGTCCCGCATTGGGGTCCCTGCTCGGCGGAGAGCCTGCTTCTACCTCTCTCTCTCTGCCTGCCACTCCCCTGCTTGTGCTCTCTATCTCTCTGTCAAATAAATAAATAAACTCTTTTAAAAAAAAAAAAGAAAAATATCTTTGTGTCAAATAAACAGTATTAACCTCACAAAATTTCAAAAAGTTGAGGAATGTAGACTCAGTCAGGTACACACATCTGAGGAGGACCCCAGATATTCTGCAGCCACCGAAGGGCATAAGTGGAAGAAGACAAAGTTTTGTCTCTAAGATCCCACTTAAAAATTAATGTAAAACAATGAACGAGTTGTGGCCAAAAAATGGAAAGTGAGGACTCTGATGTTTAACATATATATTATTTTACTAAATCTCTAGATTTTTCCATTAATTTAAATGTTGTTTCAGCTTGGTAGTAATTTTTTTCATCTATAACACATTCCTTTAAAATGCAGTCAGAGGTACTGAATGCATTCCCAGTAGAGATTATGGTTATATCCTCCCTTATCTCTCACCCAACCCATTGTTGTGTCCAAGGTCAATGTTCCTCTCCTATCACTACCAAATATTTTGTATTTTAAAATAATGTGAAAAAATTTGACACAGCAGAGGAAAAGAAATCACAGTTTTATCCCCAAACACCTTGTTTCATATTCTTAGGGCATGAAAAGATCTATCTACTGAATTTCAAAACAAAAGAGAAATTAGGAAAATTTCTGATGATATAAAAAAGCATACGAATTATTATAAAGCAAGTCATGTGTGAAATACACTCCAAAATATAATCTACTATCTTTAGAAAAGCTAATTAAAAGTTTATAAAAACAGTGATTTTTTTTCTACCACCTTGAGTCAACGTGCTGTGAAAACCTAAGTTATAGACCTATAAATCAGGCCACTGGGATGAAAGCACAAAAAGAGAGGTTGTATTTTATTCTGTATAGACTGACATTGGACTAGAACACTAAAAAGAGAAGTTTGAGGAAAAAAGTAAAAATGTCAAAAGACACTAATCAATAGACACTGAGTTCAAGGAAATTTTCAGATTATAAAAAGTCAAGGACACAATAAACGTGATATCACTATTAATTTGTGGTGTGAGAATTACCATCAAAATTGCAAGAAGTTGAAACAAAGGATTTTTTAAAAGGGAAAATAAAAGAGGTGACACTCTGATGAGAAAAGTCTTTTTCAAAGAGATCTAAAGCAATGTTAAAAAAAATATATATATAGGGCCCAAATACGACATATACATATATATAGTGTGTGTGTGTTTGTGTGTGTGTCACCAAACCAAAACTGACTTAACTGCAGTTCTACCCTCCTCCAAGAATGTATCTCAACCTGTCAGTCTAAAATTTCCTGGTCAGCAGTAATAAGTGATCTACTAGATAGACCCCTTTCCATCCCTGAAAGAAAGATGAGGTAAGCCACTTTTTCCTTGTCCCTGCCCCTTCTGACTGTAAAAGTGTCCCATTTTGTACAGCTCTTTGGAGCTCCTTTCTGTTTGTTAGATGAGATGCTGTCCGATTCATGAATCATTGAATAAAGCCAATTTGATCTTTAAATTTACCCAGCTGAACTTCAACAGCAAGCACCCTAATAAAACTTTCTTAGATAAAAATTTCAATTCAATATTATACTAAGCATCTATCTTAAAAGTGTCCTATTTTGAACTGACTTACCCCCTGTGTTAAGCCAATTTATATGTAAATTCTACGGAGAATTAGGTTAATGTGCCTTTTTCATGTAACTGACAGTAAGAGCAAATGTATCTTCCCACTTGGCTTCCAAACAAAGACCTAGCCAACCTTGATGTGAGGAAGGCAATCTGGAAGGAGTAACAGAAACTCAGTCTCTGAAAGAGCAAACTGTGCTGATTCATGATGTCAAAACTTGAGCTGCTGCCAAAAAAGTCAGGTGTGTAAGGGATCTCTGGGCATCTTTTAACTTATTCAGTCTCTAATATATTCAAACATTGATCTTGGAAGCATGACAAGGGTTAGCAATGACTGAGATGCCCTGGGAAATCAATTTCCTGAATGGGAAGAGTAAGAATCCCCACCTCAATAATACTTAGTTTCATTGTATATTTAGTTTCCCAACAAAGTTTCATTTTCCCTGCAGAAGGTCACCATTCAATTTCACACTTACATATCCATCTGCCACTGTGATTTTTAAAACCTCTAATATATCTTAATTTATACAAAGGAATAGGTATGTAAAATAAGTGGCAGTCTTGGAAACAAAGGGAAAATAAGAGTAGATGCACGGAAATGGTGTATCCAGCAGGGATGTAAGTCTATGAACCACATGATGTCAAGGCTCAAATTCTAACAGCAAGCTCTCTATCGAGAAATTCTTGCCCCAAAGCAAAGAAACAAAGATGATATATATTTTTAATAACAACATTTATAAACTCCCAATTTTATTTGAGACTTTCCTAATAGCTATGGATTAATGAGTGGGGGAAGGCAGTGGTAGAAAAGAGGATAAGTAGATGCAAGACCGTGAAATGCTGAGCCGCTGTAATGGCAATTGGGGGCTTTGCAGGGAGACAGGCTTGGTGGTTTGAATAGTTCGGCAATTATGAGCTGTGAGACCAGATTCAATAACAGGCCTAATATATTAGCTAGAGATGATGATCATAGGTTTTGCTTAACTGTCTTCATAAACGAAAATAGCACTCAGCCTTTCAGAGTCTTTGCTAATGGGTTCAACATTACCTAATACTGAATATATAATAAATAAAATTACATTTCTTAGTCCCTAACATAGAGTAGGTGCTCAATAAATTTTATATGCAGATCTACCTCAGTCTTTTCAAAGCACATGGTAGAGCTTCGGATATTGGGAAACAACTCCAGCGGTCCCCAGGTTAGCTGGTGGGCTTGCGTGGGGCAACAGGAATGCGTGTTTGCCATGAGGCACTGCTCATGCACAGCTTCTCGGGTCTCATGGCCCTCAAGAATACCAACTACCATCACAAGCTCAATCAGGGACAGTCCGCTCGACACAGCTCTAGAAGCAGAGGTCACTGAAGATCAATTAAGAAATTTTAAAACACTTTTCTATTAAAAAAAATAAAAGTTAGCAACTCTGTGGGTATTTTGCCACTTTGGCAACAAACACACCTCCCCAGCAGTAGTGTGATTGCTACCTAACAGGCTAGTCCCCATATATTCTTAGTAAGGAAATACGAGGGTCAAATTGTTAAAAGGAATTACGGGAGAAACGAGGAGGTCAAAATTAAGATGCTTTATGAAAAGAGTGGCTTCTTTCATTTTTTTTTTAATAAGAGTGCTTCTTTCAAAGAAGACAATACATTTGTATTCATTTTGAAAACCAAAATAAAACTGTAATAACATACGACAACTTGGAATGGCAACACAGTCAGTGGAAAGAACATTTTGAAGTCAGAAGAAACAACATCATAGTGCATGCTCTAACTTCTCATGGATTACTTGTCTGAGGTTCAGGTTCTTACTCTGCAAAAGGAAGCATGTATGTGCAAGAGCACAGCTTTCGGTCACTTTTGTTCATGCCAAGTGTCTGACACAGTGTAGGCGCTCAACAAATGTCTGCTGAGTAAACATACAGCAGGTACGGTGAGAATTAGATGGTTGAGTGTATGCAAAACTGCCACCTTCAACACACGCACACTCAAGCCTATGTTTATTTCCTTATCTTCACTGTTTCTGCTTAATCATTTAGGATCTTTCGAAAAGAAAAAATATTTTAAAAATTATCTTGAAGTGTATGACAATTTGAATTTCTTCAATACACATTAGCTCATGTTTTCTGAATAATACCTGGAATATCTGGATACTACGAAGCTTAAGAGAACCAAGGAGACCAATTTCACAATCTCTTCCAGATGTGTTCCCTACCCCCCAAATCAGCGAGTCTGGGATCACCCATCTATAATAAGGTGGTGTTTTGTTGGATGGCTATAGGTACCTTTCTCTGGTAGTTCTGAGCCAAAGTTTCAGTTCCAAATACTCAGATGAGTCAGGTTAAGTGATAACACATGCACAAAAGACCAACCTGTGGTAGAGGAATTCAGGAAGCTCGGGAAATATACGCTCAATCTCAGTCGGAAGGACAAGGTGTTTGGAGACACAGGAAAATGAAATACATAGTTCATCATCAGCAACACTAAATGACTCAGAGTTGTATAAAAACAGCCTAAAAATGAAGCAAAGAGCCTCAGGCACAGTAATAAAAATCAAAAATAAAACAAAAAAAACAACCATTACATTCACTTATTTAGTTTTAATACCACCACTCAAATAACACCGAGGAGAAATAAGACCATATAAGCACATAAATTTTTCTATTGGAGACTCAAGTAGCAAAAAGAAACCTGAGTGGTCTGTTTGGATGCCCTGAAGACATGAAGGGAAGGGAGTGGGAGGGCAGGGGATCCACGCCTCCTCTGCTGTGCTGCAAAAAATTATAAAGCCGGAAGAGGAAACACATTTCAAATATCGTTAATGACATCGTAATTTCTGGATGAAATTACTTTGGGCTCATCCACAGCCCTGTCAAGCTTCTTAAAACTCCTTCCTTTTTGAACTCCTTTTGCTTTCTGATTGTGAGCATTCACTGAATTCTATCCCTTCCTCAGTCCCCTTCTTTTTGTCTCTGATATTCTCCAACACAAACCTTTCATTATTGTCTCTATGCAGATTATTTAAATTTCTTTATTCACAATCTTCCTCTTTCACTTGAGATTCATTTTCACATTTCTAAATGCTTTGGGCTCTACACAAACAGTGTAACACGGCCATCTGGATGACTCCCCAGGGCAAAGTCCCCGTCTAAAATTAAACTCAACTTTTATTTCATAGTGATAGGTCCATCACTATCAAATCAAAATCATGTCATGATTCTGGTCCTTTCCTTCCTTATTCCCCAGACATCAAATCGGCCATCTGTCAAGTTCTGCCAGTGCTGTGAACCAACATCTGCCCAACCTCACTAAGTCCCTATCATTCCATTAACATTTTAATTCTAAAACCGATAAATGGCTGGAAGCACTTCCTTACTGACCTCAAATCATTTCTCCAGTATGCATTTCTGAATCCTTCTTTCCTAACGCAGGGCTTTACAACTCCCACTTTCAAAAAGATTCAAAGGTCATGTTATATAATGAATGGCTTTGAGCAGAGGGGCAAGTAATGAAACATGTCTAAGCCTCAAGTTTCTCAACTACAAAATTTAAAAATCCTCATGGCATCGATCTAATTGGATTGTTACAAGCCCTAGAACATAAGAAGGCTCAATCAGTGCCATCTATAACAAGCATCATCATTTAATTACCAATTTCTGCTGTTTGGAGTCAAAAAGGTTAGGCCAAAAGCTTCCAATCATCTGGCCCCAATTTTATTTCACAAACTATTCTTCCATATACCCTGGCTCTACCAAAGGACCTTCCAAGTTTCTCAAATTCCTTCATCTCACCAATTTCTACCTTTCAAAATCTTAACTATCCTTAAATTTTCACAAAAAAAGAATCGCTTTTATGTGGAAACTCCCTGAAATCCCAATGGAAAGAAAACTAAGAGAACCATATCTAGCCTTATAAGGTAGAAATTCACATTTATGTCTCTCTCTCCTACTTGGTCATCTGTTCTTGGGAGATAGAAATAATGCTTTATCATTATATGCTTGATGGTTCTCTGATAAACAATATAGTAAATGAATAAAACTCTCTAGTCTATATAAATTCATCACATTTGATTAACCAGTAGAATAAACCAAATAAGAAATAGCACTTTATTATCCCAGAATATTTGCAATTATGGAAATTAAAGATAAGTTGTATAAATTACATTTTATTTTTTAATAATTTATATTCCATAATAGCATAAATTGCATTATTTGCATATGCCTTAAGGACAGAGCTAACAAAAAATTTGCAAAAGTAAGTAGTGAAAATAATTATTTTCATTTCTTCTCTTAATATATGGTGTTACTGTTTGAACTACTAAAATATTACTTACATACAGAATTAATGACTCAATTACTAACATTCTGAAATATACATTTGTTTTGTTCTGAATACATTGAGTAAAATCAATGTATAACTGGTAAAACCAATGTCTCTAATACACATTTGAAAATATATACTGTCCTAAATTATCAGCAACAATGAAACAAAACTCAGAAAAGGTAATACTAATTCTAAATTATTTTCAAAACTTTCCTACTTTAATAATAGTTCAACTTCCTTATGTTCTTGTTTTACTTATTAAAATGAGAATTGCTTTGAATTAACTGTTACCTGACAAAGTAATGTTCTGATTTCCTTCCTTTGCTATAACAATAATGGTTCTAAACATAAACACAAATTATTAAATAATCAGACACTGCCTCAACATCCTTACTTTCATTTGTATAGAAAAAACCTAATTTAAAATAGAATCTGTCTTAGATTAAGTCATATCAATCCTACCAGTAGGATAGTTTTTTTTTTTAGGATTGAGAGAACTAAACAATTGTGACTTATTCATGACGGGTGTTGTATATTTCTCTGTTTTCATCAGAAATTTAAAAACTTTTTCTGACTTCAATGTTCCATAAATTAAATTCTTTAAGAAATTTGGTATTTGTAGAAGACCAAATTTTATAATAGAGAAAGAAAACGTAATGACTTAAAACAATGCACAATTTATTAAAACACAATATTAAAGCCTAATATTTGTGTCAAATTATATGCTTTGATATAATCATATAAGATGAATGCATATTTTGATGTGATTCATTAAGGCAGAGCTAGTAAACAAAACATGTGGATAAAATTTTATGAACTATATACATTAAATATGTTTTATACTTTGGTAAATAGATTATATGAAGAAATACATGATAAGAATTATTTGGATTTTGTTATGGTCTTTCATTTTGTCACATTACACCACAGCATTTACAGATAAAAATATTAAATAATTATAAAAATAAATTTTGTTACTACAAGTTCAAATCTGAGGAGAAAAATCAGGATTAATCCAAAGAGGTTCAAATTCATTCTATGAGTAGCATCATATTTGTAGAGCCTCAGAAGATGTCTCTGAAATATTTATTAACGGAAGTGGTCATTTTAACATGTTCACAAATTTTTCAGTATCACTTCCTCCAGAAGGTGGAGCATAAATGGAATTCCTAAGGTATAGCATGGACTTAATGACTCACGTCTAATGAATATAGTATGGAAAGGGAAGAACAGTAAGGTTACAGTGAAGCAACTTGGTAGACAGCACTTGAACCAAGCAATCAGTGTTAACATTATCCCTGTGGTATTCACCCTCAAAATCCAAAACCCACGCCACCTATGAGAAAACATCACACAAACACAAAATAAGGGAAATTCTTCAAAATACTTGACCAGTACTGTTCAAAAGTGTCAAGATCACACAGAACAAGGAGAGATGGAAAAACCATCACACACGGGAGGAAACTAGGGAGATATGACTGAATGCAAGTTGGTATCCTAGGTTAGATCTGAGAACATTAAACGACATTAGAAATCCGCAGTCTGTAGTGTGTCAATGTTAATTTCTAAGTTTAAATAAATGTACCATGTTTCTGTAAGAATTAGAGGAACCTGGGTGACATTACACTTGAACTTTCTCTACTATCCTTGCAATGCTCTTGTAAATTTAAAATTATTTCAAAATTAAACTACTGAAGAAAATTCATTGTATGAGTAAATGAAATAATCAATGTGAGCTTTAACAAATGATGCCAAAACAAAGTATTATAGCCATTATTACTGCCATCATGATCTCTACATATACTGAATGTCTGTATGTGCACGTGCTTCTGTGTGTGTGTGTGTGTGTGTGTAATCATGCATGACAGTGAACAGTATTTCCAGAGGTGAGGCAGTAACAGGTTGTGATGAAGAGCATAGACTCTGGGAGCAAATTCTCTGAATTTGAGTCCTGGCTGCTGCATTTTTCAGCTATGAAACTACGTCACCAACCTCCCCATGAATCCATGACCTCATTTCTAAAATAAGAACAGTAAGAGTGCCTACATGTAATAGAGAGTCAAAGATGGCCACTTTCAATTCATTTCCTCTCTTTTTATGCATGCTGCCTCTTTCACTGGAAAGTGGGCTCTAATACCCCTCCCCTTGAATCTGGGTTAGCTTTGGTGACTTGCCTTTACAAATGCAATGTGGCAGAAGAGAAATTCTCAGATTTCTGAGTCTAGATTACAAGAATCCTTGTGACTATTGCCTGGGTCTCTAGGAGCACTTTTGAGAGACTCCCTCTCAGAATCCAACCACCATGCTGTGAGACGTCCAAGTCACATGCAGAGGCCACATACAGGTGTAGTGGTGCAGTCTCAGCTGACGGAATCTCAGCCAACACCGAGCATCAGCTGAGTCCTCTTGGACATTTCAGCCCAGTCAAGACCCTAGATGACTGCAGATGTCCCAGTATCTTGTAGCCAATGCCACATGGAACAAAAGAATGAATCAGACAACCCACACAACTTGTGAGAGAAAAAAATAAATGTTGTCTTCGATCACTAACTCTGGGGGTAGGTTATTATGCATTATCCTTCCTACAGCTGTTTGGAGAATAAGAGGAGTTAGGTGTATTATATGAATTTATACTATCGTTATAGTTATTTTTCTCCTGTCTACCACAATTCCCTCAAAAGTGTACCCAAACTGATTATTCATCTAATTCACCTTCTCTTATGCAGACCTAGGAGACCAATTCTTTTTAGCACTTGCGTTCATTCTACTCATACATTGTCAACAGATCTCAGAGAGACCGTTAACAATGGATCCAGTAAAAAAAAATTGCCAGAAATTCATTTACGGCTTGAAAAATGCATGCAGATAAATTAGCATTTTATATAAACACTAACGAGATTAACCTACGCACAGTCTGGATGAATTCAACAACTTGTTGAGCCAGTCACCATGCTGGGCTCAGGGGATGCAATGAGGAGGAAGAAGGATGTGGCCCTCTGCTTGTACAGTCTGCAGACTCAGTCCAGCAAAAGGACCGAAAATCACCAAGCAATTATAATAGAGAGCAGCATTTGTTCTGATACAAAAAGAACAAGATATGAGAATGCATAGCATTAACCTATGGTGTCCAACCTGTGACCCAAGTCACCTCACAGAGCTGCGGGGAACTCACAGGAGACCGCTGGATATTTTTAACTTTCAACAGAAAACACAGTAACATCTGTCAGGCACTGTTGGACTGCTGTTACTAACTACTTAACAGATAAAAGTGCAAATATTTTCTTTTGGCCTGGAGACACCATGTTTCTCATCTATTTTTGTCATCATATTTCCTTGAATCAATTGAACGCTTTCAATGTATAGCCTTTATCTGGGGTTAGCTGATACCACCAACAACCTTCAGTCTCTGATCCTCCAATCCATCCTGCCTGAAACCTCCAGATTAATATCACCACAACTGTGCTTTCTCTGACAGAGATTATAAGGTCAAACACACCAAACATGAGGCTTAGAAAAACTCTTCCTTCTTTGTGTTCAAGAAACAAATCTAAACTTTATTCTTTAAATAGGGACAGGAAAAAATCTGTGGTTGGGTTATCTTGAAAAGTGTTTATTAACCTTTCAAACCACACACGTCCCACAACTGACCTCCCTCTCTACCAGCTTCTCACTGGCCTAGAATTGAGGGCTATTTTCTTTTGTTTTCTGTTTCTCTACTACTCTTATTCTTTGCCCTTGACATAAATCTATATTCTTTGCCCTTGACATAAATCTATATTCAATAGATCATGAAAAAATAACATTCCTCTCACAGGATGGGACATACCAGGTATTAATATATATCTTAAAGTTGTAATAATATAAGGTAGTATGGGCCTCAGAGAAATACCACAGAAAAGATTCACTCAAAGGTTTAGCTGACACTGCTCTCACCAAAGTTACCCTTGACCTTCTCTTCCCGGTCTTCATGAGAATGTGATACCCCTGGCCTCTTCTTCCTTTGTGATCTCTCTCATACTTTCCTTCAAGGACACAACACATCCCTTCTGGCAACTTAACATCATCTTTCTTATACTCAGCTTCTTTCAATAATGTTTGCTTTAAATCTCCATTCTGGGGGTGCCTGGGTGGCTCAGTCATTAAGTGTCTGCCTTTGGCTCAGGTCATGATCCCAGAGTCCTGGGATCGAGCCCCGCATCGGGCTCCCTGCTCGGTGGGAAGCCTGCTTCTCCCTTTCCCACTCCTCCTGCTTGCGTTCCCTCTCTCACTTTGTCTCTCTCTGTCAAATAAATAAATAAAATCTTTAAAAAAAATAAATCTCCATTCGGGGTCCCTTAGCAGTCTACAAACACCTTCAGGTTGATTTGCTCAGGACCAATATCATCCACAATCACATAATTATTGAAAACTTAAAAATGCAAAATTGCAATGCAGATTTCTCTCCTAAATTCTGAATCCATGCATCGGACTGCCTACTGGACGTCATTCTTCATCGTCAAACAAATTTAATCTAGGCAAGACATAATTCTCTATGAAAAATCTTTTCCTTTTGCTTTTACATCTGAAAGAAGGATATTCATAAACAATACAAAGCACCATTTTTAAACTAAGTTTTTATCTACTAGAATATAGACTCCAGGAAGGCTAGGACTTTGTGTCTTTATTTTTGTGTGTGTTTATAACTGCTGTGTATGGAGCAGTTCAACTATAGCTAGCACAAAGGGGGTGCCCATTGTGAATTTATGAAGTGATTAATACATGAATGAATGAATGAATCCAATAAAGACTGAAAAAATACCTTATAGATACATGCTGCGAAGTGTTAACCAACAAAAACAGCATTCCTGTCCATTGCTTTATTCCTTTTCTATCTACACTCTTCCCATTTTTCATTTCAGCTTTTACTTTCTAGCACATCTCTCCTCCAGCCCACCCTGCTCCTCCACCCACTCTTTTCTTCTTTTATGGATATTCATTAACATGTGTTAATCTAATGAAGCCACTGAAGACAGGCAGAGTGGGGCTGGGTCTGAATAGGGAAGAACAAGACAGAGAAGAGACTTGAAAAAGAAAGGAAAATGGGAGGTCTGAGGACAGACTGAAAAGAAGAAACAAAGAATGAAAACAAAGATGTTTAACTGATATGTCAGAAAAAAACAAAAGTAGGGCAAGAGAAGTATGTTTTCAATCTGGAAATCAAGGAAAACATTATTTTTTTTCTCCAAGAATTATCTTTAAATTGGCAAGATATATTCAGTTCATATCCATTAACAGAAATAACGAATACAAAATAAAAACATGCAGATCACTGATTTTTTAAAGATGTAACATTTTTGAGTCCCAATACTTGAAAAGCTTCGATCAAAGCATCATGAGGATAATACAAGAGAGACAAAACCTTTGCCCCCCAAACTAGAAATTTAATGAAGGAGCCAGTTCTAAAACAAACTGAAGCCAGATTTTATTACTGTTAATTACTTGCATAGACAGACATAAGAATGTTACAGAAACTTCTATCTTTAGCATTACAGGGTAATTTCAAAAGTTAATTTTGTTTTCTCAGGGTTGATTTTTAAATGCCAACCAATGATGAGTAAATATTTAACCCTATCCATCCTTTGATTGTTCTTGATGAACAAATCAGACCTTTAAATATAGAGAAAATATTAATACAGCTATTCAAAATAAAAAATAAATGAAAACTAACACATAAAGTAATTAATTAGAGCCCATAGCTTCAGATAAGGAACTCTGATAAAGAAAGAAAATGAGGAATATCGAAATAAAATTCATCAAGCCAACTGTATTGGTTTCATTTGCACTAGATGGACAGTTCATGGAACTAGGGAGTTATCATGTTTGAGCACAGTATGGATGGTAGTGGGATTAGAAGGCACCACAGTGCTCTAAAAAGAGTCTGCATTTGAATGAGGCCAGCAGGGTTTTAGGCTTAGTTCTGTCAGTAATTAGCTCCTTAAACCTACACAGTGAATTTCCTTTTGCAGAATGAAGATGATCTGTAATATCTCCTCCACTCAAAAATGTTACAAAGGATCCTGATTTTTAAAATTCATTTCAGTAGGAGACATTTGAAATATTCGCCTATGCAAAATTATGTATTTTATAGTTGATATTTATATTCTGTTCATTGCCTAATCTATATTTGACTTTCCATACAGGCATACTAATAAAAAAGAATCAAATTAAAATATGCCACCTTCATTGACTTCACATATTGTCTTGGCACCTAAACTGAGTTATGGAGACAGTAAATCTGTTATGTCCATTTTATCTTGTCTTTATTATTTTATTACCCAAATAACATTAAGCTAATTAAAAAATTTTGCTCCATTGTTGATGTCTTGTCCTCCTACTCTAAGAGTTGTCTGAGGTAGTGGTAATAAAAAAAAAAAAATGACTGGCAAAAAATAGGAAGTGTCCTATGATTATAAAGATTTGCTTCTATTTGTTATCTCCAAATTTTGTCCTGGTTAATTGTTACGTACAAGCCAAAGGAATGGAGTTGAAATATAGAAGAAGAAAAGACAGTGAGCCATGCCATAGGTCTTTTTCCAATTCTGTCTGTCTTGCTAATGACTTATCCTTTCATCATCTTCCTGGTCCCTAAATCTGGCCATGGCGGTGCTGGCTGGCAAAGGCAGTGTCTCTGTGCCAGGATGCCAATCTATGCCACCTGCATATGTCATCTGCTATGTGCTTCCCGGAATGGTTTAAAAGGGAAAGAGCTGAATAGAAATTACCATTTATAGCAATTCCATTTGTTCTGAGTAGTACTTGCATTTTCTCTGGAAGAGTACTTAATATTTTAAGGCTTTCCCAACCTTTTCTTATTAAAATCCATGCAAAATCAACGATACACTTGGCAATCATCTAAGTGAATTTTTAAACATCTACGTCTTTGTACATATTATGTTTATCCTATCAATACTACATAAATCAATACAGAATGGCATATTCAACGCCATTCTTAGAAATGTCCGTCCATTTTGCCATTCTCTGGACAGTTTTCTATTCCCCATCTAGTTACCATCTTCTGAGAAACACAGTTTCTCAATTTCTGAGCATGTTTAATCGACCACTATGGTTGTCATGCCAACCCACACAGAGAATTCTGAGCTTACATAGGGCATTTCAATACAGTGACCCAATTACTATCTGTCAACAAATTCACCAGAAAAATAAAGGGACTGATACATTAATGAGATTTATTTCCTGAAGCTGCACTATAGAGATGTTTGGAAGAATTAAAACTGCCATCAATTTTTTAAATTATCAGAATGCTGTAAGTATCACAAGTATGATGCTTGTAATCTTTTGCCTTGGTTATTGCCTTTATGAGTTTATTTTATGAAGTATTTAGCTTCTCTTTTACTACAAAAGCAAATGCCACTGGGGTATTTACTTATACATGGTATAAAGATACCATATTCTCCAAACTGGAAATTACCAAATAGAAAAATCATCTCAATTCTATACAATAGAATGAAAGTTTATGAAGGCATAGGTTAAATTGTATAATCTTGTTAACTGTTGCTTAAGGAAGTCTTTATTTAGTTCAAAAGCAAGAATAACAAATGCTATGGATTGGAGGACTTTGCAACATGATAAAGTCACATATTAATTGAAAAAAAGATAGATTGTTCCTTCTTATGTAGGAAAACTAGGCCAGCATGAATGCCAACACTGAAGTGAAAGAAATGTTTAGATTAATCCTTTAGATATATAACATAAAAAATGTTTTATTCTCACTTGACCATTTCTTTATTATATCTATAATAATTTGCCTTTGTTGTGTAACTATGTGTGTTTATGTCTGAGAGAGAAATAATGAGTAAAATATGAATGTTTCTATTTTCTGGTAGATATTTCATGTGTTTTTGGACTAGAGATTCCATTTTAATATAATCATTCCATGTATAATCTCTATCTACTAGCCAACAGAATATTGAGGCTCAGATGAGTTTATTTTATAAATAACATCAGATAACAGATAAGGTTATTTTATGAAAAAATAAGTAAAGATAAATGAAATGTATGAATAGAATCTAGTTCTGGTAAGATAACAAGAATGTAATAATGTTCTTACATTGCCTTGGAAAATACTGGGTTTAAAAAACATGTCTAAAATTAATAGAAACATAGATAAGGAACTCAAGTGCATTTTCTTAACATTGCAAATAGGAACATGAAGGTCATGGAGGTTAAGTGGTTTGCCATTTACCACCCAGCCAACCAGTGGCAGCCACAGAATCTGGAACTCACTTTATTATTCCAAATTATGAATTTGCAAAGTTCTTGGATATGCTGCTATAAACATTCTTATATGTAAAGGAAGACTTATTTATGAAACACTAGCTTTACATGTTAAAAATTAAACTCAGGAATTGATTATAATCATCTTAATTTACATAAGGGAGAAGAGCATCAGTGATCTCTTGCCTAATGGAGACTACTCAGAATAATAATAGTAAAATGGAAGCACCAGTCTAAAACACACAAGAGAAATATTTACCACAAAATTGGGCCGTTCATATTTCTCTGTCTCTGTCTTTTTCTTGGTCTTTCTCTCTTTCCCTCTTTCCCTCCCTCTCTCTCACACACACATTTTCATAATAGGAGCAAAATATTTTCCAAATGTTTTGTGGTTTTTACTATCTTTTTGAAAATTGAAATACTGTCCCCACCCCCAGCACCTTTCAAAACATTTCCATATATCAACATCTTTATGGGAAGCATGTTTTTTTACTCAAATTGTTCACAATAGCTTATGGCAAGAACTGATCAAGAGTCTTAAGGCTGCAACTGAACAGTCGTAGAGGGGAAGCCAGCATTAGGAGATATGTCGGAGGTAAAAGCATATGATGAGCAATTAGATGTAGATGACAAGGTGGAAGACAGTAGTAGTGACCGCCTGGGCTTTCATGTTTGGATACAGCATATGCAAATGGTGACAGAAGGGATGGAAGTCAAGGACAAAGTATGTAGAGAGGATTCTGCTGTAAATGGATAAATTCCACTCTGGACATGTTGCTTTTGAGGTATCTGTGGCAGACAGCCTCTGAGCCGGTCCTCGGTGACCCCTGCCTTATGGTGTTCGTGCCTTTCTGAATCTCTTCCGCTTGTATAAGGGCTACCTTTATTGATTTGCTTCTAATGTACAAACTATGTCAGAGTGGTGGAATGTTGTCTCCAAGCTACATTACAAAAGCCCTGTGGCTTTCATCTTGCATGTTCTCTTCTAATGTCTCTTCTACCCAGGAGAAGCCAGCTACTGTGTCATGAGGCAACCCTGTGGTGGGGCCCATGTATAAGAAATTGCAGCCTGACCACAGGTGACATGTGACTAAGCAGCCAAGCAGACCCACTCCCATGCGGGAGCCTTCAGATGAGACCACAGCCACAGTCAACAGCTTGGCTGCAATCCAGCCACTTCCCAACAGGTTACTCTGATTTTCTCGTAAGCATATCATTGATAGCTTCTTACTTATCTATTTATTTACATCTGGATGTTGTCTAGGTTGGAATCTGTCTCCACGTCCACATCAAAAGACCCATTATTTAGTCTGCCTTGTTCAGTGGCACTTAGAAGAGTGGTCACATAGTCATTCTAAAATAATTATCTATGTGTAATCACAAAAACTTGCAGATTTAAGATGGCTTTTAGCATGGACAGGGAGGCAATATAACATAATAAATGAAAATAATAGCATATTCTAAAAGATTATAAAAACCCACTTTGATTATCTACAATTCACCAAGCAGTATCAATCATGTAGATAATTTATGAAACTATCCCTTTAATAACATATCAAACCCAACATATAGATATTATTCTTCCTATTTTATAGATGATAAAATTAAGTCTGTTGATTGGAATTTAGTAGTATGACTAAGAAACATGGCCAGCATGCAACAGAGTTGGGACTAGAATCCATAGTTGAAGGTTCTGGTTGTTTCTACTACCTTTCCCCTGGCAGTTGATGATTTTCACTGTGACTATGTAAAAGCTAGAATATAAGCCATTTGCCATTCTATTGCATTCACAAAGCTCTTTCACTGTGTTTACCAAAAACAGATCGTAATTCTGCCATGACATTTACATCTGGGAATCCTGCAGTAAGAAGTGGGGTATAATTCTTAGGGGCAGTACTGAATGGAAGGCATGGTCTTCAAGGTTTTACATGGTGCAAACTGTTTGTTTGCTTTTGAGCTAATGAACATGTAATAAGTTCCCATAGGCATTTCCTTCCCCAGGGCATACTGAACTCACTTTGAAAGTTGTCCTGATCCAAAACAATAATTTCACCAATTTCTATAAAGTCCCAATCTGTGTTTTTTGTGTGTTAAGCCTATGTCTTCATTTTTTCACAGTAAAATAGTTACCTCAGATTCTTAAGAGTTCTCTTCTCTGGAAAAATTAACTAGTCTGACATCATATTCCATTCCAATGTGTGAAAAATGTCCAGTCATTTCTTCTAGAAAATATATGTATGTTTTAACAGAGGAATGCAAAAAAACAAGTAACTGTATAACACATGGAAATAACTGGGATCTCAACAGTAACATTTTAATATTCATTTTATTTAATTAGTAAATTAAAAATGCCTGTCACCTTAGTTATAATATTTATAGTCATTTAACTATGTTTAGAGCTGGCCTTTATTGGATCTTTCATGACCTCTGACATAAACTTTATGATGTTTGTTAAATAGCTAGTGAGACTAACATTGGTATTAATAGCAGCAACAGTTCATGACAGTCCAGGGTGACACAGAATCAATGTTCAGACCCTCCCCCTAAACAACTGAGCTCTCATGTACATTGAACACATGAGAACTGTTTTATTGTTACATGCGTTAGCATTTTCAGTAACTCTGTTTCGTATCTCAATTTCCCCCTTCATCCCATGATTATAATTTCCTCCTATATCTACTGAATCATCCAGATGGAAGGCTGTGTATCATTGCACATTTCACACCACTTTTCGAAGTAATCAAGAACTTACGCACATGATCATAGATTTCAAAAATCCTTTTGATTTTCAAAAAGCAAAATTTGGGGGTTATTATCCAGAAAGTTCTCATTTTAAATGACTGCCATCTCTGACTATGTTTTCCTCTCAGGCTTTGGGATTTCAAATCCACAATATCCTTATTTTGATATATAAATTATAAATCTCAGTTGGGAAATTCACTGTGAGTTTTATACAGTGGCAATAATCTACTAGACCAGTGGTTCTCTGTGTGGTCCCAGGATTGGCAATGATAATAAACTTGGGAAAGCATTTAAAATACAGATTCTTGGGCCCCACACCAGACTTACTGAATCAGAAACTGAGATCACAAGTAGCGGGAGAGGCGGAAATCTATGACAGGACTAAAACAGGTGATATTCAAGCAAACCTGAATTGGAAAACTTCTCTATTAGACTACAGTACTACCACAACTTGTATAACTTACAAAGATACAGAAATCCCAAAAGCACCAAAATAGCATGTCCATTGCAAAGTACAGTTAATAATCATTCTTCTTTTTTTTTTTTTAAAGATTTTTTATTTATATATTTGACAGAGAGAGAGAGAGACAGCGAGAGAGGGAACACAAGCAGGGGGAGTGGAAGAGGGAGAAGGAGAAGCAGGCTTCCCGCTGAGCAGGGAGCCTGATTCGGTTTGGGGCTCAATCCCAGGACCCTGGGATCATGATCATGATCTGAGCCGAAGGCAGATACTTAAACACTGAGCCACCCAAGCGCCCCAATAATCATTCTTCTAAGTTATTTACTGACAACAAATTAAGGCAAAATCATCACCTCATCTCTCACAAAGGTTGCTGGTTTATTATTTAATAATTTTTGAGGGAGCTCAGCTGTTTAAACTCAACAGTAAGATTATCTTTAAACCGAATGTCATAATAGCACCCAATTCACCACATTTATAATCTGGTTAAACAGGGTGGATGAACATCCCCTTTGTAATACTGTTGCATCTAAATAGCAAGACAGGAGTCTTTGGTTATGGGATGCAGAAAACTGGAGGAGCACAGCTTGGTTTCACAATAAACAATTTGGTGAGTTTCTGCCATCTTCCTTGCAAATTTACCAAACATGGCCTTACCAAAAATTTATAGACAACATAAAAACGCTTTAAAATTATTTTTCGTTGGGGGAGTGGGGTGTGGAGGCAACTTAACTCTTTTATTGACACAGATAGGTTTGATTTTTTGCTACTCTTCCCAAATGTGTCATTTCTATTAAGCTCTTAAACTGGAGTCATTCTTCATCAGAGCAAATGTAGCACACAGTTGAAATGTAAGCGTTTTTTTTTTTTTTTTCTCTTTGTGGCCTACATTTTCTCCTTAGAAAATAGTGAATTTCCTCAGGAAAGCAATTTTACCAAGGGAAATATAAAATGCATTTTTTTACACAGCTCCAAAAGAGGTATTCAATTTTTGTCTGGCAAATCCTCAGCTGTATTTCACATAAAAGAAAACGAAGGAAATTGGAAATCCTTGCCAGGGGCTAGTTATGAGCAGAGAGTTCAAAGATTTCAGTGGCCTGATATAACATCTCCTTTTTTTTTTTTTTTTCATTTTGCAAACTGGGGAACAACGTTATTCTTTCCCAGCCTTGCGCTCTAACCCTGTCTGGTTTCTTGCCCCTCAGTATCTCAGGCAGAGCCCGGGCTTTTCTCTCCTCAGCTGTCCCAGTGAGCTTCAGCCACTCTCCTTTCTAGACTCTTCTAGCCATCAGCTCTCCTTTGAAATAAAAATCATTTCTGTTTTGGCCAAAACATATATCCATTTTTGTGGTTTCTGACTGTGAGCCACTGCCATTTCTGGGCAGTATCATTCAATGACCTTTTCCACAAGCTGATGGTCCTTCATATTACCTCTCACCCCATAAACCACTAGACATTTCCATGAACCTAAGAATCAATTGAAAACAGCTTTGGAACCTCAACTTATAACAAAGACTGATATGAGTGCAACAAAGTAAAAACATATAGGGAAGAGAGATATTGATATTTTTATATACAAAAGTAAAAATTTTAATATTGTAGTGAGGGAAAAGGCTGAGGTCCAATAGACACCTCCAAAAGACTTCTCTTTGTCACCCTAGAAATAGGACGTATTTTCAAAAACAAACCAACAAAAACCCCTTAGTCAAAATGCATAATGCAGAACCCTTTTGATAAGAACATGATTCAAATATTTTTCAGATTTAGTCCTTTTTTTCATTCACTTTATTATGGTTTCTTAAGCCACATGGATTTTTAATAATGAATTTAAAAGAAATATTAAAATTCTTTCTTTCAAATAAGATGACCGTAAGAGTGCAATTAAAAAATATATATATATAGACTTCTATGTGGTCAAGAAGTCATCAAATGATTCCAATAACTGTAATTCGTGGTAGATGATTATACATTGTCACAGAAATTGAAGAGGAATCTCCTTTGAGACTCTACAAAATGGAACATACATAGCTAAACAGACTATATAAAATACAACAAAAATAAAATTACACATGTACCAAATCTAACCCAAAATCTTGGTTGGAGAAATAAATTGCTTTACTTAATCAATGTATGCTAACCAAATGTATGTAAGTTCATTTTTTTTTGTAATATGAGCGTCTTATTAATTGTACTGAATGGAAGTCATCTAAATAAGGGGCGGGACTCTCCACTCTCTGGACCAAAACTGATCTAAAATGGTCTAGTCCAAAAATAAAAAACAAAAAATAAAACAAGTCAGTCCATTCTATAGCAAGATCAGGTGCAGTTCATTATCCATTCCCATTTTTTTCTCACACCCACATATAAAAAATTTACAGGTAAAATTATGTGTCTACATTAAGTAATGAGCATTTCAGTGTTCTTCAGTACTGTCCTTAATTGTTGTCCACTCCAAAGCCTAAATTATGACTTCATACTATCTCTGAAACATAGATCATAAGACCCTTTCATTGAAGGCTTCTCTTTTTGCACAAAAAAACATCAAAATAACCAAACAGGTAATAGTTCAAGTAAATGTCTGGGTTACATTCCATATTGAAATGGCATGTAATTCTTTGTCCCTCAAGGATCACAAACAGCCTTGTAAACTTATCTTAGATGAGTTTATAAATAAGAACCACTCATGACAGAATGGCATTCTCAGCCTGTGGGAGATGAGAGTCCACTGAATCATGCCACATAGATGGAAAATGGTTTGGGGAGTGTTATTTTATCCAGGGAAAAACAAAGCAGATATTTCACTCTCTAGATGAAAGGACATGCTGTCTACTCTGAGACAGACAAAATAAACTGTACATCCTAATTTAGTACTATGTTTAATAAGCCCCTAACATACCAAAAGTTGAGGTCAAGTGACCTCAAAAATGAGAAAAATGTTAGCTTTGCCATCATATATGAATACATCAAACAATAAAATCTCCAAACATTTTGCCAATTTTTGTTAAAAGGGAAAATAACACAGCAGGTTAATGAACTCACAATTTGGAGAAAGTATGATGAGCTTACCATACTCCATGTAAATATAATATGCAAATCTTAATTATGCCTGTATTATTTTCTATTTTCTAAATAGAAATGATGAACACATTTAAAAAAGTTTCCATAAATGTACACACTAACAGGATAGCTATAATAAAGTACCATTTTTTTGCAGATGAAAATTGTCTATTAGCAATTTGACATGGTTCAACCTAATACACTTATAATATAGTCAAGTAAGCCACAAATTACCCAGTACATTTAAAGATAAATATCTTTGAATACCTAAGGCTGAAGTAAAGTGGTTATGCCAATAAATAGGAGGATATGTGCTGGGAATCTGATACAGATGGAATGGAGTGGCCAGTGAATTTGATTTTTTTTAAATTAAACAGAGCATATTAGATTTAAAAACATGCTCTGTATTTTTATTTTTATTTATTTTATTTTTTAATTATTTTTAAAAATATTTTTATTTATTTGACAGAACGAGAGAGCACAAGCAGAGGGAGCAGCAGAGGGAGAGGGAGAAGCAGACTCCCTGCTGAGCAGGGAGCCCGACATGGGGCTCAATCCCAAGACCCTGAGATCATGACCTGAGCTGAAGGCAGACGCTTAACTGATTGAGACACCCAGGCGCTACAGCTCCTAAGTCTTTCATGGTGTAGAGAGAAATGTCAGAAGTAAGTGTTTGCCACCTCTTCGATGACTAAATTTTATCTAGTGTTGCAGCAAATCACTGTATAAAAATAATGTATAAATAAATAAATAGAAAGATAAATAGATAAATAAATAATCTTTTCCCAAGATTATACTTTTTGGCCTGGCTATGTACCTGTCATGTAAAACATGACATAATTTTATATGTTCAGGAAGAACTCACTCTCAATTTTGCCAAACAATGGTATCACATGTTTATCCCAAAGCATAAATTAGTGGTTAGTACACCAAAAAATTAGTACACCAAAAACTGCAGGGAGAAAGATGATCCTTCAAATATTGTGTGAAATACTCCTCACATACCAATGACTAGAGCTTTTAGACTATGCCTTGGTCATAACCACACTATAAGGCAACTGTTCAAGATTGGGTACTGTTAAAAGCATGAAAACTAAAAGCATAAAAGATGGTAAAGGGAATTGTTACTCACTGACATGCTAGCCTTTAAATTTATGATCCTGAAAATGGACTAGCCGGGATAGAGCTTTAGAAAGACCTTATCTTACTAAATTGTCCTCTATGATTTTAAACTGTTATTTCTTCTGCAATTTTGTTTTCTTTGATCAACACTTACTAATGACCACAGTGAGCCTAGTGTCAGCAAGTTCATACACCACTATGCTATATTTCTTCATTAGCATCTTGTAAAATGTTGTGAGACTAACTTCCCAGGTTTCAGGAACCATCTGCTGAACTTGACAGTTCAAGTATTTCACTTAATGGCTGGAACTGTAATGTAATATCCATGTGGGCTCTTTAATAATAAAATTGAAAACCTATTCATTTTCATGAAGGCTGCTATCAAACCGTATCTTAGGTCAAAAAATAAAAGACTTCTCTCAGTTCAAATCTAAGGACACAAAATGGAGTCGTGGCAGCATTTTTCCAAGCTAGGTTTAGCTGTTCTGTAAGATCTGTCTTTGTTTAGAAAAGAAAATTTCATCCTTCCTTTAGACTGAATAGTTGATACCATCTTTTTCTTCTTCCTCCTCTTTATTCCCTCTCCATCCTCTTTCTTTTCCTCTTCTCCTAGTCTCCATCACTGTAACCAGGACCACCAACACCACCGCCATCATCATCATCATGTATGAAAAGGGCTGTAGGTTGGGTTCAAGAACAAAAGATAAAATCCATTCCCTTAAGGGATCTGTACTTTGAAAAGGGAGAAGGGTATAACATACATTACATAAAAAGATAAATGATAAGAGAAGCCATTCATTAAATGCTAAACAAACTTTTAGAAAATAATTATTCCAACAATTCAAAAAAGTGGTTAACCCTTTAGCATCCTTTAATTTTTGAAACTGACTCTCTGCCTCAAGGAAGTTTGCTTAGTTATGTTTTAAATGGTCGCAATGTGTTATGGAAGACAGGAAAGGAGACAAATCTGAATTTAGCAGACTCCTACAATGCTGCAAATATGATGAGAGGCCCGTCCACCAAGTCACTGCTTCATCTAAAACTCACGTTAAAACCACCAAACCCAAAGATAATGGTAGAGAAAATTAATTCCCCCCAAAATATGGGTTTTCCTGTATTTCAAAAAAAACCCCACTCTCAAAAAACCAGGACTGAGTAATACAGATTAAGTTATACAGAAAGTGAGTTCCAGTCGAAACAAAGAGTCAGGGCTGTAGCAAGTCATCTGATCTGGGAACCCATAAGTCAGTTGGCCAATCAGTATGACTGACTACAAAAACTGCTAGATTTTCTAAATGTTTGAGGTTTATAGAGAAAATGTGAGTGAATTGTTTCTGAATTCTAGATCTTACAATTTAATTACAATTTTCTATTGTGGGTAGATGAGTAAAGAAATTTAAAATGTTTCAAATTCAGTTATTCTGTAAGCTGCATTCACAGTCAACTTTTACTACAAAAGGATGAATTTTTTTAAAATTTGATGAACATCTATAGAACCTCTGAAGTATAAGCAAACCATTAATTGAATCTGGGTTTGGTAAGATGTGGGCACTACTAAAGACCATCAGAACTTCTCAGAGCCTAAGTAAGGTTGGTTTTAATAAACAAGCCGCCACACTCAATGTGATGTATACAAGTTCCATTGCTCAAATAATGCTCAAGCCTATATTTTTTAAATTCATTCTACTTGTAACATACTTGAAGGTATTTTAACAAAAATGAATACAATTCTTTACTACCACTGAAAAAGAAATTCTTGGTCTAGAATTCCAAAATTTGCATTTGAATGCTATTATTATGGTAAAAAATAATTTTTCTAACTAGAATCACTTTTTGTCCAAGTTGAAATTAAAACTATCTCATGTGTGATAGACACTGGGGAGGATATGTGCTATGGTGAGCACTGTGAATTGTGTAAGACTATTGAATCACAGACCTGTACCTCTGAAACAAATAATACATTATATGTTAAAAAAAGAAGAAGATAGTAAAAAGGGTAAAATGAAGGGGGGAAAACCAGAGGGGGAGATGAACCATGAGAGACTATGGACTCTGAGAAACTGAGGGTTCTAGAGGGGAGGGGGGGATGGGTTAGCCTGGTGATGGGTATTAAAGAGGGCACGTTCTGCATGGAGCACTGGGTGTTATACACAAACAATGAATCATGGAACACTACATCAAAAACTAATGATGTAAAAAAAAAACTAATGATGAATGTATGGTGATTAACATAACATAATAAAATTTAAAAAAAAAGAAAAAAACTATCTCATGTCATTAAAATCCTCTTTATTCTCTGGGTATTTGTATGAGGTTTTCTTCTTGTTCCCTGTAGAGTTGAGTTTGAACTAAATAACTATTGACCAAAGAGTGCATCCATAAAGTAAAAAGACATTGGATATTGCTAAGAAAACTATAATCCAATTTATTAATTAATGTTAGCATATATTGACACTAGGTACTTGATATGAAATGCTTTGGACAGTGCCCGGATTATTAAATATTAGCTACTGTATTTACTATTTTTATTAATAAAATAATCATGTTAATAAAGGCAGTAAGCTATGTTTTAGATGTGCAATCACTAACTTGAAGTACAAAATTGATATGGTATATAGACTATTAAAAATGAAAATACTGGGGTGCCTGGGTGGCTCAGTTGGTTAGGCGTCTGCCTTTGGCTCAGGTCATGATCCCAGGGTCCTGGGATCAAGTCCCCCATCAGGCTCCTTGCTCAGCAGGGAGTCTGCTTCTTCCTCTCCCTCTGCCCCTCCACCCACTCATGCACTCTCAAATAAATAAATAAAATCTTTTTAAAAATGAAACTATCTAGTAATGTAGGAAATGTGGAGAGGCATCTCAAAAACTAAAAAAAAAAAAAAAAGGCTATGTTTTTGGGGAAAAGGATTTGCCATGTATTATTTCTTTATTTGATTTATTTATTAGAACTTTTTCTCATCAAATAACCATAAAGGAATATAAGCAATTATAAAGTTTTTCTTCCACATGTTATATTATTAAAAAAATAGCTAATTCATCATTCAAAGAACCTTTCTATTGGAAGAAGTAAATTGCATTAAAAGAAAGAGAAAGCATTTGCCAAAACATTGAAATTTCTATTATTAGAGTGGAAAATGATAATTAGCAAAATTTTTCAACGGACTCACTTTTACTTGAGAATAAATAAAAAGCCTGCATGCTCCATAATAGGAGGAAATATGTGTTTTATGTTCCTAGCATCATTCTCAGAGAAAGATTCTATCAAATTGCTCTCTTTTGTAGAGGTAGGTATAATAAAAGATCATTTCTCATATAACAGAAATTTAGGTCCAAAAACATTAAGTGATTTAAACTATGTGTCAAAATGTCTTTCTTTTGGAAATCATTCTGTTGTACACAGCAGTAATGTTCCAACATGTTGTTCTACCTTAATACTTGAGGAACACACATCATTTAAAAGCCAAAAGTCATCCTTCCCTTTTTCTTCTGACCTCAGATTTGCTCATATTGTAACTTAATTCCCCAATGCACTCTACAACACATCCCAATTAGCTCCTGACTTTTATCTGGAACTAAAAAGTTAAATTCCCTACTCACAATTTGAAAGAAACAAGTCAGTTATCTTGCGTTTTTCTTTCCTTTTATTTTCACGGAGCAAAGAAGGAAATTTCTTTCAGATTAAGAATATCCAAGACAATGGTCACAACTTGAATAGAGAACACATGGGGAAAACATGAATTATTTTCATAATGTCAGCTAATCCACAGCTGTGCCACCTGTTAGTATGGATGATATCCAAAAGGATTTTGAAAACAAGCCAGGCAGTCTGTCTTCAATGTATGAAAAAGGAAACTGTCAAACATTTTGCATGGTGGGGAGGGGTTTATGTTCAAAGGAAAATGGAGGCCAAAATTGACAAACTAGCAGTTATCTTCCGTATTCTATGAATCCCACATGAGCCATTTGCCTTCTGGACTAATTAAGGAATAATTAATTTCTAGAACCATTTTGAAGTCATCACTCTAAGTACATTCTGTATCAATATCTCCATCCACTACACTGGACTTCTCACTTAGTCTCCTTAAATGTTTAAGATTAAGTTTCAATTCAGGGAAAAAATGAAGTCACTATATCAAGCAAGCACTTTCATTTTAAAAGGTTAATATACTCATTCTAATGATACCGTAAAATAAAACCTATCATGTATCCATTATCCTACCAAGATGGTAGGTAGAACATGTGTTATTGAGCATTCTGGAACTCTGAGACAAATAGCGCCACAGTTATAAAAAACAAAATTAAGCAATTGATCCAAAAAAAAAGATGACAAAATTCTATAATATTATATCTAAATTGCAGAAGTCATAATAACCAAAGCAAGGTAGAAGTTCTAGGAATATCTGCTGAGTCTTATGAAAAACACACCTAATGTTCCCCACTGACAAGTGTCTGAGGGCTACACTTGATAACCACATGATAATGATTTCTTAGACTCCAGTATTAACTGCTAGTAAAAGCACAGCTGCCAAATCACAAGACAGATTTCTCCTACACACTTTATAAAATCTGAACCTCGCTGTTTCCTCTAGCTTTGTTATTCAAATATCAAGAAGGCAACTGACAATATTTGCTGAGATGAAGCCTATTGCCTTTTTCATGAGTCTGCAAGTAACCAACATCCAAGATGCAAAAGGAGGCTAATTAATTCTTCCATGTAAATGACTATTCAAAGGTTTTTGATGTTGTGATTGTTATTCTCCTAGCCACTGTTCTATGGATTTCAATGGTATACTATTAAAGATTCCAATTCTATTAATAAAGCAAACACGTTAATGCATCTGGTTCTTTGACATCTTTGCAATGGTTCTCAAAGTATTTTACTACCAATACTTGCTTACTGATAGGTAGTGGTTTTAGGTTGAACTAATTATTCAATTATAAAAAACGACTGATGAGGGAAAAAGTCAGAATTACCTAGGATAGAGAGTAGTGTCAAGTTGAGATTTAAGTATACAATAAGTATACATTTGGTTCGGCTGCCACGTAGCAGGTTAAAGTTGGGGAAAAGTTCTTAACATTAAGCCCTTTACATAAGTCTCCTAGAAGGATCTGGACATTTGTTTTATTTAGAGGTCTTTTGATTGTAAAGAACAGAGATTCACTCAGATTAACTGAGGGATGGGCAGCTCAGTCACTATAATGATATTTGGAGGAATCGAGAGACCCTCAGGGCACATCGAGAAGCATCTTTTCTCAATTCTCAAGAGGGGAGTCCCGCTGACCCAGCTCATCTTTTTGGAATAAACTCTCACAGGTGATAGATTGCTGGCACACCTAGGGATTGCTGCCCTTGACAAAGCTGTCCACATCTGGCCAAAAAAGCCACAGTCGGTGATAATGAACACCGCCATAAGTTATAGAGCACGGCTGATTAGTGCAGTAGAAGTGTGTGGTTGAAGCAGAGCCACTTAAAAAAAAGTTGTGGTAGGTAGGCCATTATTGACAGGGTGTGGCCTCAATCTGAATGGCTCTCCTCCTCGCTACTATGTGACTTCCATCAAGTTAATCAACCTATTTGATTTTTAGTTTCCTCGATATTAGTACCGCTTAAGGTCATTGTGAAGAGTCAATGAGTTAATTTATGTAAAGTCCTTAGGCCACTATCTGTCATGGAAATCACTGGGCAATTTAAGTTGCCCAATATCCTCTTTTGTCATAAAGCCAAAGCTACCTCCCTTTTCACTTATTACAGTGGTGTCTTTTCTTTAGAGATGACGTTTGTCTCAAGAAGGGTTAGGCTGCAAAGTCATCCTTCAAGGCCAAACTAACATGAGTCAAAAAAATTTTCGAGGGGTGCCTGGGTGGCTCAGTCTGTTAAAACATCTGCCTTCAGGTCAGGTCATGATCCCAGGGTCCTGGGATGGAGTCCCGCATCGGGCTCCTTGTTCAGCGGGGAGCCTGCTTCTCCCTCTGCCTCTGCCTGCCATTCCCTCTGCTTGTGCTCGCTCTCTCTCTTGCTTGCTCCCTCTCTCTGTCAAATAAATAAGTAAAACCTTAAAAAAAAATTTTTTTCGAGAAGAATTTCAGTCAGCCCATAAATACGATACATACACGTTTGTACGTTGACTTCTTTATGGTGATGCATGTAGAAATGTATAATGTAAAACGAAAAGTATATAATTACGAGCAGGCACATCAAACATAAATGTACAGTATTAATTATGAGATAAACATTAAGATTGAAAGAGAGAAAAAATAAACCCATGTACTGTCCTTTCATCCAGATATTCTTGTTGGTTTTAATAAGCTAAGGATATGCTGACATGACACATGCATGCTGGACTAAAGATGAATGAATGACGGCCATTAAACCATAGTCATATGATCAGTGTTGAGATGATGAAACTATGCCTTGTCACACGAGTTTGAACTTCTACTTCCTCTAGTGACGTAGTCCTCGAGGGTCACCAAGGGTTGATTTCTCTTGAGGAGAGGGTAAACCGGACATCAGTGTTGGAAGGGAGGTAGTGGTTGTCTCTGTTTACCTCAAGAAGCTGACACACAGATTCATACACTGCTGCTAATTATACAAGAAGAACATGGTAACACTTTAGCCATTATCTTTTGAGACAATGAAACATTTCTGGTATATTACATGTCATTTTTGAGGCTTTGTTTCATATGATGTTCATGTTCAGAAATGACGTCAATCAGTTTTTGGCTATTTGGAACAGTTCAGCTAATTTATGAAGATTCCAACTTGCTAGCTCTTCCTGTTCATTACTATTTCCTTTTTATCTCTGTATAATTTCGTCATTTCTTCTAATCATTAATTCAGCAGCTTTGACCTCCTCCTAATTCAGTAACTCGTTCATTGAGGTTGTCTATAAAGTAATGGTCACCCACTTGGTTGGCCACCTGAACACACATTCACTAATTCACTATGATCAGACTCACTTAAATCATTTACATCTTTTCCCATAGGACTGGGCAAAACATTCCAGACATAGTTGCATGTCTACAAGTCATAAATGTATACCTTTTAAATCTTTGTAAAAATCTCTTCATGCACTTTGCTCAGTCTCTCTACAGTAACTGAAACCCTTGTTGCCATGATTGGATGACCATGTACTTCAATTTTTGACAACAGGGATGCTAGCTTTATTATGGCTGTATCCAAGGGCCACATTCAAAATAGCTTCTTTCCTTTTCCTCTTTCTTTTTCTCCAATATCAGAATACTGTTGGTTGCTTTAGTTGGACCCAAGATCAAGTAATTGGCTTTCATTTAGAGGGCATGTTTTACAAAAAAAAAATACATGTTTCTTAAAACACTAGCCTCCCACTCAGCACAATAAGATACTCACCTTTTGGGACAGTGGCAGAAATGGATGTAGCAACAGATTAATGACCCCATTTCAGTTTCACACCAAGCCATTGAGCAGAATGACTGGTGAAGTCACCCACACTTTTAAATTATCCTCTCTTCCAGGATGAACATATACAGTTAAATTAGGGTAAATATTAGGACTGCTTTCAATTGCCTTTTACAGATTAAATAGGGAAGGAAGATCTCATTATGAATAAAACTATATTTCTTATACAAAATCTTTTTAAGTCTGTAAGTTTGAACTATATTTTTTCAACTATGTTTATGAAACCACTGGCTTCCATTTTATATTGTAGTTGAATTTGGAAGTGGACATGGATAAATACTAATGTGAATTCAAGTCTTTCTAATTTGTAACAGAGAAAAATAGATTTAAATTGTAAGAAGGGACAGGAAAGCATCTTTCAAATGGGAGAGAATTCTGTGATATCTGCATTATTACTTAAGAAAATTCTGTGCAATTTAAGAGACACAGGATGAAAGTTAATGCACAGCGCTCTTTTCCTTTAAAGTTGATGGATCATTAAATCTGTCCACCTAAACTCTTAAAAAATCTCTCATGATTAATCTGCTTGTCAAGTAGCTTTCCAACTTAGATCCTCTAATTTGCATTGTTTCCTCCACCCCTGCACATGCATAGAGAGCATTTATGTGCAAATATAACTTTCTAAAAACAAACTTATATAGAAAAGGTGTCATCGGCATAGTTGAAAGGAATAGACCAGGAATGATGAGAGTTAGATCTTCTCAATTAATAAAAAAAGCTTAATCATAGATATTTAACTTACATCTTTACGTACTGATAGACCATCATACAACTTTTAATTTTTAAAAAACTGTTTTCCACTACTGTTCCTGATTTAAATATGCACTCCTTAATAATAAAAAAAAACCCACAAAAAAATGAAAAAACCCGCTGCAACAGGACCTTCCCTCATCACATCGCTGCTGCCTCCACCCCCATGAAGGAAAGATTTTCAGTGTTACCTGAGAAAAACATTATAACTAATTACATCATTTTTCTTGGTTCCTGCCTCTACCAAGGCTTGCTCAGACATTTCAACCTGTTATCACAATCCACAATTTATCTCAAAATTTTATTTACTGCAATGAATATCACTTCTCTATGTGAAAATTATCAGTTTATCTTTCCTTGACCAAGAAGCACTCTCCTTACGTGCTATAAAAAATATTAAAATAAGATACTTTATTCCTAAAGTAAAACAGTCAACAGAGATGCCTTTTAAGGGTGAAAATTACCAGGAAAATTGCCATTTCAAATCACTGGTGAATAATTAAGCTATTTATTCACACAATAAAGATAGTTGAGGATTTTTTTATTTAAAAAACAGATCACATGATATCTATGTAGATTATTGCGTTTCTTTACAGAGTATCATTAACGAGTGTGCTAGGGACTAAAATTTGGACATTACCTTATCTATTAACTTCCTCTATTGCCTTTATAAAATACTTAAATATTTAATGTCAATAGTCTTTGATTATATAGATGTGTTGAGTGTGTGTGTGTGTGTGTGTGTGTGTGTGTGTGAAGAGACTCAGCAAAGCTGAATGGCTCAAAATCATGAAAACTGTACTGTGCTTCCAAACTACCTGTTTTTTCCTGTAAAATAAAGTCTTCTAAAATAATGCATTTACATACATTCAAAACCAAATTTGACAGCTAAATCTTTCCAATACTACTCTTCAGTATTACCTTTGTGTAGTAATACCTGTGCCTCTCTTTGCATCCTAAGACCACAAGAGCGTTTTGTGTAACATTACATAAGTCTGAGAACAGGGATGAGAGAAAATGCTGCCGATCCTGAGACAGAGCCACAATTCCCTCCAGAGCTACCACTTGTCACACACACACAAATTCTAGAGTGTCTGAATCATTTGAAATTGTCAATATTTGGCCAGTTTTAACCTATAAAAATGACAATTTTACTTTAATTTATACAGCCAGATAGATATACCTACAAAGGCTAAAAAATGCATCAGAAAATACCTTTGACATTTATTACTCAGAAGTTGATTATCGTCAACTCCATAGAAAGGAAAACCTTACCATCACTATGCACTCTGAAAATTTATGAACCTTTGCTCCACCTATATTAAAACTAAATTGCGTCCACACAAAGAAAAAAAAGATTTTTTTAAGACGATGCACCAACCAGAATAGAATATATATATACGCTTGGTCTTTGTTCTATCAGATGTCCATCCAAAGGTATTGATAATGGTTACATCATCAGATTTTTAGCCACAACTAGCTCCAAATATTGCATCTGTGGCTCACACCAGGAGTCCCTGCCCAGCTCAACAAGCATGAAAACATGAAATAAAAGAACGTTAACAAAGACTGGTCTAAGAAAGAGATCGCAACAATACCACAATGCTCTTATCACCAAACTCGACTATGCATTGGATACTTAGATCTGAAAGATTTGCAAATAACGACAACATTCAAGCCAGACATTATTCCAAGTGAGGAACAGGCTAAAAGGGAAACAAAAAAAAAATGCCTTCCAAGAGAGAAACATTCATTAGCCCTACTGGCAAGTGTCTAAAGCAAACAAGGAAACTGCAAAATAATTACTTAGTTACAAACAAACCCTTTTTAGAACAGTACCTTTTTGTGTCTGTCCCTCTTCCATATTCTCTTCCATGGCTACCTTTCTTCAGTAGAATCTGGTACACGGAATTAATCAAAAGCTCAATTAGATGTTGGAAAAACTGGTGATTTTTTTTTCCCTGGGAAGCTCCCACAGCAGTGGCTTGGGCAAGTCCTCCGAGCTTAGCTAAGGCTCCCTCGCGCCTCTTGTTTGCTTGGAGACAGGCTGTCAAGTGTAATTTCATTCAAATTACTCTTCCGTGAAGATTATCAATTTTTCTTCTCAAAGCTGCCCATTGTGTACCACTGTAAGCAGGTATTCAAGCAAAGAGCCTGAGAATTTTGGGGGGAAATTTGGTCTGAATCCCAGTAGCCGAGACTCTGTGATTCACAAGCCTCGCTTTGCATTTAAAATGGGGAAAAGAAATTGAGGTTTGTATGGAAATCTGGGCTTTAAATTGGAAAGAGGCTGAGCTGTGAACAGATGGAGGGGTGTCCTCCTAACATGAAGCAGACCACCAACCCATGATTCCCCCTCTTTGCCACCAGAGTGGGAAAGCCCGGATTCCTGCCGGTTCTTTATGCCGCAGCTCTGCTTCTCACCAGTCAGATACCTTGCGAAAATGCATTTTCCTTTGCTCTGCTCTCTGAGTATCTAGTTAATTTGATTTAAAAGTGGCAAGAAAGGATGCAACTAAACCACCTCAGAGTTTATCTGTACGAGTTTAGTATTAACAGAGGTTTTGTAAGCTCACACCTTTCAGATTTAAAAAGATATAAAAGTATGGTTTTCAAAAGAATGAGTATAAACCCTTAAGCCTGAAAGATATATTTTAAGTAATTATTTTACTTCCGTGCCAGAAGATTCTTAAAGGAAAGGGAGAAAAACACTGAAATTTTTAAAAAGGCATCTATTGATGTCTTGGTAATTAATTGTTATCATTTTAGTCCACCAAAACTGCTGCTTTTAAGTGGGAATCTGATTTTAAATGGGAATTGTTTCAAGGGTCATTATTGGGGAATGAGTAGAATAATAGAAGGAACAAATTCTAGATAAGGAACAACGGGATAAGCAATTTATAATGGGAAGCTGCAGTCTGATTTGGAATGCAAATCACAACCCTGCAGTCTGGCAATAAATTAGCATTTGTACTTCAGCCCACTGAGTGAGAGGGCACAGTCCAAGAGTCTCAGTACTTCGCAAAAGGTATAGTGAGAAAATACAGTTTCTCTTTCAAGGGGGCATAAACCCTTACTACAGCATAAAGTATAAAGAAAGGAAGAATCCCTGTCTCTGTCTCCATGTCCAAATAAGCAAGCACATGGAGAAACACACACACACACACACACACAATTTCCTTACGATTAATGAAAAATAATTCACATCCTAATTATCCACAATATATCAGAGCATATATTTCACATGTTTTTTAAAGTGGGTCAGTAACACGCTACATACACGCCACCTTCGGAATCATTACAAAAGCAACTATTTAGAGGCAAGACAATTCTTGTACAGCATTCCACTTTATTTCTCATGATTTCTCCTAAAAGAATGTTTAGCCTTCTTACTTCTGCAGTCATCTGCTATTTATTTTCCCTATTCAAATGAATTTAACCCACAGGTAAGTATAATTCAAATAAATAAAAAAACCTCTCTCTTCTGAATATACTTCAATCTATATTCAAGGGTCTGTGAGCAAGCTGCTTACTCAGGGCACAGACTGAAAGAAAGAAACCATGAGGGAAATCAAAGAGCCAAATCAGAGCAGCATCTCTGCTCCAACTTATCCCTAGGCTGACATAACCTGGCGTTTAGTCAAAACAGAATGGAGCATCACTCCTCATTTATATTCTTTCCTCATTTTATACCACAGAAATCATCAGTGAAAAATCATTAATAGTAATAGCAGTAGAAATAATGATGCCACTTTAAATTTCTAGAGCACTTTACAAGCTACAAAACACATTCATATGCATTAACCCATTGGTAAAACCAATAGGAAAAGTATTATTTTTCCCTCATTTCGTGCTGGACAAAAACTGCGACCCAAGGAGATCCAGGGACCAAGTAAGTCTCAGAACCCATGTCAGCGATTCCTTGGCTAATGCTGTGACCCTGGAAGCCACTTGTCCTGCCCACACTGTTCCATGATGAGAGTCTCCAGCATCTTCACACCTCAGCCTTTCGTTTCCACCATGCATGGGAAAGAAAGAGAAGAAATGATAGGGAAATGAAAAGCATGCATTGGAAAAGACGGGTGGAAAAATAACTAGACTTTTCCTTCTGGAAGCTTTGTTGTAGATCAACAAAATCCTTTAATAATCAACTTTTTCTCTAAAATGGACTTTTTCACACAAAAATTGTTAACAAGAGTCCCTGGGTGGCTCAGTTGGCTAAGTGCCTGCCTTCGGCTCAGGTCATGATTCCAGGGTCCTGGGATTGAGTGCTGCGTTGGGCTCTGTGCTCAGTGGGGAGTCTGCTTCTCTGCCCTTCCTCTGGCTCATGCTCTCTCTCTCTTTCTCTCAAATAAATAAATAAATAAATAAATAAAATCTTTAAAAAAATTGTTAACAAAAGAAGACAAGAGCAACTTATTCTGATTTTTTTAATATATGAAGAACCACCCCAAATCCAGGCTAAACAGATTCTTATGAGCAGAAACATGCACACACACAGCTTCCTTATGGCCATCACTTCTCAGAGAGCCAAGATTATTTTTTTATCATGGTCAAGCATATGTGACATAAAACATACCATTTTAATCATGTTTAAGTGTACAGTGCAGTGGTATTAAGTATGGTCACATCTTCTGCAGCCATCACCACCATCCATCTCCAGAATGTTCTCATTTTCCCAAATGGAAACTCAGTCCCCACTAAACACGAATTCCCCATTTCCTTCTCCCCCTATTTGAGGACAGGTGAGTTGCTTGGCTGATTGTTGTTTTTAGGATTGTTTTAAAATCTTGATCTCATTTGAACTTAAGATATTTTGAACAACCAAGTATCTGAACGCTAGTTAGAAAAGAGAAATGAATGGCATTATTGCAGATGAACCATATGAATCCTAAAATATGCTACATGAGCCTTAAGAACTGGCAACGCTGTTTCTTTTAGATTTCCTTTAAGACCTAGAAGCTGAAATGACGAGATGCCCCAATCTCATATTCTTTCCATTATACCACAATGCATTTGCCACACTGTTGTAGTCATTTATTTAAACTATGTGGTGTGGGTTCACTAGGTAGTTTAAAAATAGGATAATGAATGTTAGATATGATTTCCCTTTCAAATAGTGTCTCAGAAATATTTACAATGTTTATTACATTTTTCCTGCATAAGCTAGAAGACACATTAGTCACTAAACCTAAACCCATTCAGTCCTCATTTCTCTTACATCACCTTAATTTGGAGCTGGCTCTTTCTTTAACACCTCATCTTATTTTTACAGACATTTAATTATATAAACCAAGAAAATATCTACATATTCTTCTATTATATAATTCAGTCATCACTGTGATACAATATTCAAAATACAGTCTAGTCAACAGAGTTGCAGATGAAATAAGTTGATGGCTCCAAATACAGCATCAACTTTAAGAAGTGGAAAAAAAATGTTTAAGGTCTTTGAGTCAGATAACAAAACAGACATGTGAAACCATGAACAAAGTATAGTATAGACACGTTGAGAACTGCTTTAGTTCCTCAAATGTTTCAGACACAGATCCAACCCTGTCTTGAAAAGGAAATGTCTTAGTTGGTTTCTTCCTACATTTCAATAAAAAAGAATCTTTCTGGCTGCTGGTTGAAGTTCTAGGTCAGAAACTGACTTCTACACATTTTCTTAAAGAAAATTAAAACCACCACAAACACTTTGCTGTTTTAAATGTATTATAAAAGTAGCATAACATTCTTTGGAGTTTTATAATTGTATAATGCAGTCGATGCACAGAATGACCATGGTCTTTACAGGTCTTGCTAAACTTAAGTATCATTATTCCTACTCCCTTTCATTATTTAATTGTACAAATGTTTATTTAGCATTCTTATATGCATAGGAACTTGCTGGAGGCAAGAGATACTAACAAAAAAATTCTGGCCCTAATGATGTTCATAGTCTAATAGCACAAACAAGTCACAAATCACACATTGTATGACAAGTGATATCTAACTGGGATAAAAACGCACAGGTTGCTACATGAGCTTACAGCAAGGATACCTAACCTATTATTTAGTTTTGATAGTTGAGAAAGTTTTCTTGCTTTCCTAGAAAGTATAGGATGATCTGACCTGATACCTAAAGGATGTGATATTCTCCAGGAAAAAGAGAAGGCAGGGGAAGGGAGCAGGAAAGGTTTTCTAGACAGTTGAAACTGAATAGTCAAAAACTCATAAAGAGAGGTATTCTTCTGATTGCATGGAATGGACTAACACCTGGCCACATGGGCGGTTGGAAACCCTCTTTTACTGTTTATGGGGCATCTTATCCCCAAGGTGTTCAGGAGTCTTGTGCTGGAAAATCTGGTCCTGAGACTTGGTCCCCAGAGTTACTAAAGAGGCAAGGGAGACACTCCAGAGACCAGTCCTGTACCCTAGAAGACTAGAGTCTTAAAAGGGAGAAGATGAGAAACCCATTATTAGTCACCCCAAGAAATTACCTTTAGTTCTTTCAGGCTCTTTCACACTAAGACCTTTCCCTGTGAATCTATTCATACTGTCTTTTCAGAGTTGGCCAAGCCTGCTATCATGACAATGTCGTGGTCCTGTTTACAACTGGTCAATGGTTTGCCCCTGTTCTTAGGACAAAGTTCAACCTACTTAGTTTGGTGGGAGAGATGGGGTATCATGTGGCAGGAGCCTGGCTCTCAAGCCTAACCTCCCCCAGTTATTCCTCACCCACTTATCTCCTTCTCATTTCCCCAAAGTGTCTATTTTTAAGTGTTGTTCCTTTTGCTTAAAACACTTTTCCCTCCGCCCTTAGAGAGCTAGATCCACTCACTTATCAGATCTTAGTTTAAACGAATTGATCAGAGAACAGGCCTTCTGCAGCACTGATAATATATGTCATCACAGAGTTATTCCCCAAAGTTGGCATTTTACATTTATTTACCCCACTGGCCTGCAGCCCACAAGCCCCATGGGGTCAGAGACTCTATCCACCTCCTACAAGGCAAACACACAGCAAGCTTTCACTAGATATTTGTAAAACTCACGAATAAATAAATGAAATGATAATAATGAATGAATGAATACATTCATGGCTTAAAATATACTTTCTCTTACATTTAGCAGCTTCCACAAAGTTTTAAAGTGTGGACACTATTTACAATAATTCCAGGAGATACAGGTTGTGTTCATACACAACAAAGGCCATGCCTGAAGAGCTGAAGGCAGAATGATAAAGAGATATTTCAAAAAGCAAACAGTAGAACAAAAAAGTAACTGGGAAATTATTAATTGTGTGCCACGTTTCCTTTGCTAAGGGAAAGCTACACTGTCGTAAGCACCAATTATAAGGAGAGACAGTAAATTTCTATGAGTGACACCCCTTAGATCAAATTTACCCTTCCAAAATAAGAATAATCATTTATAAGTATTTACTGTAAACCAAAAAGTTGCTAAAAAATTTAGAAGTTCTAAATAGTTTCGTCTCTCTCCAAAATGCTAGCAAACTAGAGAAAACCCAAACGCTTTTCGTTAATTATGTTTTCCCTGAAACATGCAGAAACCACGCTGGGTGAGGTGGGGGGGGGGGGCAAAGAGCGGGGAGGAGGGAATGGTTAAAGCATGCTTCCAAAAAGCAGTGTTGTAACCAGCAGTGACCTGTGTTTAGCAGCTCAAAATCCAAACTCTGCTACCAACTGAGAAAGAGATAATAAAAAATGGCCCAAGTTGGTTCTTTATTTTCTCAGAAATGCTATTTAAATTGAGCTCACCAGAAAAGCAACTGCACAGCTCAATCACACACTCAACTTGTATTGATTCACTAACTACCATGTAGCAGAAGCTGGGCTAGGTGATCAGGACAGACGTGGTTCCCTGCTCTCACAGAGCTAACAGCTCAGCCCAAAGAGAGACACAATTAAACAAGTTCTTGGAACATATTACAGAAGCAATAATAATAATAACCAAAATTGTACTCAGCCCTTAGGCATTTATGATTACCCCACTTAATCTTCAAATAACCCTATCAGGTAGTTCCTATTATCCCCATTTTTACAGATAATGAAATAGGCACAGAAATGTTCAATTCTTTACACAAAATAACATAGGCATTCTGACTCCAAAGACCATTCTTCAAACCACCCCTGTGTCTGCCTACACTTACATAAGTAGTAGACCCAAGAGCATTTAAGATGAGCTAAGGCTCTTGTCACAAAGTCCTAATTCAAACATAACATTATACATAGTAATAAATACCTGTATGTCCAGGTATCCAACATATAAAATAAAGTATTGAAAGATTACTGTGCCCCTTTGTTAACTGCATTCTACTCTTTATTTCCCCAAATCCTACCTCTCAGCCCTGTTAACCACCAATCAGTCTCAGGGTGTTTTTATTCCCTATACTGTCCTCATAATTATATATATATATATATATATATATATTTATGTTTATATAAACTACACACACACTATTTAGTATTGCTTTGCAGGTTTTGCTATATTATTTTTTTTTAAAGATTTTATTTATTTGACAGAGAGAGACACAGTGAGAGAGGGAACACAAGAAGGGGGGAGTGGGAGAGGGAGAAGCAGGCTTACCGCGGAGCAGGGAGCCTGATGCAGGGCTCGATCCCAGGACCCCGGGATCACGACCCGAGCTGAAAGCAGATGCTTAACAACTGAGCCACCCAGGCGCCTCAGGTTTTGCTATGATTATAAATGGTATTTTATTGTATGTATCTTTCCACATCTTTTTCCCAATCTTCTGATGATATTTGTAGATCTAACTATTGATAAGCATTTAATATCGTTTCTAATTTCTAAACTACTGCAGAAAATATTACAATGAATATTCTTATGTATGTCTCTGTGTGCACATATGTAAAAGCTCTCCTATTATTTATAATATATATAATATGACTCTATATTACATATATACTGTATATGACTATATTATATATAATATGACTATTTCTGAATTCCCTATTCTGTGTCATTGGTCTACGGGTCCATTTCTGTGTCAATAACACATTTTCTTAATTACGCTAGCTTTATAATCACTTTATATTTAGAAGAGCAAGTCCTCAAACTTCAATCATTCTTTTAAAAACTGTCTTAGTAAAACCTTGGCCCCTTGGTCAACTGTATACATTTTAAAATCAGCTTTCAAATACTGTAGGGGAAAATAACTTGCATTTATCAAACTTAGGGTAACTTCCTAAAGTTAGTGAGACACAATTAACATCTTTACAAAATTGAATCAGTTTCCATGAAAGTGAGCTATCTGTCCATTTATTCAGGACTACTTTCATATATTTTGAGAATATGTGAAAATGGCCTCCCTAAAAGCTCTGTATACACTTTGTTGTTTTTATTTCTAGGTATTCTGGTTTCTTTTACAAAAAAAAAAAATTTATATTACATTTTCCCATTCTTTTTGACTGAAGTAAAGGAACACATTATTTTTTTAATTAATCCTCTAAGAAGCAAATTTGCTAACCTCTCCTATAGTTCTCATAGTGTATACATCTTGAAGTTTCTATGCAACCGTAACATCTCTGAACTAAAGCAGATTGGATTCTAATCTTTTTATTTTTATGTATTTTGTCTATCTTCCTGTGCATTCTGGGAGCACCAATGCAATGTTGAATTGAACCAGTAAATTGAACTGGAATTGTTCCACTGTGTCACCATTATATGTTGTTTGTAGTAGGTTTGGGTAGATACATTTTATCTGCATGAATAGAGATTCTCTCTGATTCCATATTGCTGAGGTTTATTTATCATAAAATACGTTGAATTTTAGCAATCTTTTCCCACAAGTATGATTTTATATATTTATTATCTCCATGAATATATTCCATTAATATATTAAAGAATTGTATCAATGTCCAAGTAACCAAATTTTCAATTAATGTTGTTTGATTTTTTTCTCTACTGGTGAAAATGGTACTCCAATAAAAAAAGCTTTACCAATTTGGTAAAGCTTTTTTAATATATGTGTATATATACATATATATATATATAATATCGATTAGTGACTACATTCATTAAACATTAACTTGCAGATAGACATAATACTCATTCAGGTTCTAACTCATTTAACACAACAATCGTCAGAGGTAGGTAATATTATTATCATTTCCCATTTTGTAGATGAGGAAACAGAATAATTTGCACAGGGGCACCTGGGTGGCTCAGTTGGTTAAGCATCTGCCTTCGGCCCAGGTCATGATCTCAGGGTCCTGGGATCGAGCCCCGCATCAGGCTCCCTGCTCAGCGGGGAGCCTGCTTCTCCCTCTCCCTCTGCCTACCGCTCCCCCTGCTTATGCTCTCTCTCTCTCTGTGAAGTAAATAAATAAAATCTTTAAAAAAAAAAAAAGAGTAATTTGTACAGATCACCCAGCTCTTAAGTGACAAAGATGAGATTCAAACCCAGAGCTTTCTGTTTCCAAATGCTCTTAATTTCAAGGCTATAAATACTGTGGAGCTGAAATCTCTGTCTGTGGCCACTTAACCACCATGATTAAAAAATACAGAGCAGTACCCAGAAAGTGAAAGAAAGGAGGGGGCATCAACAAAAGCTGCTTCTGCCACACGCCCTTAAAACACATACACATACACACACCATGCAACAGAGACTATCTCAAAGACAACCCACACTCACAACCTTGGTGGGCTGTGCCTCTCCATCAGTGGCAGGACTCTGTACAGGCTCACAGAGGTTGTCCAATTCACTTACTCTTCCAATGCATGAAGCCCTGCCAGGGAGTCACTGCACCTTTGCCTCCCCTTTCCCTGGCCAAACCTCCAGGGCACCTGTCACAACCCTCACCCATCACCACTTCAGTTCCCTGTGCCTCCTGGTGGCTCTCCTCTGTACATTACTGTTTGGCTGCCCCCAGGACAACCCCAGTTTATACAAGTTATCTTCAACTAATTACCTGGGGCACCTCCCCCAAAAATAAAATAGGGAATTACAGTAGTAGGTTTTCAGGTGTTCAACTCTGTTTGTGTTCTTGGTACAAACTCAACTTGGTTATGTTATATAATTGCTTTAATTTTGCCTTTACTATACTGAAAGCTCTTCTTTTAATTGGAAACTGCCTTTTCAATCTGGTTTTCTCTAAACACTGCTACTGCTTTTTTCCACTTTAGGAGGGAATCGGTTATAGCATTTTTGGTGCATCCCCAAATTGGAATATCATGTAGCAGTTTGTGATTATGCGAATCATGTTTACCAATATGAAAAGTTGTTCACAATAAATGAAGTGATAGAACTGTATAACAAAATAGTCTGAGTAATATATTTTATATTTTAAAGTATACATACATCTATGGAAACAACAATTTGAGAATGTTAAGAATGCTTCTTTTTAGAAAGTAGAATTTGCAATATGATTTTTTCATTGTTTGCATGCCTTTTGGTCCTAAGTGGTTTAATAAAATATTTTAATTATCAGTGAGTAGAACAACTTCATAAAGCTGACAATGTAAGTTGGTTACCACTAACTGTCACCTCCTATGTTCTTGGTGTTGGACTAACAATTCATCTAAGTTATTTCTACCACCTGAAACAACTGCGCAAGCTACCTTTCTTTTTTTTTTTTTTTTTTAAGATTTTTTTTATTTATTTATTTGACAGAGAAAGACACAGCGAGAGAGGGAACACAAACAGGGAGTGGGAGAGGGAGAAGCAGACTCCCTGCCGAGCAGGGAGCCCAATGCGGGACCCGATCCCGGGACTCCAGGATCATGACCTGAGCCGAAGGCAGTCGCCCAACCAACTGAGCCACCCAGGTGCCCGCTACCTTTCTTTCATAGGAGAAAATTGAGGTTTTCAACGGTTAAGCAACTCTCTCGAGGTGACACAGCTGGTGAATGAAGGCACTGGGATTTGAATTTTGGTCTTTCTAATTGTAAATTCATCCCTCACAACAAGGCGAATCATCCAGTACTTCATTAATACGATCCTAGGGAGCTTCATGTTAGCATTTCTTCATTTTTGAGTAAAGTCTTAGTGTTACAGGAAGGGCAATGGATATGCTATACCTTAGCTGAAGGATGAGTTATTTGTTTCTCCATTTATTTGAACCAACGTTTAACAACTTAGAAATCTCAGTTAAGCCTAACCTTACTTGTCACACTGCATGTTGCAAATGACGAGCTTATAAAAACCAGTAAATAAGAATAGAGAGTGAGAGACAGAGCAAGAAGAGAAGGGAGGCAAACACAAAGTCTGCAAAGCTGCAGTTTGCCATAAGTTCTGAGTTTTAAATACTGATTTTAAATCTTGCTCTGAGTGTTCCGGCAGACACAGATGATAGGAAAAATCCTCGAAAAAGCTGATTACACAACATGGTGCACAGAGCAATGATGAGGAAAAATAAGATTCAAGTCTTCTCAGCTTTATAATAAGCATCTTGGTCTTTCTGCTTACACATTAAATTGCAAGTCCTTTTATGGATGAAAAAAAAATATATGAAAGTCTACTCTTACATTTCCAGAGATCATCTTAGGTAACCTAAAAATTCTTATCTCATAAAAGGAAACTGCTCCTAGATTGACAACTTTTCTCATATTCAGCATGCCCTCCACCAATACACCTGTACTAGTAACTCGAAAGCAGAAAGTAATAGGCTTCTCCCAAAGAGCTATCGAGATGTCATCCACTCCCTTCTTTTCTTCTAAGAGGATGTGTGATTTTATGCATCGTTCCCTTTTTGTGTGCTGGGTATCTGCACATATTTTGGGGTTTGTTCACTTGAGCAAGAGATCTCTGATTGTGATCCACTTTCTATTAGTTAAAAGAATACAAATATGCCCACGTCCTGGCATGTACCAGAAACAGCCAGAAAACATTGTCCCAAGAAAGTTTTACTGGCAATGGCATATGGTCTATTTGGATCCAGACCATGGCTCCGGTTAGACTGACACACTTAAGCTTTCAAACACAAGTAGTTTACATCCTAAAAGTCTCTTTAGTCCATGTGCATACTATTAGGTCCAAATGAGCGTTGGAGAACACCACCTGGCTTCAGTCTAATGTGTGGCAATCATACAATCTATCAATTTGCAACTCTTCTTTATGGTTTTCTGCAGTATGTTCAAGTCCCCAGTCAACACCCCACTGCAGTTGTCCTAGATAAAATGCAAACTCTTTTTAGGATTTATACTGCAAATATCCTGGAAGAACTGATTTATTTCCTCCCTCCATCCCACTGCCTGAATTTCCATATCATTTGTCTACAACTCATATTTGCCAAGTATCAGACACTTTTTCATTTTTAATATTTCACTATGGATGACATTTCCTCTGCTTGGTGTTGAGAGCTGCACTGTTTCTCTTCACCATTCACAAAGTGAGACTGAGGACAGACCCAGTTCGAAGGGCTCAGCCTTCCTGGGAACAAATTTAACTCTTTTTATTCAATATTTAACAAGTATTTGTGTGGCACCCACTGTATGCTAGGCACAATTTTTTATCTTACTGGTTATTTAGAATTTGAAAATAAGTGGTATTCCCATTTTACAGGTCATAACACTGAGACTTGGAGAAGCAAATAATTTGTACATGTTCACAGCCATGACAAAGCAAATTTTGAATATAAAATCTCTCAAAATGTCATTGCATTACATGGCTTAATAAAGAAAAGTAAACAAGAAATACTAATGAATTCCTGCAAATAAGTGATATAGAAATATATATTAAAGTTGCCCTTCTTTAACAGACTTAATATTTATAGCTAAATAAGTAGGATACCAGTATAGCAGATGCCAGTAAATAGAAGATGTCCTAGAAATACCATTTGATCCAGTAATTCTGTACGAGGTGGTTACCCAAAGAAAACAAAAACACTAATTTGAAAAGATACATGCACATATATGTTTATTGCAGCAATTATCTGCTCTAGCCAAGATATGGAAGTAACCCAAGTGTCCATCCATAGGTGAATGGATAAAGATGTGGTATACACACACACACACACACACACACTGGAATATTAACCCAGCCATAAAAAAAGATGAGTTCTTGCCATTTGTGACAACATGGATAGACCTAGAGGGTAAGTCAGACAGACAAAGGCAAATACCATGATTTCACTTATCTGTGGAATCTAAAAAACAAAACTAACCAACCAAACAAAAGCAGAAACAGACAGAGCATAAATACAGAGAACAAACTGATGGTTGCCAGAAGGGAGAGGTGTGGGGGGTTGGGCAAAATGGGTAAAGGGGAGTGAGAGGTACAGGCTTTCATTATGAAATGAATAAGTCATGGGGATGAAAGGTACACCATAGGAATATAGTCAATGACATTCTAATAGTGTTGTATGGTGACAGACGGTAGTCACACTTGTGGTGTGCGTAACATAACATATAGACCTATGGAATCACTATGAGGGATATCTGAAACTCACTGAACATTGTTCAATAAAAAAAAGAGATGTCCAAGGAAATCTTTCCCAGGGACAGTCTTTCATTCATTAATTCCCCAACTATATATGAAGTGCTTACCTTCTTATAGACACAAATCTAATTTCTGGGGCAAATTCAATGGAAACATGCACTAGAGCCCTGCTCTCAAGGTATCTATACTCTAGAAGAGGAAGGTAAGAGGCTAACTAAACAAATAAATTTTAAAGAGATAATATTAGGCTCTGATATATGCAAAGATGAAAATAAACCACAGTAATAATACCAAAGAGCACTCAAGGGCTCCTTTAGCTAGGATTATCAATATACAAGGCCCTTGAATGTTTTCCACAGCTATTATAATAAATGTATACCTAAAAATCTCTAGTATCAAATGGTCATCAACAGAATTTTGTTATTTATTATCTAGGAAGGAAGACAATTAAGCAGATGCTTGAGCAATCAGCAGTGGCCATAAATGTTATGTTTTCTATCTAAATTGGGTCTTTTATAATTGTTCTGATGTGGCACAGGACAACATTTTAAACTAGAACATTTTCAGGCCTAACTGAAATCAAAGTTGCAGTTTTTAAAAAAGAAGCTTGTTGCATTCAATCTCAAAAACCATTTGCCATTAATCTGTATTCTGAGACTTAGAACACCCTAAAATATCACCTAACACTCAAATCCATTCTCTTTCTGTGTGCATGGGTGTGTGTGTGTGTGTGTGTGTGTCCTGCACTAGGATCAGGATTGAGACACAAGTCTGTTTGACTCCAAAGCTATCACACCTTCCATTATAAAAGACTGGTTTTTAAACATATCTTTCAGGTGGCCATTCAGCATTTCTGAGTTATTAATATAGTAGTTCCAACATTATGTTGACTTTTTATTACATTCACTAAAGAAGATAAATATTGACATATATAAAACCAAAATCATAGCAAAACTGAGGTTGGAAGCAGGTGGTAATAACCAGCCTTCCCCGGATGGTCTGTAGAAGAGGGAATTCAAATGTGTGCAGTTAAATCTAAACATCTCCTGTAAGTCAACAACAAAAAATTTCTCACATCTCCAAAAACAGAGTTCAGTGCATCTCCTATTAATGAACTTGTGTTATAACCACCACGTCCTTGGATGTCACTCAGGCAGTACAATAAAACGGGAAGAAAACCTTTAAGTTGAAAGATCATTTAGTAATGTCCCTTGAGACCAGAATACATGGTGGAAAATATAACTCCATTCCAGTTCAAACAATCATTTGTTAAAGAAGCTTTGTTGGGGAAACTGTAACCGAAGTTAAAGCAATGAGTTCTAATAGCACCAATTTGCTCCTTTATTGACAAAGCATTCTGTTAGGTACTCTGCTATATGCTAAGATGTACCGCTAACACATTATATGATTTTAAGCAAGGGTGTTCTTTCTCCATTTCCTCAAATACCAAGTGAATTTATTAATACTTGCCTTGCTGACTTCGCAAGGTGGTGCACCAAGTACCAGATACTCTGCTGAGTGTCTCTGATACACCACCTTGGACACGTCATCTCATTTTCACCATCAACATCATAGGCTTCATTAATTAAAGCCATTTGGAGGATGAGAGAAATAAGGCATCCAGATGAAAGCGAATGAAAATGTTCTTTGAAAAATGTAAAATGCTATATGAAAATGGTGAAATTATAACCACTGTTATTAAATGGGAAGAAGTAAATCATGCTGGATGGAAAATACTGTCCACTATAGGATCCTGGAAAAGGGAAATTGATAGTAGCATGTTGGTCCTTCTATAATTCAAAACAACAATATAAAACCTTTAGTCGGGGTTCACTCTATGCCCATCACAGTTTTTATGTCTTGGTCCTTACTTTTACTCAGTAATCTTCAAAATAACCTCATGAGGCACACACTAGTATTATCCCCCATTTTACAGATGTGGAAACAGAGGGAGAGAAAGAACAAGTAACCTGCTCCAGGGAACGGCCAGTAAACGGCAAAGCTGGGATTAGAAACCAGGCAGTCTGGTTCTTAAGCCTGTGCTCTTAATTATAACGCTGAACTACTTTTGTGAAGTAGGCTATAAAGGATGCAAACCAATTAGCTATTTATTCAGCAGGCTTAGGGAACAAATAGCTGGATTATTTTTCCTCACGTAGAAGCCTTTTGGCCATTTTCCAGGCTCAGGGAGGTCAGCTTGATGTACTGGAAGGAGCTCGGGTTGAGCAATCAGTTTCAAATGGCAGCTCCACCAGCTCTGTACATCCTCCATGACCTCTTTATGGTTCTGGTTCTCATTTGTAAACTAAGGAAAAGAAAGCCTATTCATCAGGGATTTTGTAGGATCAAGTGCATTCAGCACAAATCTTGGCACAGCCATGACTGGCACCCAGCAAATATTAGTCTCCTCTCTCCGACCTCAAACGTGACAACCGTTCAAACAATTTACTCTCCCATAAACTGATTTGGAAAAGGTAAGAGAAAGACCTGAGGTCATGAAAGGCAAGGTTTTAAATTAACTCTATATTGTCTTGAGTCATGAGGTAATCTGCTTTGTGAAAATAATGTTATCCTGCGTATCTATAAACAGGATTTTTTTTCTCCCTAAACAGTATGTATCGATTTTCTCAAGGGTCAGTAAATTTGATGTGATAGACTGGTGGACTGATGTGGGTTAGTAATTCCTGGTTCAGTTCTATACTTGCCCATGCCATATGTCTGCCTAACAAACCTCATCACAAAGCAGAACTGTTTTGTAACTGTTTTAGGATACTTACTGACTGCTAATAAATCACATTGAAACAGCTGAGAGCATGTGAGCTTTTTATATTATACACTGTATCCAAAGCTTAGTGATGGGCATAAATTTAACAGTTCATGTGTAAGAACTTTGGAAGCTTCCATGATCTCATGTTAAAACTTTAAGAGTTCCTGAAGTACAAAAAAATTAAGCAGGTGACAACCTCATCATTGTGTTTCAAGACAATGGTTATTCTTTGCAGAGTGGTTCAGCTGTTCACTAACACAATAAAATATCTATGTTCGTGAGGGAATTTCTCATGTTATAAAGGCTCTTTAAGGCTCTCATGCTGAATTTTTAATTAGAGTTAATAAAAATTAGCTTAATTATTACTGAAACTTGCAGTTTTATGGCTCTGTTACATCTAAATCCCAATCTGTGGATGGTGTTAGACGCAAATATGTATATACACAGACTTAGGCTGAATCCTTGAAAGGCACTAAGCTAAAAGCAATAACGAATGTAGTGATTATTGCAGTTTATGAATTATCAATACTTGTTAGGAATTCTAAGTACTTTAAACTGTTCTTGGGTAGTCAGTATTTGCAAGGTAAATTTCCACTGTATCAAACTTTATCTTTTATTTATATATTTTTAATATTTTTTAAAGATTTATTTATTTGAGAGAGCACACACACACAGAGGGAGAGGGAGAAGCAGACTCCCCTCTGAGCAAGGAGCCTGATGCGGGCGGGGCTAAATCCCAGGACCCTGGGATCATGACCTGAGCTGAAGGCAGATGCTCAACCAACTGAGCCACCCAGGGGCCCTGCAAACTTTACCTTTTAATGATGCAATATACAGTTCATATATGTAGAAAGGTGAAAAATGCTATTTCTTGCTTAGTGCCAGCATTAGAAACATTCTTTAAGATTTTAAAAATTGTGAAGAATGTTAAACCTTTTTATGCATCCAAAATAAGCTGAAAATGGATTTGATGTATCTCAGTGACAAAGCATAACCATATCAAGAGGGAGAAAACCTTTAAGTTGAAAGATCATTTAGTAATGTCCCTTGAGACCAGAATACATGGTGGAAAATATAACTCCATTCCAGTTCAAACAATCATTTGTTAAAGAAGCTTTGTTGGGGAAACTGTAACCAAAGTTAAAGCAAACTACTGAAACAACAAAGTCAATGGTACAGTTGAATGCCAAGTGAAAAGGTGTTTCATCTAGAGTGCTACTACTTGAGGGATTTTAGCAGTTTTCAGTTCTTGCATATCCTTCTTTCAGAAAAATTACCAAGATGGGCCCTTTATGATAAATGTAAAACAAGAATATAGCCATTATTCTTGAAGGATGCGAGAAATTACTCTTAAACTAGACGCAGATACCATGAACTAGATAAATTTAGATTGGCCTGGGCAAGGACGGTCCCTTAAGTTGTTTTATTTAAAACATCTTAATTTACACACTGGATACCAAATGATCAACTTCTTGTCATTGCCATGAACTGAGCAATGGTGGTCAGCCTAGGCCCAGTGTCTGGTCATGGCAGTTGGTCCTGCATGAAGTGGACATCTATTCTCTGGAGGCAAACAGATCTAGACTGCCATTGGTTTGAGAAATGGAGAGGAAGATGAGAGAGAGGGAGAGGAGGTATGGTTATTGCATCACATTTATTACAGACATACAAATAGACGGAGGCTATTTGTGACATTCATCGACACATTACAGCTAAGTAGCTCTTAGTATATTCAACAATGATGATAGTAGTAACAACTATGATAATAGCTAAATAGCTAATGCTCACATAAGCTCTTTTGATGTACCTGGTGCTGTTCTAAGAACATTACGTATATTGTTTCATTGACTCTTCATAACTCTATGAGGTAGGTACTATTATTATTCTCATTTTGAAGATGTTGAAACAGAGGCACACATTTACCAGGAACACACAGCTGATGAGTGGAAGAGTTGAGATTCTAAACAGGCAGTCTGTCTGCAGAGTCCATACCCTTCATCTGTGTTGAAGAAGTATACATAAAACAGAGGGCTCTAATTACATTTTAATCCATGCGTGCCACCATCCTGTGCTTATTTATTTTCTTTGTTGTATTCATGCAGGTTTATAGGAATTTTCCATTATTTCTCTTTTTTTTAAGATTTATTTATTTTTTTGGTGGGGGAGGGGTAGAAGGAGAGGGGGAGAGAGAATCTGGAGCAGACTCCATGCTGAGCGTGGAACCTAATGTGGGACTTGATCTCACGACACTAAGATCATGACCTGAGCTGAAACCAAGAGTCAGATGCTCAGCTGACTGCACCACCCAGGTGCCCCAGAAGTTTCCATTATTTGATTTATTTCTCCATTGATTTCAATGAATTATATTTCCTGACTTATTTTTGTCTATACCTCCATACATGTCCTATTATTGAAGACCATATGGAATCTATTTCAACTTGCCCTTTTATTGTCAACTAGTAATTAAAGCTGGAGTTTTATCAAAACACACTGAGTGATTGAAAGAAATGCCCTTTATTTAATTACTGTGAATCCCTGTAGAGCTACTTTCTGGATAAATTAAACTCACTGGATAGAAACAAAATGACATTTGAATCTAATAGATTACATAGTTAAGACTGAAGACACCAAGAAAGAACAGGAAAAAATTATTAGTCAAAACTGGAGGTGCTTTTGAATGGCCGCTCTGTTTATTGTAACATTACCTCTGATGACAATTTCTTTTTTTTTTTTTTTAAACAAAAGCTCAAAGCACTAGGCTTACATTCCCAGAATCTAAATGACTTTTTGACTGTCAAGAGTAATTTTTTTTGAACAGACCAATGCCCCAGTGAATCAAATACAAATTCCTCAACATGAAATTAAAAATATTCTGTTGATAGGCTCTATGTCAGGGACATAACATCCTCTCTCTCTGTTTTGCAAAGCAAATCCATGCCTTAATGAGATTAATTGACAGGCTTCCCACACTCTTCTCCACCCCCTAGAAGGTCCCCTGCAACCTGATTTCCATTTACTTCATTCCCCTAATATTGTTCTCAAAAATCATGATGGAACTTCTGATTTCTGAATTTAAGGGCCAGTCTACCATCTTAATTCTAAGTGACTTCTGAACATTGAAGTATTTCACTGATACTAGACATACAGATTTGTTTAGATCAGCATCCTCTGGTCTTCCCTATTATTGCCAGTTCCCTGTCTCCTTTTTTCATTTGTTTCTTAAGATTCTGGCTCTTCTCTTTTTTCTCAAGGAATTCAACAAGTTATTCAGTAACAAGTAAGAAACAAATGAAAAACTATTATTCTTCAGCTGACTGACTCTAAAATATTTTTTAATCTTGACTTCTCACACGTATTTGGAATTTAAACCTTAACCCCAACTAAGCAGAAGCTTGGTATTATTTTTTTCTTTAAAATTACAGGAGTATAAAACAAAATAGTGTATTATACCATGTAATGAATTTCTAAAAAATATCCTGGCTATTCCAGGGATTTTGTTTCAGGGAAATTATCATTATATTATATTATAATGAATAATATTAATATATTCTTTCAATTGAAAATTACTATCATGGTTCTTATTATGTGTCAGAAATTGTGCCAGGTACTAACAACACAGAAATTAATAAAGCATATCTGAACTTCCAAGAACTTAAAGTCTGTTTAGAATCTGGCAGAAGAAACCAATAATAGCTGGAACAACAGGAAGGAAACATTAACTTGGGTATTATTCTATTTTTCTACAAAATTTCCTCATATGTGACAGAAACTAGATGATTTAATATCTTGATGTCTATTTTTCAATCTCCAAAAATCACACAAGCTTTTCTATTTATTAAAGTATAAATATTATGTTTATCTGGTAGATTATTCAAGGCTCACAGAAACCCAACTCCAACTAGCTTAAACCAAAGGGAAGTTTCATGCATCCACCTACAAACTGGACAGGCCATGACAAGGGAGTGTCTGGATCACAATAATACCTTCCTGCACCTAAAATTATGAGAAGGAGGGTTTCCAAACTCTACTGTTTCTGCCATTAACACCATTGTCTTTCTTCCCGACTTTCCCCCCACGCAGGGGACATGGTTGACAACAGCGCCTAGCCTCAACATTCATACCTCAAAGCAATACCAGAATGAAGGGTCATTCCAACTAGTAGGAGAATTTATTGGGAGAATCATTGTCCCCAAAGATGAAAATGTTCTGTTCCTAAAAGATAGGAGGAACTGGATGGGCAATGATAAAATGCCTTCTCAGGATAGGCTTTTTTTTTTTTTTTATGTTATGTTAATCACCATACATTACATCATTAGTTTTGATGTAGTGTTCCATGATTCATTGTTTGCATATAACACCCAGTGCTCCATGCAGAACGTGCCCTCCTCAATACCCATCACCAGGCTAACCCATCCTCCCACCCCCCTCCCCTCTAGAACCCTCAGTTTGTTTCTCAGAGTCCATCGTCTCTCATGATTTATCTCCCCCTCCGATTTCCCCCCCTTCATTCTTCCCCTCCTGCTATCTTCTTCTTCTTTTTTTTTTTTTCAGGATAGGCTTTTAACAAAAAAGCAAAAATATCATCAGTGAGAAATTCTGGTTAAAATGATTAGAACAGATAAAGATTCCTAGGGAGGAAATTAAAGAAAGAAGACAAAATGAGCAAGAATACAAGCCAGTGAAAAAGACACAGAATCAGTAGAAAAAATTATACACGGTGAAACAAGACAGTGTGTTAAGCAAGTCTAAGGAAGATCCTTCCCACCAGTCCCTGCTCCCAAGAACTGTACAATTCTGTGTAAGGAATACTCGCAGACCATTGGAAAAAAAAATCATTCAAATTGATAACAAATTAAATTATTTCAATCAGTATTAATAAAATACCCAGTTGAAGGCACTTGACTGGGGACTACAAAGGATAAAAAAAAAAAAAAGTTGCTAAGAAACCTATACTTACCTCAAAAACCTAATTCAGTAGGATATGGAACATACATGGTGCATGTCCTCATACTGTCATTAGACACTACTAGACCGGTATCAAAAAGAAACCTCAGAGGCAGAAGAGAGGTTAGAGTCGATCAGTTCATTTGGGGTAAGATCAAGGAAGGGGCAACATTTGCAGCAGACTTCGAAATTTTTACCAATGCATGAAGTTACATGTTCTCAGCATCAGACAAAAAACTAAGTAGTAAATCTAGCACTAAAGTAAACAGGGCTAGAGTAGACACACGCCTTGTGTGATGTTCCATCATGGAAGTCAAGACCAAAATTAGACACATGCTTCATTACAGCACTGGACAGCATACTGCTCTTCTTTCCTCTACTTGCTTCAATGGCTTATCTTTTCTGTCCTGGTGTTTTGGCACCATTTTGCTTTCTGAAAATGTGCAGTATCAAAGAGAAATGCAGAGACTCAGTATATTGCTGGTTTGTCAGTCTTGTTTTATTTTCAAGTGTCTTTACTTATCCTGAGTGCAGTTCACAAAGCAATCTTCAATCCTTCATGCTTATATCTTCTTAGCCACCAGATACCTCTTTTGGAATAAGGCAAGGTACGAACATGCAAACAAATAAATATTTTTGGTCAAGCCTAAATTTGGCCTCAAATTGTTCCCAATAGAGAAATTAAGATGTATTATTTTCCCATTTAACAAATAAGGAAATTGAGGGACAGAGAATTTAAGCTGTATACCTTGACAGTAGAATGAGTCACAGCAGAAACTGTGATTCACTGTGACCCTCTGAACTTCCCCCTCTAACCACCAGCCTCAAATTATTTTTGGTCACTAGTGGGCACCTCAAATCAGCAGTACTCATACATAAAACCAACAAACAGTTACCAGGTCTGAGCAAGGAGAGAATCAGCCTTCCTAAGCGCTTACTTGGGCCAGTAGTATTTAGGCCACCATTTCTTGAATCATAAATGAAGAAACTGGGATAGAAGTCTGCCAGGTCCTTCCAGAATATGCCGCAGTGCCAGATCTCTGAGTTAGTATGTAGTGGAAAAAGCCAACTCCACAGGGCTCTGTGTGGCTACTATGGCAGGTCTATGAGAGACGGACACCCACAGCAACTTCAGAGGGAAGGGGACACTCCGTGCTGCCAAACTGGTTGTTGACTACTCAACCGAGAGATATGTTGAGATTTACTCAAATATTTATTTGTCAGGCCCTTAATCTGAAAATGATGGCCTAGCTTTCACAAAGCAAAGCGAAATCCGCTATAGAATGTCCCCACGCCTTGGTCCTGGCTTCCAGCCCAGCATAGGGAAGGGGGGAGTATACACTTCAGCAAAAGGACAAAAGAGTCCACCATCCCTTACAATTGTTCAACTGCTTTTTTTAGTTTGTTTTATTCTTGGCTTGTTTGTTTGCTTGGGTGGTTACAAAATCCTTAAAAAGTGAGAAATGGTGCAGAATTCTCAGCCCTCCTACTCCAGGGCGCAGTGGGCTAGCATATTCCCAGTGGAGGTCTGCCTCTCTGACCTTCACACACTGTTTTCCCTTCCTGACTCCTTGGGTCTTGAATGTGTGCTGTCAGCTCACATGGCTGGTGTCCGTACACAGTGTCTCCAATTACGCTTCTAATCCAGAATGGATGGATTAAACTATCAGCATGCTCTCATCCGTGTACTTTCCCCTTTACAAGAATTTAAAACAACAACAACAAACCAACACTGTTTATAAGTTTACACTGACAAACGCTGACACAGTGCCAATAATAAAAAACGATGATGTAAATATTAGAATTATTACCCCACTACTATGAGAAAGCAAAAGTACACCCCTTCTTCATTTTACTGAAGCCCTCATTGAATGTTTTGCAGCACAGATCTCCCTCAAAGAGAGAGAAGCGTAAGATTTGGTTGATTACTTGTCATTTTAATTCCTTTCATCCCCAAAGATGCAAACTGGCTCAGGAGCCCCATGACTGCCTGCATGGTACCTGCTGTCACCTCTGTTCTAGCACTTAGGACACAGCTCTCTTCTTCCTGTCCCTCACCGTCTCCCCATGTGCCCCTGCCCTCACCACGGGATCTCATCATGTGCCCATACACTGACATGCAGAAGACGCTGCTGTAGGACTACATCGTATTTTCTTGGGTTCTTGTGACAAAGTGCCAACTCCTGGGAGGTCAGGAATGCCCACTAGGACTCCATCTCCCAGGCCCCTTGATCCTGAAAAACCACTGCAGTTGTGTTTCTCCTTAGGAACATATGAATACATAACCAGCACATGAAAATATCATTGGTAGGAACCCATTTAAGTGATTAGAAAACATGAATTTAATCACTTCAATGGACATGTACTTCCTTTTGTTAACTTCAGTATAACTTTCTTGGACGTAGCTTATTCCCTGCAAGAATATATATAGTGTCTTGGGGAACCAGAGATCATCTTCTAAACCTGGATTTATATCTGAATCCCCTGAGAAGCCTTTAAGAAAATATAGATCCCAGAACTCACTCTATACCTACTGAATCAGAAAATCTGGGCACGAATCTCAGTATTGCTTCTGAAAGCAATGCACTATACAAAAATATATTTAAAATAATCTTTGATGTCCTTCTCCATTACCAACCTCCACCATACTTCCAAGAGGATTGATGTTAACCTACTATGTATACTCCTTTTTAGCATGCCCACATAAACACACACAGACATCTATGAGTATAAATAAGTCATATTTAGGTGCATTTAAAAAATAGGGACTGCAGACATTTACCAAATAGGAAAGTGTTGACTATTTATAAAAATGTTATGAATTACAGTTGCTGTTTAATCCTATTCTCACAACAAAGAGAAGAAAGATATGTAGATATGCAAGGTATTAACAGAAACTAGATGTGCATGGTAGGATTATGAATTTATTTCTCTTCCTTCTGATTATCCATGTCTTCTTATTTTTCTACAATTACTGGTTTTGTTATAAGAAATTATTTTAATGTTATTAACTTTCCAAAATTACTTGGTTATGACTAACTTTCCAAATTTATTTATCACTAGAATACCATTCCATTCCTACATAATATGGTATTTTATGATGTAGGGTAAGCTCATTGGTGTAACAAATAGATCCCTGAATGTAAAAATGCAAAATGACTCAAACACAGCAGAAGCTTACGTCTTGCTTGTGTTACAAAACCAGTAAAGTGAAACGTTTGGCTGAGCCATGCTCTCACAAGTACTTATTCAGAGATCCAGGTTGTCATTAGCTCTGCCATCTTTGCATGAGGCTTCTATTGTTTCCCTGGGCACAGTCTCCTATCCAAAAAGCCAGCAAGGGAAAAGAGTGTAAAGCGGCAGACTGTGCAAAGCTTTTATGGGTCTAGCTTGGAAGGCATGCCCCTGATTCCAGAGACACTCCACTGGCTAGGACTCTGTCACATGCTAGTCCTGACTGTTACAGGGCTGGGGAATGTGGTACCCCCTTCCCGGCAGTCATTCTGCGTTTGAAGGGAGGAGCATGAATCTTTGGTGAGTAGGCAGTTTCTCTCCACCACATTATGCTCCCATCATGCCAGCTTTATTGGTGGTCCCGGAGCCCTCCCTGCCCTCTGTGCCTCTAGTCACACACAGCCTTCTCTTCTTCACACACAAGCCCACTTCTTCCAGCTCAGCTCAATTTTCTTCTGCTCCTCACCACCCATTCCCTCACTTTGTTCTTTCCTTCAACTAGTATTTTTTGAGGTCTACTGCAGGGCAGGAATTCCTTTAGGCAATGGGGACTGAAGGGTAAACAAAAAAAGACAAAATCTCTACCCCCTTGGTATAGAGGTCAAGAGACAAACAAGAAAAAAATTAGTACATAACCCATATTGTAGGACATATGGTAGTAAGGTCTAAGGAGATAAATACAAAAAAAAAAAAAAAGTAGAATAATAAGACATTTCTAGGGGAATGTGTTGAATCCTTAGATAGGCTAGTTGGGGAACACAATACTGAGAAAATGAGTTTAAACGAAGACTTGAAACAAGTGCAAAGATATTGATGTTGATATATGGGAGGATTTTAGGGAAAAAAAATATGCAACGGTCTTAAGGCAAGAATGTGCTTGAACATGCCCCAAGAACAGCATGGAAGATGGCATAGTTTAAGCATAGTGAATAAAAGGGAAAACAGGCTATGACATCAGAAAGATAATGAGGCAGGGCTTTGCAGATCATTTAAAAATTTTGACTTTTGGGGCGCCTGGGTGGCTCAGTCGTTAGGCGCCTGCCTTCGGCTCAGGTCATGATCCCAGCGTTCTGGGATCGAGCCCCGCATCGGGCTCCCCGCTCGGCGGGAGGCCTGCCTCTCCCCCCTCCACTCCCCCTGCCTGTGCTCCTCTCTCACTGTGTCTCTCTCTGTCAAATAAATAAATAAAATCTTTAAAAAAAAAAAAAAATTTTGACTTTTATTAAGAATGAGTTTAGAGGGGCACCTGGGTGGCTCAGGCGTTAAGCCTCTGCCTTCGGCTCAGGTCATGATCCCAGCGTCCTGGGATTGAGCCCCGCATTGGGCTCCCTGCTCAGCAGGAAGGCTGCTTCTCCCTCTCCCACCCCCCCTGCTTGTGTTCCCTCTCTCTCTGTGTATCTCTCTGTCAAATAAATAAATAATCTTAAAAAAAAAAAAGAATGAGTTTAGAGCTACTAGAGGATTTTCAACAGAGGAGTGATACGATCTTATTTACTTTAAATAGGATCCCCAGGTGCGGTAAGAAGAATATATTACTTCACATAACAAAAGGGATTTTGCAGCTGTGATTAAGTTGAGGATCTTGAAGGGAAGAGATTATTCTGGAATATCTGGGTGAGTCCAGTGTCATCACCAGGGCTCTATAAGAGCAAGGCAGGGAGGTCAGAGTCAGAGAAGGTGTGACAACAGAAGCAGAGGTAAGAGAGACAGAGAATGAGACTGAAGGAGAAGGAGAGAGACAGAGAAACAGAGACACAGAGAGAGAGAGAATGTTACACTGCTGGCTTTTTTTAAATTATTATTATGTTATGTTAATCACCATACATTACATCATTAGTTTTTGATGTAGTGTTCCATGGTTCATTGTTTGCATATAACACCCGGTGCTCCATTCAGTACGTGCCATCTTTAATACCCATCACTGGGCTAACCCATCCCCCTACCCACCTCCCCTCTGGAACCCCCAGCTTGTTTCTCAGGGTCCACAGTCTCTCATGGTTCATCTCCCCGTGCTGGCTTTTAAAATGAAAAGGGCCACCAAGCCAAGAAAGACAGGTAACCTCTAGAAACTAGAAAAGGCAAAGGACTAGACTCTCTCCGAAAGCCCCCAGAAGGAACCATCCTGCAAACAACCTGATTTGAGCCTGGTGAAACCCATGTCAGTCAGACTTCTGACCACCAATAGTGTGTGATAATGAATTTGTGTTGTTTTAAGCCATGGGTGTGTGGTCATTCGTTACAGCAGCCTTAGGAAACGAATTCCCCAGGCTGCCGTGTTGAGAGGAGACTAAGGAAGCAAGGGCAGGGAGATCTACTCAAGCATTACTGAGTCACCCAGGAGAGAGAGGAAGATGGGTGGGACCAGGACAGTCCCTGAGGGGATAGTGAGATAAGGTCAAAGTCTGGAAATAGTTTGAAGGTAATACTGACAGAATTTTCTCAGTGCTTGCTTGGGAGGTGTGTGAGGAAGACAAGGGAAGAAGGACTCTGAAGTTTTCAGCCCCGGCACTAAGAGGGCCTTGCTATCAAATGAGATGGGGCAGGAGAAGCTTGTTTGGGGAAGTAGGAATCAATAACCGCTCTTGTCTATCACATATAATAGCACATGCTTCTTGGTTATTTTCTTTAGCATTTATTATATAGTCATGTGTCTCCATGTCTATCTTTGTGGCCAGATGATAAGCAGTGAATTCTCTACTATGCATTCTCAACTTAAGTACTTTGTTAGATACAAAATTACATAAGAGTAAAAGGGTGGCTATTCAATCTGTGACCAACGCATGGTGATGGGACAAGTTTCTGGAAATGAAACCTATGCTTAAAGAGAGGGTTATCTGCACTCGGAGACCAAGAGCCGGATTCTTATACTCTTTGACTCCGCAAAGCACCTAGCACAGCACCTTGCAAGGAATAGCCATTGAGTTGGTGTTGGATAAAGCACAAACACAGTCTCCTCATAATGACTTATCATGATTAAGTCATCAGTTCTGCTTGTGTTTTTCAAGAAAAGGGGTTAAGAGGGAAAAAAGGAAAGCAATTCTTAACCCATTTATGAGAATTTACCATTCAATTTGAAATTATCCCATTTCTCCCACAGAAAAATAGAAATAAGCATCATGTTATATCATCCAAGCCTTAGATAGTACAGTTATTTGGACTTGAAATGTACCACAAACTGCAGGCAAACATTAATTTGTAACCTAGTTCCCAAACTGCCATATTTGTGAAATGTGTCCCCCTTTGCACTTGAGGAAAAGCCCCCTTAAAGTTGACTCATGAATGCAACGGTCTACCAGAGAGATCCACTTAGCATTCTTCACCCATCTCTGACTCAACCTTTCCAGAACTGAACTGTTTCTGCTCCCCCTTCACCTAAAGCGCCCCAGAAGAAATCTGGTCCTCTTTCTTTATCTCTGGAAGTGAAAATTCATATTTCCATTTGCTCAGGAAAAATAAAAATAGGGAGAAAAACTCACACTTGCTCACATGAGATGCTACTGCCCTAAATGAGGAACTTGCAGTGTTTCTTTCTGTCTCCTGCACTAAACACTAGCTGCCTGCAACAGAAGCAGCAATCTACTCCAAGGGAGCAGGACTGATTCTAAACAGATGTGATTAAACTTTGTTACACCATCCCCATTTTCACATTTAATCTATTACTCCCTCCTGGCCATGGAGAAAACTGTATGGGAGTAAAGGATACAGTGTTTCTAAGAGGGAAGTTGTGAATCTATATATGGTACTAGGACTGTCTTTAGGAATAAATCAAAAGAAACCCCTGTTTGAGGTGCCAATTTCCACGATTCTTTTATCTTAATATTGCTAGTATGTTTCACTTAGGGTTATTCAAGATAAAGTAAAAGTGACAGACTCCTTAAAAAGCTGGACTTTGAAATAGATGGCATTGGCTCAAGACAGGCATTTTGAAAAAGAAGTTTAACCCTCTGCTCACATCACATACTAGAATAAGCTCCAAATGAATCTGAAGAAGACGAATAAATAAAATCAAACAAGTGTTGGAAGAAAACACAGATGAATTCCTTTGTAAGTAGGGTAAGGGAACATCATTTCTAACTATGACTAATATTCTAGATGTGATTAAAAAAAGAAAAATATATCCTACTCCATTAAAATAAACAAACAAACAAAAACTCTGCATGAAATTAAGGAAAACAAAATACCATGACAAACTGGAAGAAAACAGTTTTGACTTCACCAAACGGAAAAGCATTTCTTTTTGAAAGGCACTGTTGTGAAGAATGTGTCAACTATACTCAAATTAAAAAAAAAAATTTTTAAGTAAAAAAAAAAATCTGCCAAAAATAATTAAATGAGTAAAACATCATCACTTAAAAAAAAAAAAGTAAAAGTAAAGGCAAGTCACACATTGAGAACAAGGCTTGCATTATTTGATTATCAACTTGTATCCAGACTATATATGGAAGGGACTCTTTCAACTCAGAAAAACAAACATGATGATCAAAAATTAAATAAACGGGCAAAAGATTTGAAAATAGACACTTCACCAAAATAGTAGGTACCATCTGAACATTTCCAGGCTTAAACAGACCAGACTTGAATGCCAGTTTCCTAGTGAAACACTTAATAGTCTGATGCTGTTAATCGCTGTTGATTTCCACTTAGCATGTTCATTTACTTTTACTCCAAAGAGTTTCTTCATGTCTCTGCTGCCATCCAAGGATACACACCTTTATCTAAAGAGGTTAAAGAGAACCCTAATTAATGGTATTCTACCATGACATCTTTTAAGAATGTCACTTAAAATTGTACTTCCTAAAAAGAGAAAGCAATGTAAGTGACACATAAATTAGAGCCATCTCGATGAAACTTCTTACACATGTAATCATAAAGAAGAAGCCAACAATCTCTCCAGTACGACAGGGCAAAAACTTTGTCAGATTTGGTGAAGGATATTAAAAAACAGCCGTAGCTACATGAAAGAGATTTTCTCTGGCACATGAAAGAGATTTTCTCATAATTAACAATAAATCTAACCCATGATAGATTCTCCGGAACATAGGAAAATGCCTCGTTCAGAAATTCAGGTATTATTTCTACTTTTAAAATATCTACTTAGTGATTTAGGAAATGGGGCAACATCTGGCCAGTTTATATGAATCTTCTCCATTATTTATTAGTTCAATAAATGTGTATTAAATCCTTTTACATGTGGAAGAATAGAGAGCAAACTAGTAGTGAAGTAAATAATTTCCAAGTTTTGTAAGTGGCAAGCAAGAGTATTAGCTAATGTGGGAGAGAAAGCAGGTATCAATGATCAGCAAATGATAAAATCCAGTCCAAAGACAGCAAAAGCGTTGATGTGACTGAAGAACAGGAAGGTGGCAGAGAATGACCAAAGATAATAATGGCAGAAACATTAATTGAGCACTTTTTTTTGGCTCAAATTACTATTCTCAGTACTCTACGTATATTAAAACATGTTATTGTCACAATAACTCTGTTATTATTCTCATTTTACAGATAAGGAAACTGAGGAAGAGATCAATGAAATAATTTGCCAAGATCACACAGCTAGTTAGCAGCAGAACCAATAGTCCAACTCGACACATCACTGTAGGAATGAATTCTAGAGAAGTGGCTGCTGAATCATGAAGGAACATATAGGCCAAGGTTAGGAACTTGCATAAACAACATAAGGATAGTCATATGATTCTGTTCATGTTTCAAAGTGTTTTCATGTATAAATTATACCTGTACAACTAATACTAATGTGAGAGTAAAATACATTTTAAAAGCCTAAAATTGGAGTTGGATCCTGCTTCTTTGTTTTCCATTATAATTCTTTTTTTAAAAAAAAACTCCAGTTTTTAGGGCCAGGAGCTAGCATCTATATATAATGCACACTCCCAGAAAATCTAACACACCCCCTCTCTGGGGTTTTTAAGAAATCCTACGGGGAAATACATTGAAAGATGGTAAGGTAGAGATTGGTATTTTTATTTAAAGGATAAGAATTCTCATCCAAAACCAACTTAAAATGATAGGGAATCTATAAAAAGCAAAGCACAGCAGATAAACCTACTTGAAAATCTTATTTCCATGACAACAGAAACAGAACGTTAAAGGGACAGCACACCTCTGCAATGCATCGTTGCCGACACAATCATCTAAAATATTTTCAAGAAAAGGAACAATCTTTCAACTACATGCTGAATTATAAATACGTATGGACACATGAAAACATGCTAGCCCCTTTTAAAGACAGAGAGGTAAAGAGCTGATTTTTTAATAGGTTTTCTAACGGTTTCTAATGATTCTGGAAAACGTACAAATAAAATGCAAGATACGAACTCACACTGCGTACAAAGTATGAGTTTTGTAGTTGCCATATTTGTCATTCAATTTACCATTTTCAAAAACACCCAGCTAATCTACATTACTTTGAGATAACACAGAAAGGGCTTGCTCATGAATATAATGGAGCCAAAATAATTTTTTTATTTAAAAAATATTTTACTATATGAGACATACATAGACATTCATACCGAGTTCTTCTGAAAATTAGGGTTTGGTTTTTTGGTTTTGCATCCATATATAAAACATTTGAGAAAATTATGGGAAAATATCCTGGTTTTTCTAAGGTAGCAACAATATTTTGCACAGAATTCTTTTTTGGGATAATGTTTCCAGGGCTTCCTAAATTTGAAAGATTCTCCAAAGGCAAATTTAGCATTAAATTGTGTAAGATGATTTAAGTTTTAAATGCTACTTAAAATTATATATATTACATTATAGATTTTACATGATTCAGTTTGGTCTTCACAGAAACCCGGTGTGAAGTAGAAAGGGCAGATACTGTTATCTTTTTTTTTTTCCCATCAGTGAGCTATCTGATACTCCCAAACATTACATGCTAAGTGACCATAAAAAAGATAAACATAGTTTTTATATTTCTGTGCCCAGCTTTTGTCTACTCTATGATGCTACATCCCACACTTAAAAGATTAAGGGCTGTCATCATAAGGGGTACCTGGGTGGCTCAGTTGGTTAAGTGTCTGCCTTTGGCTCAGGTCATGATCTCAGGGTCCTGGGATAAAGTCAGGTTCCCTGCTCAGCGGGGAATCTGCTTGTCCCTCTCCCTGTGCCTCTCCCCTCCCCCCCATACCCGCTCATGTTCTCTCTCTCATATGAATAAATAAAATCTTTTTTTAAAAAAAAAGAATGCTAAGTACTTAACAATTGATGCAAAATTTGCTTTAATTGGAAGTTTATCAAAATTATTAGCTATGTGCCTATTCTTTATACCACCTGAAGATAGATATATATAGATATATATATAGATATATAGATATCTGCTGTACATAATCCCCAACATATTCATGTTGGTTCTTCTTTAGAGTTTTTAAAATCCAATATTATTAGAAGTTGAGAAGGTCTCAGGGATCATTGTCCATGATCGCACGTGATCATCCATGATCTTCCAGGTAGTTCTCGATCATTCATGATCATCCACGATTGTCTGTGATCGCCCCTGATCGTTCAGACCATGAAGTGATGTTTAAGAAGTCTTGCAGCTTGCACATGAATCACTTTATCTCAAATTAACTAAGGATTCATTAAATTCCTCTTTACTTAAAATACTTATGTCTGATTTTCTTATCACTGGCAAGATTTTATAAGTGTCTCTTGGGCTCTGGGTATTCCATTTATTTTTTTAATTTTAATTTATTTTTATTGATTTTATCTTTAAAATTTTTCTGTATACATTGATCTTTCTTATGAAGATAGATACAGGTGAAAATTATCTTAAGCTCTTTCACCTTTTCCAGATATAATGGCTAGAGAAAAGGGTCTCTTATATATTCTACAGCATTTCTATTTATTCTTGCTCAACACCAGCTTAGTCTTCTTTTTCTTAAGTCAACTAATGCCTTCAATTGTGCTGTATCTTGAGTTTTCCCTTTATACTCAATAACAACACCAAAAAAGAAATAGACTTTTTGTGAGTGACGTAAGTCAATTAGCAACATTATTTCAGTTAATTGTAAAAAATATGGGTATATCCTTAAATATCTATTCAGTATTCGGTATAATAATTCCTTTTCTTGAAATTTCTATAATAATTTAAGACTTGCTATTCTCAGTTTCCACTTTTAGTAATCCTTATCTGAATCATTGCAATAACATCCCAATTATTTTATATGGTTCAAAACTCCCCTTCCTAATATTGCCAAGACAAGGCTCATAGAGGGGATTTCTTGCATTATTCCTATCCTCAAACGCTCTTAGTTTCTCTCCATTGCTTAAATGACTGAATTTATGAATGTCGCCAAGCTACCTGTCCAAATGTATATTGTACTGCACCCTTATACTTAATGGTAGGGACAAATAAAATAATTTGCTGCTCCCAAAATATACCCCTATGTGCTCAAGCTCTTCTCTTGACCTGGACTGCCCTTCCTCCCACTTTACTCTTCCAAATATTAGCCAACCTCAAGTTCACAGCACCATTTCTGTAGGAAATATTCATTAAAGTACTGCAGTGGACTGCAGGGTTATGCCCCACTCAAATTCATATACTGACATCTAACTCTCAGTGTGATGCTGTTTGGAAGTGGGGCCTCTGGGAGGTGCTTAGGTCATGAGGATGGAGCCCTCATGAACTGGATTAGTGCCCTTATAACAGGAGACTCCAGAGAGCTTTCTTGTTCTCTTTCCACAATGTAAGGATACAGCAAAAAGATGGCCATGTATGAACCAGACAGCGGTCTCTCACCAGATGCTAAATCTGCCAGGGACGCAGTCTTGGATTCCCACCCTCCAGAAGGGCGAGAAACAACCCGCTGTTTAAGCCTCCAGCCTGTGGTTATAGCAGCCTGAACAGACTAAAGCAGCTCTTCTTTTCAAATCCTAATAGCCCATAACACTGTGTCTCTGCTCTTAATTTTACTTTTAAGTTACTTATCCTTATAGGTAACTTTTAAGTTTACCTTATACTTAACAACAATAGAAAGAAACTATTATTTCAGTGATTCCCAAATTTTTGTGCATCATGAGCCCTTTTGATAGTCTGATAAAAGCATTGGACCTGCTATCTCAACCCCTATAAATGAATATATAAAAACCTAGCAAGTTTTGTGTACATTTTGGTGTTTCAAGAAACCCAGTATGAATCCACGAAGTTCTTTAAACTTGTTAAAAACATCCTGTAACACTGGGAAGAAAATTCACACATTGATTCTTCTCTCAAGAAATTTATAGGGAGCAGCGCTCAGAGGACTGTGGCTGATTTATCTTTATAACCCCTAGCCACTCTGCCCTTATGTTGTAAGGCTTTTAACCTTCTGAGAAACACTCTGGATTAATTAGATATCAAGTAAATCATTATGGGTTTTTTTTTCCCTAAAGAAATGTATTACATAGCAAATAATCTCTTGATACATTTACAACTATTAATGTTCAGAAAATATAATTTTTTCTTAGTGATTAAAGAAATGGATGTATTGAAGCATCAGGTTTCCTACTCCATTTGACTGATTCTGCCATATTGCATGACAATTAAAGAGCCTGTGTACTAGGTTATCACCCAGAGTATCAAGAAATTGAGGTACAGAATACTAAATTCAAATAATCTAGGATGTCTGGCAATTATATTATGTACTTTAATACAAACATACAAAGCTTCTATGTGCTTAATCAATCTCATAACTATAAGATGTATAATCCAGCCAGACTTGATCTAAACAGGAAAGAATGAATGTGAGTTCAATGCATTTGTTGACATAGCTCCATTCTGAGCCCAAACACAAACAATATGTTTGGAATATTTTGGTTGCCAATATAAGATGTATAAGTAAGAACCAGTAATCAGTGAATTTTCCATTTTAGCTTAAAGCATACTAGAACATATAGAAAAAGACATTAATACAATAGTTACTAAGCCAAAGTAGTAGCTCAGTATAGAAACAGAGACAGCCTGGCTTAATAGAGAAGAAGAAATAGAATATTCCATCTAACATATACCCTAATAAATGAACTCAAGAACATTTTACTATAACACAGATGCTTACCTGAAACTACCCACTGGATGGCCCTCCCTTCAATGGAGAAACAAGGTTTCTACACATACGTATGCCCATTATGGCAAACCCCTTTTCTTAAGAAGCTCACAGTATTTTTCTAACGAAGAACAGTATTCTACAAATGAAATATTAAATTCTTTAATTCTCTCTCCCGACCCTATCTTCATTTCTCTTCTGCCTACTCCCCCGATCCCTAGCTCTTTGTCCACTGTTAGTTGGCAAGAAAGCTCATAGCTCTCCCTCTTGTGTAGCTGTCAAAACACCAAGGCTATAATCTAGTGGCTCTAAGCAGCCTCGTGCTGAAACTGTTTTCTGGAACATTTGCAGTAATGTGTAATTTTTAATGACAGCCTTTTTTGTAGTTGTCTGGCCTTCCTACTTTCAAAGACAGCAGCCCCTAATGAAAAGACTTCTCCCACATGAATACATTTCCATTTTTACCTCGGATAGTCAATGAATTGAAACTACCGGGTGCCATTTGGGACTCATCAGATGAATGAGTTCCTAATTAGAAAGACTTTAAATCTTCCTGCTCTTTTATATTTAACTTCTAAAACTACTCAACTGTCTTCCAGTCTTTAAAATCAAATACGTCACACAAAATTCTGGAGGTTAAGAGGCAAACTAAGTTATGAGTAGGACCTCTATTAGTGGACCTGAGGACACATTTTAACTTAGAGACTAGAGTCAGACGTGATGGGCATCTGATTCTAGCTTTACCTCACACGAGCTGTGATATGTTTGCAAAGTTATCATCCTATCTTAGTTTCAATTCCCTCAGATATAAAATGAGAATATTAATAATCCCCCTAACCAAAGAAGAATGTTCTGACAATTTCAGGAGATAATGTATACAGTGCTCTTGGCACATGTTTCCAGTACACGGCAATAAATATTGTTATTTATTAACTATTAACATAAAACCTAATATATTCTTGCTGTAGTTCTTACTAAGCTAAGAAGATATTACAATAATTTTGGAGCTATATTAATCGGCGTATAAATAAAAGGAATATTCAAGTAAGAAACCAATAAGAAAATAAATATATATAATCAAATTCATCTTAGGAAAAGTAATAAGCCACTCAATTTTCATTTTGGATGTTTTGTTTCTGTTCTACTAATTTATTAACAAGGAGATAGTATTGAGCCATATGAAATATTGTCCCTTGATAATTATTTCTATGTATAAAATGTATTAATTTCAAAACTGGTGATTAATTTTATATATATTTGTAATTTTATAAGATAAACCATTTTCTTATTCAGAAGTACCTCAATGACCCAAATCAAACCCGTAGCATTGGCAAAAAAACAACCCATTGATATGTTAGTCCTCTAAGATTTGCAAGTTAACTTGTTACTGTAGCCCAATCCAGCCTCCTCTGATTAATATAGAAATGGCTTCATTGATAAAGATATGGAAACAATAGTTGCATGTCATTGAGAATTTCCCTTGGTAACTGTCTTCATCTGTAATATTTGCCAATGTCATAACTTTTCTTTCACTTAATACATAGATATTGGAACTTATGTATAAGCATTTTTCCTTCCCAAAGTAATTCATTGGTAAGAAAGAGAAGACACAAACATTTATAATAAAACACAGAATCATAGCAATACATAAGCACAGATAAGGTGTTAAATGAATCTGAGAAATGAAATACGAGTCGTACTAAAAGATTTCTGGGAAGAGATGTCATACGGTTTAAGTCGGGAAAAACGGGATGCATTTGGACACGTGCAGATGAGCAGAATATGGGAACAAAGTAATGAGCAGTATTCCAGAATGACAGAACAACATGAGCAAAATCAGGACCACAGAAGAGAGACTAGATGAGTCTGGAAGGAGTGAAGGAAGTAAATCAGCAAATCAATAAAAAGTTACCATCCACCCTCCTGTATGTCTATAAAACATAAGGAATAAATCTAAGAATGTTATTGAAGGAAAGATCTGAAGAGAGAGGAAAACTTTATTCAGTGTGAAAGAAGACAGCTGTGAAGGATTTTAATCAGGAGACGAGTGTGATTCTATGCTCTACTTTAGGAATCTTATGCCATAAAAGAGACAAATACAGGCATGGCAATTAGTAAGAAGTTTATTACAATACCCTGCATGAGACATAACAAGGAACTAAATTAGAAGAGCAAGGGGCTAACCACTGGAATTCTGGAGAGATGATGAACCGGAACATTTTTAGGAATAGATTCAAAACATTCAGGAAAACGAACATATGAACATGAGGGCAATGGGTAGGGAGGAGATACAGATGCGAATGATTAAAGACTATCACTAGCATAAACAAAATTAAGAAATGCAAGGAGAGAAACAATTTTGGGATGAGGCAATTTGATTTCGGATTGCTAGCTTTGATACACTAACAGAGCATCCAGGAGGAAGGTGAAGGGGGTCTTTGAGCCAGGGAGGAGGTAGGAGCTGGGAGATGCATGCTTAACAGGGATGACAATCTGAATTATCCCACCTCACATGATCTGACATGGAATTTTCTTGGACACCAATATCCATTTTTATAATACAAGAAAAAAATACATATATACGTAAAACTAATATCCCTGCTGTGTAGGCACTCTTTCTCTCTGTTACACTTTCCACAATTTTCCTACTAGAAAGATTCCTCCTAGCTAGAAGACTACTTCCCCCCTTTCCTGACCCTTGGTTTTCTGGAGGCTGCAGTCTCCAACTGAATATACAAATGTTCTTGATGTGCAGTGAGAGGGTAGAGTAGTCAGGCTACACTGAAGAAGGATGGGCCCCTAGTCTTCTACTGGGTATTAAACAGGGATCACGGATTCGGGGGCCTTGGAGTACAGAGGAGAAATATGAGACCCTGCTTTCAGACCCACAGTTGGCCACACATAAAGGTGCGAAAAATGCAATCAAGTCGTCATTTGCAAGTCTAGCTTGCACACCGTGGAAATCTCATTCAGTTCCAAGTTTTGGTTTTGTTTCCAGTTTGATCATGAATTTAAACAATTTTCTCTTCTGTATTGAGCTATGATCTTCCTCCATTATCCTTTAGCTTTCAGTAAAATCCATTTTAAGCAACAGACAGGTGCCCGCAGGCTTAAGTGGCAGCACACAGGGTAGAGCTCTATAGGAAAAGACAGACTTGGGAAGTAAGTGGGTAATAAAAGATCAGTTAGAGCAGGACTTTAGAACAAGGGACAAATACAGGAAAATAGGCTCTCGGGAGATGGTGCTGAATTCCCCGTAATACTTGGAATGGGAACTGTAGTCATCTTATTAGGTGTGAAATAAAAGGATGAGACCAGAGGGTAATATCTATATTCCTAGCATTTGGTATTATTCCTGGGACATAACAGATACTCCATCAGTTTGGAATGAATGTATAAACACATGGAAATGCGTGAGAACCTGAAGGAGAAAATATCAAGAAAAAAGATGATGGTTAAAAAAAAAGAAGCAGCAGCAGCAGCTTTTGGAAGACTTGTACTGTTAAAAGGTAGCAATAAGAAAAGGGGGCCGTAAGAAGTGAGGGATAGTTACAGACAGGCAGACCACCAGGGAAGTATGACGGTTCCAGGGGCAAATGCAATGGGACCAAATAAAGATGAGTTTTTAAAAATTTAAGTGTTCTTTCAGGACACAGACTTCTCTTCATTCTGGCTCTAATTTGCCCTTTATTAGAGATGACAAAGAAGAAGTGAAACATCCCCTTATTGCGTCATGTTATATCTTCATTCCAAACCCTTCCAGCCCAAAAGCCCTTAGAGTTCCCATTAATAAGAACTATTTCCATGTCCAAATTTGAAAATGTACTTAGACCCTTTTTTTTTAAAACTTAAGGAATGGAGTGTCGGAAATAATTTCAGAGCACTAAATACTTAACATTTATATTTCTTTCCTATTTATTTAATATTCTGCTGCCTCTAGAACATAAAAAGAAAAGGCTTATATTGCTTTCAGAAAAACATGAAGAAAAAAGTCTCACTTTAATGAAAATGTGGAAAAACTGATCTAACAAAATAGTTCACATTCTTACAGCATGGCAGAAATCAGAAAAAAGATATAGCCTTTCTGAAAACAAGGGATAGATTATGTAAGATCTAAGGAAGTATCTGAATCAACAGTCAATAAACATTGTTTTTAGCCAACGGGGCCATCCAGTTACTGCTAGCATCACATTTCTCCTCAGCTTCTTCTTCGGGATCCCAAGTCCTGAAAAAGTCCGGTTACAGAAAGGTACAGAGATAACTGAGTGCTACAGTTAACTTGCCTTATTTTTTCTCCAATATTGATTTTAAGGGAAAACTTTTAAGCCACTTTGGTTCACAGAAATCAAAGCACTTTAAGACTAATTTACCACTTCTGTCCGTAATAACTAATACATATTTACAGTGATTACTTCAAGTCAACTCCCAAATATTATTGAAGCGAAGCTTTTTTGGCACAATATCAAAAAGGATTATTTAATTAAAAAAAAAGCCTGAAGCTAAGTTTACAAGAAAGTATTAACAAAAGAAGCTTTTCTTTTTTTCCTTTTTACCTGATCATAACCTAAAAAAAACTTGAGTTGAAGCTTTTCACACTATTAAGGAAGTATTAAATAATAGTACAGCACAAATCAGACAATAATTGGGAAATAAAACAAGTTCTTTTTTTTTTCCTTAGCTTTGCAAAGCCACAGAAACAATGAGATCAAGAAATAAGAAAATCAGGAAATCTTCATTGCTCTTTACAAAGAATTAATAAGACTACTGGTGAAGTCATTCTATGCTTTTATGTAAGGAGTTATGTTCTAAATAATTTTTTTTTTAAAAGGGAAAGGACAATACACAAAAAGTATGAGTCGTGGCAACTCAAGAATTCATGTGACTCTCTGAGATCTTATTTCTAAGCAGTATTTTTGTGTGAAGATATTAGGATATTAGTATCATTCAGTTACCAAAAATAAAAACTTTAAGCCTTCTTAACAAGTTCAGACAATTGTTGTAAGCCTAAACACTCTGAACTATTTCGGTATCAAGAGTATTTATACAATGTATTTTATAACTGGTCCACATTAATTTGAAGTGTATATTCCCACTCTCCCTTGAAACTAAATGCAAGCTGCCAATTGACTTAAACATGCCAGTAAGTTAGAAAACAAAGGGACTCTCACTCATACAAGGAGACAGGATAAAGTAGAGGGAAGGCATATTTCTGACTTGGTCAGGTTAACTGAAAATGTTGCTGAGGACCTAATTTTGATTACAAAAGAAGCACATAGTTTGGAAATATGTTTGTGCCAGCACAAATTAGCAAGAAGATAAATATCTCTTAGACAATCAGTTTCTTAGGGGAAAAAAAAAAGGACAAATCAAAGGAAACAGAAGAGGGAAGAAAGTAAGAAGCATAAGAAGACAGAGTGGAGGTGTGTCACCCAGACATTACAGGAAGCCTCTTGAACTTAAAGATGAGTAAAGTCAGAGCCTAAGTTTCACAAAGAACTGTTTTTATCGGATCCCAGTGGGAGCTCAGACAGGTAAAAATCCTAGGACTCAGCAAGAAGAAAATTCTAATGAATGACAGTGGGTGGGCTATTGCTTCAAGCCAAAGTGAGCAACTAAAATTGGATTTACCTTCATACCTGAAACAACTCCAGACTGAACAAAATATATGAAACAATGGCTTTCAAGACAAAGGATATCATGCAATGCAAGACAGATATCCCCATGAGAAAAGCTGCAAAAGAGATGAGCCCTGTGATTGCCCAGCTACCATCCTGAAAGAAGCTCCAGGCAGTGGAGCTCAGAAGGGAAACTGGCAATGTCTGCTCAACTCCCCAGGTTGAAGAGATGAAACTGAGCAGACACACATAGGCAGAAGTTGCAGAGACAGAGTACCAGAGAGGAGAGAGGTGAACAAAGAGAAAACCTGGGGATCCACAGAGGGTCTGCCTTGAGTATTCAGCAGGGTACTGATCGACAAATACATGTGAGGAAAACACCAACGGTCAGGAAAAGAACACCAGAAAGGATCCGTAGGAACAGCACCAGTCACACAGAGCTGGAAGTGGTGACTGTTCCCACCAGCTTATGTCTGTCAGGGCACAGGGGAGACTACTGAAAAGAGTTGGTCTCAGTAATACAGGGGCACCTGGGTGGCTCAGTTGGTTGAGTGTCCAATTCTTGGTCTCAGCTCAGGTCATGATCTCAGGGTCATGAGATCGAGCCCTGTGCTGGGCTCCCCGCTCAGCAGGGAGTCTGCTTGAGATTCTCTCCCTCTCCCTTTGTCCCTCCCCATACTCATGCTCTTCCTCTCTCTCTGAAATAAATAAATACTTTTAAAAATTTTTTGACAAAACACTGCAAAACTGCTCTGGTCCCAACTAACAAACCAAAAAAGGAAGCCCTGAAAGGATCAAACTGTTGCCAAGTAATAAACTACACCCCAAAACAGAACTCAAGGATAAACAAAAACAACAAAAAACTCAACAAGCAGAAATTCAAAATATCTAGCAGGCAATCAAAAATTACCTGGCATGGATCCCTATTTTACACTGCTCATAAAAATTAACTCAAAATGGATCAAAGATTTAAATGTGAGACCTAAAACAGTAAAATTCCTAGAAGAAAACACAGGGGGGAAAAAAATCCCTGACACTGGTCTAGGCAATGATTTCTTGGATAAGTCACCAAAAGCACAAGCTAAAAAAACTGAAATAAACAAATGGAACTACATTAAACTAAAGAGCTTCTACACAGTAAAGGAAATTATCAATAAGTTGAAAAAAAATCCTACAGAATGGGAGAAAATATTCTCAAGCCAAATATTCACTAAGGGGTTAATATCCAAATTATATAAAGAACTCACACAACTCAGTAGCAAAAACACAAGTAATCTAATTAAAAATGGGCAAAGAATCTCAATAGACATTTTTCAAAAAAAGATCCGCAAATCACCAAGAGATACATAAAAAGATACTCCATATCACTATTCATTACAGAAATGCAAATCAAAACCACAATGAGAGATCACTTTACACTTGTTAGGATGGCAATTATCAAATAGACAAGAGATAACAAATGTTGGCAAGGATGTGGAGAAAAGGGAACCCTTATACACTGTTGATGGAAATGCAAATTGGTACAACCATTATGGAAAACAATAAGGCCATTCTTCAAAAAATTAAAAATTAAACTATGATATGATCCCACAATCCCACGCCTGTGTCTATATCCAAAGGAATTGAAATCAGTATCTCGAAGAGATATCCATATACCCATGTTCACTGCACCATTATTCACAATAGCCAAGATATGATAACAACCTAAGTGGCTGTCAGCTGATGAATGGATAAAGAAGATGTGGTACATGTACACAATGGAATATTATTCAGCCATGAGCAAGAAGAAAATCCTGCCATTTGCAACAACATGGATGATCCTTGAAGGCATTATGCTAAGTGAGATAAATCAGAGAAAAACAAATACTGTATGATATCATTTATATGTGGAATCTAAAAAAGTTGAACTTGTCAAATCAAAGAATAAATGGTGGTTAGCAGGGACTGGGGGTGAGGTAATTGGGGAGATGTTGGTTAAGAGTACACACAATCGGTAGGATAAATAAGTTCTGAAGATCTGATGTATAACATAATGATCATAGTCAACAATGCTGTATTATTAAGAGACTAAATCTTAACTGTTCCCAACACAAAAAAGAAATGATAAATATGTAACATGATAAAAGTATTAGCTAATGCTACTGTAGTAACCATATTAAAATACATACATTTATTCAAACCAACATGTTGTACACCATAAACTTACACAATGTTATATGTCAATCATATCTCAATTTAAAAAAACTACTAAGCAAGCAAAGAAGCAAGAAAATATGCTTCTTTGAGGAGAAAATTAATCTAAACAGACCCAGAATTAGCAAGCAAGGACGCTAAAGTAATTGTATTCTAAATATCAAAAATTTAATTTGCATTTGCAAAACTTAAGAACTTTACAACACAAAAAGTGAAACTTAATGTATGCAAATTTTTTAAGGATTTTATTTACTTATTTGACAGAGAGAGAGAGAGCACAAGCAAGGGGAGCAGCAGGCAAAGGGAGAAGGAAAAGCAGGCTCCTGCTGAGGAGGCTAGATCCCAGGATCCTGGGATCATGACCTAAGCCAGAGACAGACACCTAACCAACTGAGCCACTCAGGCACCCCTAATGTATTTTTAAAGATCATTTATTAGGACAGAGATCCCAAGGAAAGAATGCAGACTATAATAAGAGAATCTACCTATATTACAAATGTATAAAACAACCATACTCAAGGGATGGGGATAAGGTGATGGTTAAAATAACCTTGGAAATGAATGGAGTCTGTAAGACAAAAGGCAAAAGGAACTAAACATAAGAACTATACTCCAGTCAACACAATTGTTTTCTATTGGAAGACAGACTACAATTCAGGTACTACGATACAAGTATATTGGAGTTGAAAAATTAAGTAAATGAATGGAAGGTGGTGCAAGTCAGGTTTCTCACTGTTGCAGTGAAAATTTGTAGATCAGCAAGAGGAGGCGGCTAGAATGATCCATTCTAGCTGATCCAGATCAGCCGCCTGATTGGAATTGGAGATATCATTAAGAACCCATGTTTACCTTTATATAGATGCAGAGGTTGCATATAGAAATATTTATAAATATGTGCATACATATAAGTTAGTATCCACAGATGTATTTTTTTTCTCCGTCAGCTGAGATGTCCTCGAAGCAATGACATTCCAGCAGCCATGAGCACATGTAGCCCCATGTCTTGGTTTTTATTATCATTCACCACTAATTAGAATCAGGAATCTTTGGAGAAATAACTGATTGTCAAACTGGGGTGGAAAGATACAAGATGAGCCCGGAGCACCTTACAGTGCTAGAAAATAAGGAATTGCTCAAAAAACAAAAATATATTGATAAACCCATTGATGATATAATGTGGTTTCCTGGAACAGGCAAAAAGGACACTAGGTAAAAACTAAGGAAATCAGGGGTGCCTGGGTGGCTCAGCCGTTAAGCGTCTGCCTTTGGCTTAGGTCATGGTCCCAGGGTCCTGGAATCGAGTCCCACATCGGGCTCCCTGCTCAGCAGGAAGCCTGCTTCTCCCTCTCCCACTCCCTCTGCTTGTGTTCCCTCTCTCGCTGTGTCTCTCTCTGTCAAATAAATAAATAAAATCTTTAAAAAGAAAACTAAGGAAATCAGAATAAAGTATGGACTTTGATTAATACTAATGTATTAGTATTGGTTCATTAATTCTAACAAATATACTACACTGATGTAAGAGAATATTAATCAGGGAAATGGTGTGCAAATAATACATGGGAATTCTCTGTACAATCTTTTCAATTTTTCTATAAATATAAAACTTCTAAAAATTAACATTTAAATCATAAAGAATATACTTGGTGAAGCAAAAATAATAGTAATGTAGTGTGTGATTTATAGATAGGCAAGAAGTAAAATACATCTTAGTACAAAGATTGAGAGGGGAGAATAAAACACAGAATTGCAAGGTTCTTACAGTATATCTGAAATACAAAATCACTTGAAGACAGATTGTAATAAGTTAAAATACATATTATAGATAATAAACAAGCACTAATATAGCAAAATAAAGATTTGTAGTTAATAAGCATGGGAAATATATAAAAAGGAATTATAAAAAATATTCAGGGGCGCCTGGGTGGCTAAGCATCTACCTTTAGTTCAGGTCACGATCCCAGGGTTCTGGGATCGAGCCCCACATGGGGCTCCCTGCTCAGTGGAAAGCCTGATTCTCCCTCTCCTTCTGCCTGCCACTCCGCCTCTCTCTCTCTCTCCCCCTCTCTCTCTCGGTCAAATAAATAAATTTAATTAAAAAAATATTCAATCTGAAAACAGGAAGGGCAAAAGGAACAAAGAAGAAATAAATAGAAAATAATTAACAAAGTAACAGATTTAAACCTAACCATATGAATAATCACATTAAATGTAAATTAACTAAATATTTGCAGAAAAATATTGAGAAAATGCAACATCCACTCTTGATTAAAAACTAGGAATAAAAAGAAACTCATCTTTATAAAAGTCATCTATAAAAAAAGCTACATCTAACATCATATTTAATGATGAAAGACTGAAATCTTTCCTCCTCTTATCAGAAGCATAACAAAAATGCTTGCTCTTACCACAGTTATTCAGGAATATACTGGAGGTTCTAGCCAATGGAATAAGGGAAAAAGAAACCTATTTTTGACAATTAGAAATTGCAATAAAAATATCACTCACAATAGCATCAAAAACCATGAAATATTTAGGGATAGATATGACAAAAATGGTCAAGAATCAAATACTAAAGACTAAAAATATTTCTGAGAGAAATTAAAGAAGACAAATCATTGGAGAGATATACCATGTTAGTTGATTGGCAAAAAGATTCCAACAAAAGGTTTCATTAAAGAAATATATGGATGGTAAATAAGCATAAAAATAGATGTTGAATATGATTAGTTGTTAGGGAATTGCACATTAAAACCACAATGAGGTATCGCCATGCATCTACAGCAATAGCTAAAATTAGGAAGACTGACCATACCAAGTGTTGTTGAAGGTGTGCAGGGAGCGATGCTTTCATATACCGCAGATGAGAATGTCAAATGGTAAAATAACTTTGGAAAACATTTTGGAATTTCCTTAAAAAGTTAAATATACACCAACCATGTGATCTAGCCATTCCACCCTTAGGTATTACCCCAAATAAATGAAAGTGTATGTCCCTACTAAGACTTCTACAGTAATATTCACAACAGCCTTATCTGCAGCATTCCAAAAGTGAAAATAACCCAATGCCCATGAACAAGTCAACGAATAAACAAATTTGCTATATCCATACAATGAAGTACTATTTGACAATAAAGTGGAATGAATTACTGATACGTGTTGCAAAATATATGGATGAATCTCAAAATAATTATGCTAAGTGGAAGAAGCTAAAAAGGGTATATATTGTATTATTCCATTTATCTGAAATTCTAAAAAATGCAAACTAATCTATGGTGATAGAGAGAAAATAAGTGATTGCCTGGAGATGGAGGAAGGGAGTTGAGTGGGATAGATGGAAACAATTCCAAAGGGTCAGGAGCGCCTGGGTGGCTCAGTCGGTTAAGCGGCCGACTCTTCATTTTGGCCCAGGTCCTGATCTCAGGGTTGTGAGATCAAAGCCTGCGTGGGGCTCCGCACTGGGTGTGGAGTCTGCTTAGGATTCTCTCTCCTTCTCCCTCTGTCCCTCCCTACCCCCTCTCAAAAAAAAAAAAAAAAAAAAAAGAACTGCAAAGGGTCATAGAGAAATTTGGAGGAAGGGCTGTACATGTTCATTAACTTTGTTGTGGTTGTAGTGTCATGATGTATAAATATGTCAAAACTTAACAAATTATACATATTAAATATGGGCAGTTTTTATGTATGTCAATTATATTTCAATAAATCATGAAAAAACCTTTTATAAAATCCAAGGAAAGTTTAGTTAAATCTCAAAATTTCAAGGACTAGATCCTCAAAACTTAGGAATTAACTATATGCCTATAACATTTAAGGGAAAGAGAACAAAAAGTAGAAGCAATTTAATCTTCTCAGTTAATACTAAACAAATTAAGGAGACCAAGTGTGTATTATTCATTTGTAGTTAAGTATAATTTGTTCTATGAAATTAACGCCCACTAGATCTCTCACTCTCTGTCTCTCTGTCTCTCTGTCTCTCTCGGTCCATACCCTTCTGTGAACTCCACGTGGGCTGTATGGCAGTAGTCAGAAAGGTGGATCTCCTACAGAAAGAATATCCTAATGAACCCACAGAAACAGACTTTAGAAATGATTTTCTCCCCAGCCCTTTCTCTCTGGACTCACATGTCCTCATTAGATTCCATATACAAAGACTGAGACTAGAATCCAGATGGAGTGCTCTGGAATTTCCTTGGAAAATATCCTATATTACAAAACATCAAGCTGCTAGAAGCTTGATGCCAGGAACAGAAACAGCCATGCTGTGGTTCCATGAATTTAAAACAACTATGAGTAATAGCTTAGACTCTAATATAAAAAATGCTATGAGTAATATATTTCACATATATATGTAGGTATTTTTTTAAGTTTTTGTTTAAATTCCAGTTCATTAATTCAGTGTAATATTAGTTTCAGATGTACAATATTTCTAAATAATACAGGATCAAAGATGTTTCAAGAGGAATTTTGAAATACTTTGACAGCCACTCTGGAAAGTAGTATGGAGGTTCCTCAAGACGTTAAAAATAGAACTACCCTACGACCCAGCAATTGCACTACTAGGTATTTCCCCCAAAGATAGAGATATAGTGAAAAGAAGGGGCACATGCACCCCAATGTTCATAGCAGCAATGTCCACAATAGCCAAACTCTGGAAGAAGCCAAGCTGTCCTTCAACAGATGAATGGATAAAGAAGATGTGGCACATATATACAATGGATTATTATTCAGCCATCAGAAAGGATGAATACCCACCATTTGCATCGACTTGGAGGGGATTATGCTAAGTGAAGTAAGTCAAGCAGAGAAAGACAATTATCATATGGTTTCACTCATATGTGGAACATAAGCATTAGCACAGAGGACCACAGAGGAAGAGAGGGAAATCTGAAGGGGGAGAAATCAGAGAGGGAGATGAACCATGACAGACTATGGACCCCAGGAAACAAACTGAGGGTTTCAGAGGGGAGGAGGTGGGGAAAAGAGGTAACAGGGTGATGGGTATTAAGGAGGGCACGTGTTGTGATGAGCACTGGATGTTATACATAACTAATGAATCATTGAACACTACATCAAAAACTAATGATGTACTATACTATACAGTGGCTAACTGAACATAATAAAAAAAAACACAGAAACTAAAATAAAAAATAAAATAAAATATTTTGACACAAATGGAAATGAAAATACAACTTAAGTCTGTAGGATGCAGTGAAAGCAGAATTGAGAGGAAAATTTGTAACCTTCCCTTCATATACTGGTAAAAAATAAAGATCTGAAATAAATAACCTAAGCTCCCGCCTAAGGAATCCAATGGAAAAAGACCCAATTAACCCCTAAAGCAAGAAGAAGAAAGGAGATAAAAAGCAATCATAGCAGAAATTGATGAAATTATTATGTGCAAGCAATTTTCAATTAATTGAGTGAAACTATAAATGTGTAAACAACTTCATGTTCTATGAAGTTTATATGCTTTAAATATTTATAGGATATTAAACAGAGACTAGAATGTTTTCTGCTATATATGCTTTCCCTTAATTATCCACATTTTTAGCTTTAAAAAAATCATGTATTTTCTTTTTATAGTTAATTTAAATACTGCCTACTCCAGGTATCTATTATCCAAGAAATTCGATGTCATCAAAACAATTTTCCCTAAAACTGCAAAAATGCACTTTTCCACTTACTAAAATGCATGTATGAAGTTCTATGAAACAAAACAGTGTCTTAGGGCTCAGTTACTCTTATTCCAGTCTACCGGCTCATATAGATTCTATGGCAAAATTGTGATTTAATATGATTCATTTTGGGAGATGAGGGAGGAGCAGTAGTGTATATTCTAATGTTTTGGCTCCTATGACCATGACATTAACTTATATAATGTTAACTGAATTTAGATCCATGTAAGTACAGATAAAATAAATCTAATAGCATGCGTATAGGAATAGGAATACAGTGCAATATTACAGGGTTACATTTTCCTTAAGATAAGGACATTTCAAGTTTATCCTTAATGAAATTAAAACCAAAAATATATTAGAACTTGCTTAAAAAAAAAACCCGTTAAAATACTTTGAATCAGGTATCAGCAACTACATGAAGATTTGTTCATCAATCAGACAGCTAGAGCTGCGCTTAAAGACACTTCCATTTTTCACTATCCCTAATATCAATTTGAATTTGTTTTCCAAATTTACAAGCTATGTTATCTGGTATGAAACAGAAACAGAATGAATAACTTGACTGAACAATTAAGTAATATGAAAGCAACACATTATACATTTTCCTTCCAAAAATAGAAAACCTAAAAAAAAAAAAATAGAAAACCTAACTTTTTAGAAAACATAATTTTTATTGACACAAACAATCACACATTTATTCTTCCAGATGTAGTTTATAACAATTGTTCTGTCAATCTAAAAAGGCCATTTGTAGTTGAAATAAGTATATAGATTAATGCAAGGCAGAACTGACAAGTTTACATTTTTAAATTTCCCCATCCAAAGCACAGTTTGTATTTAAGTCTCATTTATGACCTCAATAGATTTATTTTGGGCTGAGCTGTAAGCTCTTTAAAATTTTTTTAATGTAAGGATCTCATGCATATAGAAGAACATGCAATGGCAAGAGTAAAGTCCAGTGAATTTTCACAAACTGAATACACCCATAAACCGTACCTAGAGGATTGCCATGGTGCTAGAAGACTTCCTAACACCCCACAGTCACTGCCTTCAACAAGGACTATCTTTCCTGACTGCTAATGAAATAAATTAATTTTGTCTGTTTTTGAACCTATAGCAACTGAATCACATACTACATACTTTGAATCTGTCTGGTTTTGTTCAGCATTATGTTCATGGGATTCATCCCTGAAGGACTGTTTATTCCCAAATGCTTCCTAGTGGTCCCATCATGTTAGTGCAGCACAATTTGTTAATCCAAACCACTGTGGTAAAGACCTATGCCCTTTCTGGTGTTTGACTATTAAAACAGTCCTGTTTGAACCTTCCTATTCAACGCATCTAGTAAACAATGCACACGTTTCTTTGGAGTGCATGCCAAGTTCAGCTTTACTAACCAATTTAAACTCCCACCAGTATTAAGTGAGCATTCTACTCCAAACACTGATTTTTCTCCCGTTTCCTATTTTCTGGGACGGAGGGTCATTTTCATTTAAGCAATGTTGGCAGGTATCCTCAGGGATTATACTTTTGAAAATACATTTTTAGTAGGCATTTTAAAGCTCCAGTTGTTATTGTAACTGGGGTCATATCAACTTTACATTTTCTAAAGTAGCTGTACCAATTAAACTTCCACCTGGAGGGTAGAAGTTATGAGCATTTTAGTTTCTCCAAATATGCTTTCTGTTTGTTGGCTTGTTTTGCTTTTGCTTTGTCTCCTTTGGCTCCCTCTCTCTCCCTCTCCCCCACACACTCCCAGGCCTGTCTGTCTCTCTGTCTCTTATCTCCTTACCCTTCATCTATCTTTCTCTCTCTTATCTCTCAATCCCACCCCCCTTCTCCCTTTCTTCTTTGTCTTTTACCTAACTTCATGATTGTATTGTGTAGACATTTTTTTTTAAAGATTTTATTTATTTATTTGAGAGAGAGAGAATGAGAGAGAGCACATGAGAGGGGGGAGGGCCAGAGGGAGAAGCAGACTCCCTGCCGAGCAGGGAGGCCGATGCGGGACTCGATCCAGGGACTCCGGGATCATGACCTGAGCCGAAGGCAGTCGCTTAACCAACTGAGCCACCCAGGCGCCCGACATTTTTTTATAAAGATTTTATTTATTTGTTTGAGAGAGAGGAGAGAGCATGCGCGGGGGAGGGGCGGAGGGAGAGGGACAAGCAGACACTAGCAGACTCCCTGCTGAGCACAGAGCCAGACTTGGGGCTTGATCCCAGGACCCCAGGATCATGACCTGAGCTGAAGTCGGACGCTTAAATGACTGAGCCACCTAAGAGCCCCTGTAAATGACATACAATAAATGACTCACAGTGTAAAACTTCATGAGTTTTCAAACATGCGTACAGATGCTAAACCATCACCACAATATAGATAAAGAACATTTCCATTGCCCCCCAGTTTCCTCATGCCTCTTTGTGACCCAGGGCTCCTCCTTCCCACCCCAGACAACCACAGATCTGCTCTCTGACACTACTGTTTAGTTTGCATTTTCCAGAATTTTCTATAAATTAAATTATACAGTACATATCCCCCTTTTTTTGGCTATTTTCACTTAGCATAATTATTTTGAAATTCATCCATGACACTGCACATATTAAAAGTTCATTCCCTATTATTGGCGACTAGTATTATATTCTATGGCTACACCACAATTTGTTAATTCACTCATTTGTTGATAGGCATTTGAGCTTTTTCAGTTAGGGGCCACTACAAATAAAACAACTACGAACATCTGCGTGTAAGTCTTTGTTTGGACATATGCTTTCATATTTTTCTTGGATAAATATCCAGGAGTGAGATTGCTGGTTCACATGGTAAATGTGTGTTTAATTTCATAAGAAGCCACCAAATTATTTTCCAAAACTGTACCATTTTATATTCCCACCAGCAGTGTATAAAATTTCTACTTGCTCAAGTCATTGCCAACACTTGGAATGGCTGGACTTTTTCGATGTTGCCATTCCAGTGGGTGTAATGCTATCCCCACTGTAGTTTCAATTTGTATTTCTCTAATGCAGTGAAGTTGAACATTGTTTCATGGGTCTATTTCCCATTCATATATCTTCTTGATATTTCCTTCTCAAATCTTTTGCCAATTTTTTTTTTAAATAGGATTTCCTTTCTTCTTATTGCTGAGTTGTAAGGATTCCTATAATAACCTGGATGACATTTATAATGATACAGTTTCTGTGGCTGGTATTTTCACTATTTAAGTGTCTTTTGTAAAACAAACAGTTATAATTGTGATTAAATCCAATTTTTCATATTTTGTTCTATAGTTTGTTTTTTGTGTACCATTCAGATAATCTTTGGCCAATTCAAGATCATTGAGATTTTCTCCTGTTTTCTTCTAACGTTTCCTCCATTTTTTCAATGAACAAATTCTTTTCCTCAAATATCAAATAGCAATGCTTCATGAAAGCTTTCTTGCGGGCAAAAAAAAAAAAAAAGTTACCTTAATCCTTTCAATTCAGGTTCTCTATTTTGCTGACACTGAACATTCAACTATCAGATTTTCTTCTGTCCCTTTATTCAATTTTTCATTAAAATTTTATTAGGCACCCGCTATGTGATAGGCCCTGTGCTCAACACTGAGGATAGAAAGAAAAAAATAAAGTGTATGAGATTTTTATTCATGCAACTAAAACTTAAGTTATTAATTTGTGTTCTAAACCTCACAATTCTCCTTGATTCTATTGAGAACTCTGAAAACTTCCTCTTTGCAGTCTACAGGAGTCCTGCTGTCCCTACATGAGTCCTCCTCCCTTCTAACTTCTCCTTGACTCCAATCCCTTTTTTCATGATGAAAACTTGGTCCTTTCAGCAGATTTTCTCTTTCTTCTGTCACCAGTGATTAAAAGCTCCCGCTCCTAGTTAGGCGGCTCACATCTGAATCAGTCTCTACCAGTTTGGATCTTGTCTTCCAAAGTCGCTGCCTCTTCATCTATGAAGTGGTGACTAAAAGGATGTTTATTCTAGGGATGCCTGGGTGGCTCAGTCAGTTAAAGCAACTGCCTTCTGCTCAGGTCATGATCCCAGGGTCCTGGGATCAAGTCCCGCATTGGGCTCCCTGCTCAATGGGGAATCTGCTTCTCCCTCTCCCACTCCCCCTGCTGTGCTCTCTCTTTCCCTCTCTCTCTCTGACAAATAAATAAAGTCTTTTTTTAAAAAGTGTGGGATTTGTGGCCTTCAGCACACCTCTGTACACCTCTGCAATGTCCCTGGTCCTTATTCCAAACCATAAGTGTCCCCATGTGCGCTCTGGACTCTACCTCCCCCTCACTACTCCACTGCAGACTTACACCCTTCTCCTCTATTTCCAGCCACTTCCTCAAATTGCTTCAAGAGGTTCCTTGATTTAGCTCTTTCTGTCAGAGGCATCGGCCATCTTAGTTCTTGCCCAAGAAGCATTAAAATATTCTTATAAAGCAGGTTTGTGAATTGCCATGCAAATTACAGTATATAAAACTGAGGCAAAGAGAGAGAGTAAAATACTTCTAAAATTCATATAATAGAACTCTCTCTATTAGGTTTTCTTTGAGAATAGAAGAAGCATTATGAATTTCTTCTAGCATAGTGAATATAATATGGATTAACATTCTCTAAAGTTGTTTTATTATTTGGAGTACAGATTAAAAGTCCTTCAACTCTATTTCAGAAACGTAAGAGTTAATAAGTAAACAATGCCAAAAGTTATGTGACAAAAGGTGCAAAAAAGTTAATGCATTTGAAGCAATAAATTAACACGTAGACAGATGGTATAACCATCCTGTGAAAATAAGATTCTAAAATTTACACTTCTGCGAAACCAAAATGTGATCATCAGAGCTCTCTCTAACAAGTCTTCTTAGAATTGATTAAATTATATCCCTCTGGGTTTAGAAATAATGCTAATTAACCCTCATAGAGGACTAAAAAAAATGGCATTGGTTACTGGACAAACATGATAAACATCTTGTATGAGATATTATTTATTATAATTAAGAGTGTAATCACATTTTCAGCTAATAAGTGGCTGTTTACACTTTAAAATATATATAATCACAACTTTGTTATTCAGTTACATTACTATAATTTCCACATAAATAAGAATATATATTCTAATGAAACTAATGAGAAAATATATTCTTAAAAAATGACCAAAAATGGGCGCCTGGGTGGCTCAGTTGGTTAAACGACTGCCTTCGGCTCAGGTCATGATCCTGGAGTCCCGGGATCGAGTCCCACATTGGGCTCCCTGCTCAGCGGGGAGTCTGCTTCTCCCTCTGACCCTCCCCCCTCTCATGTGCTCGCTCTCTCAAATAAATAAATAAAATCTTTAAAAAAAAATGACCAAATTGCAAAGCAATTAATTATACTAAATCAAAGATACGAAGAATCAACTGTTTTTTTCTCATAGATGACTAATAATTATCAATGAATTAATTTCACTTTTCCAAAAGAAGGCATTTAATTTTCATTAAAAATTTTGTTCTCCCCCCAAATTTTGTTCTTCCTTACACCATACACAAAAAAAACTCAAAATGGATTAAAGACTTAAATGTGATACCTGCAACCATGAAACTCCTAGAAGAAAGCATACACAGTAATCTCTTTGACATCAGCTTTAGCAAAATTTTTCCAGATACATCTCCTGAGACAAGAGAAACAAAAGCAAAATAAACTATTGGGGCTACACCAAAATAAAAAGCTTTTGCACAGCAAAGGAAACCATCAACAAAATGAGAAGATAACCTAATGAATGGGAGAAGATAACCTACTGAATGGGAGAAGATATTCACAAATTATACAGATATAGATTTAGATATAGATATAGATAGATAGTAGGGTTTAAAACCCAAAATATATAAAGAAATTATACAACTCAACACCAATAAAACAAATAATCTGATTTTAAAAATGGACCTGAGGACCTGAATAAACATTTTTCAAAGAAGACATACAGATGGCCAACAGACACATGAAAAGATGCTCAACATCACTCATCATCAAGGAAATGCAAATCAAAACCACAATGAGATATCACCTTACACCTGTCAGAATAGCTAGAATCAAAACAAACAAACAAACAAACAAGAAATAACAAGGGTTAGTAAGGATGGGGAAAAAAAGGAATCTTTGTGCTCTGTTGGTAAGAATGTAAATTGATGCAGCCACTGTGGAAAACAGTATGGAGGTTCCTCAAAAAATTAAAAATGGAAATATATGATCCAGTAGTTCCACTGCTGGGTATTTACCGAAAGAAAACAAAAACACTAATTCAAAAAGATATATGCTCCCCTATATTTATTGCAGCATTATTTATAATAGTCAAGGCATGAAAGCAACCCAAGTATCCATCAATAGATGAATGGCTGAAGAAGTGGTGTATATTACTCAGCCATAAAAAAGAAGATCTTTCCATTTCAACGACATGGAAGGACATAGAGGGTATTATGCTAAGTGAAACAAGTCAGAGAGAGAAAAGACAAATACCATGATTTCACTTACATGTGCAATCTAAAACAACAACAACAACAACAAATGAACAAACAACCAAAAAAAGCAGAAACAGACCCATAAATACAGGGAACAAACTGACAGTTGCTAGATGGGAAGTAGTGGGGGATGGGTAAAATGGGTAAAGGGAAATGAGAGGTACAGCTTCCAGGTGTGAAATGAATAAGTCACAGAGATGAAAGGTACAACAAAGGAAATATAGTCAATGATACTGTAACAGTACTGTGCAGTGACTGATGGTAGCTACCCTTGTGGCAAGCAGAGCATGATGAATAGAGTTGTCCAATCACTATATTGTATGCCTGAAACTAAGGTAACACTGTGTGTCAACTATATTTCAATGGCATAAATAAATAAAATAAAATTATGTGCATACCATTCTCATGAAATTGTAGAGACCATCAAATAAACCAAGGGATGAGAAAGCACCAGCATGATGTATGCCCTAAACAAGAAGCTTAATAAACCTTTGTTTAATCTAAATCTAATATTTAGAAATTTTGTTCTTTCATTATTTCCTATATACTTTAAAATGAACCCTTAATTTTTAAAAGAGGTCATAAAATGTGACATTATCTCTCTTAAGTCTCCTTTCTATGATACACTCTTATTATGGAAACAGATCTAAATATTCGTAATTTAAAAAGCTCAAACATTCATACTTACAAACATAAAATGTTGAGTGTGCCCTAAGTTACGTTTAATTACCTAACATTTGTTTCTACGGTATTCCATTTTCCCACAAACCTTTATTAAGATGTCTCTTTTCCTTTGTATTAACTTACCTCATTAATTTCACAATTATTTACTGAGCACTCATCATATAGTAAAAATGTAATGAAAGAGTCCCATAAATAGCAGAAGATTATGGTCTATGGAAAACTGGAGCAAAATACATGAAAAGCTAGTCTAAGAAGTAAAGAAATGGCATCTTTCATAAAAGAGGCATAATGAAATACAAAGGAGAATGTAGCACCACGTTCCTTATAGAAGTGCGAATCCAAGGAATGCTTTCCGTGTAGCTGCAGGTCAATAAAGATTGTGGAATAAAGAAACAGAAGTGATGACAAGTCTAAGGACATATCATTGATCAACACCCACATATAATTTGTTAGAGAACAAAATGTTCCAGAAGAAAGCCAGAGAACAAGAGGCCAGAGACATTTTAAGAATAGAATGTAATACTATGAAGCCAAAGAAAAAAGATTTTCCAATAAAAGCCATGTGGTCAACATTGTTCAGAGACCTGAATGAGGGTGAGGAAGCCTAAAAGACCTTTGGCCTTGGGACAGAGCTCCAGTGACTTGAGAAAACAGTTTCAGACCTGTGGCATGGTAGGGAGAAAGGAATAGATACTGAAGGAGCAAAACTAATAGGTGTGACCTACACTTTTGAAACTTTGAGAAACTGGGAGATTTGATGTTACTTAAGGACAAAGAAATGTCAATGGCAAGCTTTTTTTTATATTTGGAATATAATTTGGAAAAATAATTTGGAAATGAGAAGGTGAATATCTTAAAAGTCAAGAGGAAAGAGACAGTGGTGATGAGATTGAATATGGGAAAGGAGGTAGATGTGATAACAGAAATTTCCAGAAAAGGTAAATCGGCTTGAAAAACCATGGGATCCTTGTTTTGAAATAAATGGGAAATGGGAGAAGGGGAAAATTTATACAGCTCACTTCAAATGGCATTAATCTTTCCAATTAATCCAGGTGATGGCCATTTGCAAAGAATGAGAAGGAAAGTATGCAGGATTACTGAACAATTGTTTTTTTCCACACTGTATCCTTTCTACTTGGAATCTTAAGAGCACTTGGATTTCCTTTTGTGGAATTACCCATGCCCCAGTATTTGTGGGTGTGCTACAACATGAACTCCAGGTGCCTGGCTCCAATCACAAAAGCTGAGGGGGCCTGATCTTGCTTCTCACTACCCCATACAGCCAAGAGGCAGACATGTTTCCTATGCTCAGCCAGAGGATTTACTCCTGGGACTTTAAACCTTGAGGCAAGACTAGAGAAAGGGTGGGAAGTACATACTCCCCAGCAGCTGAGCTCTGGTATGTTCCTGCCAAACAATCATTCCCTTAGCTCCTGCTCTCTGGCCTCCCCAGCTGCCTTGGTCTTGTCCTCTGCAAGGCTGTTTCTCCAGACTTCCCGCACTTCTGTGAGCTTGAGATATCAAGCCAGTAAATTTCATCTGGCTTAAGTTTTCCATAAGTAGTTTTATTTCTTGCAACAACAACCGCCCCACCAACACACACACACACACACACACACACACACAAATGTAACTGGCACAGTAGTTGAAGACTGAAGGAGGAGAGAGCATTCATAATTGCCATCATGGGATAATTAACAGAGTCAACTAGAGGTGAAAGAGACCAGTAGCACTGAAAACCCAGTTAAAATTAAAAGACGTAAAGTTACAGTTTTACAGTGGCCAAGTGTAATGATCCACATGATAACTATTTTCCACAATCAGGTGATAAAAAGTTAGAAAGTCAAGATGCCAATTACTGGTAAAGGCACTGTATAATGCCTCCCTAAAGATACCACTGAAACACCCAGACACTGCAAAATGATTTATAACACATCAATTTTTTTCAGGCTCAGCAACCTACAGAAAAGCAGTAGGTGGTGATTCAAGATCACTCCAAGGTCCCTTAAGCTCTGGATGCAGAAGTATCGCTTTGGTTCTCAAGGGCAGACTATACAGAGGATCTTCTATCTTTTTTTTTTTTTTTCCATTTATTTATTTATTTTTTTATTCTTATGTTAATCCCCATACATTACATCATTAGTTCTAGATGAAGTGTTCCATGATTCATTGTTCGTGCACAACACCCAGTGCTCCATGCAGAGAGGATCTTCTATCTTTAAGAGCCATGACTTCCCACTGCCGGACTAGCCCTTGATGTCTTATAATGAAAAGCAAGCAATAAGAAACGTACAAGCAAGGGCAAAAAAAAAAAAGGAATATGAGGTCTAACAGCAAGTGTTGGTTTTATTTCTAATCACTTGCTTCACTAGCTAAGTCAGATAACTTTTTTGTATTTTTCTTCATCTGTAGATTGAGAAGATTAGACAAAATTTTCACTCAGCTCAGAGCTTCTGGAACCTGCGCGGTGATTTCTCGATGTAGTTTGATTCCATATGGTACACAGATCTAAAAATAGTATTACTGTGGGAAGAAACCTAGGAGGAGTGTCGTGACAGTGCCATGAGTTTCAGATGAGCAGTTTCATGAAGTAGTTCCTACTAGATCGCCAGCATGCTGACTTTCTTACCAGAATGAGCTACAGGAGTAATAATATGACTCATGCAATGGGCAAAGCCATTAACTAAAATTCACTAAATAGATTAGATTTGAAGTAATAAGGAAGTTTTAAAAACTAAAATTACACTTTGCATTTTACTAACATCTACTGTACTTTATGTCCTCAATTTCTGGGAGAAAACATGCCACTCTATTTTCGGTTTTTACTTCTGGTTGTGGAGGAGATACATTTCTCTCTGAAAGCTGTCTTTTGAGTACCATGGTAACCACATCCTTGCAGTTAAGTCTGTCCCGTTGGATGCGCAATTTAAGACATTTGCAAATGCCATCTAAGATCACACTAAACAGACCGGAAAGGCTACGCTTCAACATGAAAGTGGGAACATTGCTTAGTGTTAGTCAAAATAAAATGCCAAGAACGGGGAAGAGGCATGAGATCCAACCAATACAACTTTTGCCACTGCTCTGAATGACCCAGGAGTTCTTTCCTTTCTTTTCTTTTTCTATCTATCCTCACCAATAAGTGTTTGCTCCTCACATGGTTCTCTGGTTATCTGCACTGGGGTTGAAGCCCCTGTTGTGTAAAGACAGGGGCTAGGAACTGTAAGATTCCAGTTAAGGGATAAGAGAGGTTAAAAGAGCCTGGTAACAACACCCCAGAGGATTCTGCACAAGCAGAATGTGCTTCAAGGTCCAGTTCTGGAGGTTCTAGAGCATTTACTAAGAAGGAATACACCTTGATGACTCCCTGTCAAGCGGGAAATGACATCCAGTAGGAAATCCAGCAAGAAGTGACATCTGTCCTTAGCTGAATGCAGCTAACAGATTCATCTGTGTGTTACCTGTGAGGCCCAGGCTACTCTGCTCTCCTCTGAGGAAGAGGTTTTTCTGCTTCTGCTACAGGAGCGGGAGGGCAGGAAATCAAAGTCATTTTAATGTGACAATCAAAATCAGTGACACTAGATATAGCAGGACAGCAATCTGGTGTTCTGTACTCTTATAACAAAAAAGGACAGTTGAGCACCTTTATGTAGAAACAGCAAAAGAGTAGGGGAAATTGCTATTTTCCTCTGCTAAATATTGTATGTAAGAAATTGAATTTATTTTTGGTAAATAATTTTTGGTTTAAAAAGAAGGCTATTTATTATTGAATGTTTGAGAAAAATCATCAAAATAATAATGATAGTGATCATAATAATGAATAATATTGAAAAATATTTTTCTAAACACCCACTATGTCAAGCAACAATCAACGTATGATTTGTAGTTCAAAGGGTTTTTAAAAAATAATCTGGGGAGAAGTTGATTAAAATAGTTTACATCTAACCTTTTAGATTAATAGTTTTTTATAAATTGATTTATCTGTAGTTTATAATTATCATTTTAATCAATTAAAATTGGAAACTCTATGTCTCATTTCCTCTATTTCCAGGAAATATGAGGCAAGAGAGATTATTATGTTTTCCATTTTGCCTGCGGTGGTGTGCTTCTTTAAACACCTATTATTATTCTTTAGTGACATAATTTTCCTTTAATATTTTCCATGAGGTCTGCTATGTACTTATCAAAATATTTAAAGGTAACTGACACAGCTAGTAATTTAATGCATGAGTGAGCACCGAAATTATTTTATGCTCGTGAATGGTTAATAAAACTGTCAGTAAAGAATGATAAATATTCAATATTAATCTTGGATTTATATAATGCCTTATTTCATAATAAATATAAATGAAATGCTCATCTTTTTTCATATTATCTTTAGATTTTTGACAAATATTTAAAATTCTTCTTTTACAAAGCTAAGAAGATTGCCAGAAAGACCCAGCCTACCATCTTTACAGACACTGAAATTTTTAAGTTTCTCTTTATCCTTTTGATCCTCTCTGTGAAATGTTTTAAGATTTCTTCCTTCATACATTTAAAGAATAGTAATGAGGCATGTCCCATGCCAGACACTCTATAAGGAATGTGTAGGGAAATACAAGAAACAAGATTAAGAAGAATTCAGTCTAGTTGGGAGACAGATTTGTAAAATAACAATATTATCATAAAGATATGATAAGTATGAGTATACAGAAGTATGAGGAAGACAGTGGTTACGCAGTTAAAGATTAATCTTCCACTGGGAAAAGTCAAGGAAGAAAGAAAACAAGAACAGGGTCTTGGAAAAATTACAGGAATTCACCAAGGACTCAAGTTGTTAAAGGGATTCTAAGCAGCAGTCACAGCTGATACAAATTTTTAGAGCTCATGAAGTTGTATGACAAGATCAAAGATATTAACAAGACTCATGTTTTCATACATACTAAGTGCAGCGGGGAGAAGAGTAGGTCATATTGCTGGAACAGGAGTCAGAGCCTAACTATGGAATCTGCACCAACCTAAGGAATTTATAATTACTTCCAGGAGCCAATGAAAAATCATGGGATTGAAACTTGAGGACATTAATCTAATTGGTTTTGTGGCACATTGGTTTGGGATTTCTTGTTCTGAAAATATGCACATCTAAGCTACTGCTCTAGATTAGCAGTGTACAATGGAAATACAATGAGAGCAATATATGTAATCTTAAATTTTCTGGCAGCCACATAATATTATCATTGTAACATCTAATCATTATCAAAATTATTAAGGTGATATTTCACATTATTTTTAACTAAGTCTTCAAAATCCACTATGTATTTTATACTTATAACACATCTCAATTTAGATGCTATATTTTCATCAGAAATGCTTGATCTGTTTATCATACTTTATAGAACTACAGTAGGAAAAGTAGATTCCCATTTCTAAATCACTCCAAATATATTTAACTAAACTGGGTATCAAAAATCATTTTCCTTTGGTGTCTGCAATAATATTTACATAACTCATTAATGTTTTTTTAGAACAGTAGATTTGGCTTTAAAATGAAAGCATATCAGTTTCAAAACAATGTTCCAAAAGTATATCTGTTAAAGGTAAGTAAATTAACTAAATTTGTGTCAATCAATATTAACGCCAAATTCACAGAGATATTGCATGAACTGAAAAACAAATCTAAATTTATGAAGACCAAAAAATATTCAAATTTTTCCTGTTGCTTTTATAGCCCATTTACATAATGCTGTTAATTACAACATTCTACACATTGATTCATTTTAGAAAATGTATAAAATCATTATTGACTTGTATTATGAAAAGCTTCAATTTCAAAATAAATTCTCATAGCTGTCTAGCTAAATCAAAAATAGGATTTTCCTTTCCTTGAAGCTTCAAATTTAGCTTATTCATATGCAGTGTGATATTAATGACAAAATGTAAATCACATTGCCATTTCTGTCCCTGATTATTGAATATTTGGCAAGCATTAGTTTTGTTTCAAGAAATCTTGAATGGAGTTAACTGCAAATCTTTATAAATTCTTCCATGACTCAACCAATACGCACTGGCAAAGAACACAAGATCATTAAGATTCATTGTCTTTTACTTCTTTCAACATTTCCATACACTGGTGATGATTCATATCACTTACACAAATTTTCTGAACAGTTTTAACAACGATATCCATGATTCTTTCATAAAGTTTGCTTTAGGAAACTGAGCACAAATGTTTCAAAATGTATCATACAGTGGAATGAAGTAATAAAACAAAGGTCAGTCTCTTGTTTTAAAACTCCAATAAATCTAATATTTCACCTAACATACCTGAAACAACACTTATTATTAGAGACACTGGTGTGTTGTTGTTTTTTTATATCTAGATGAAATGCTCCTTTGACATATGTAAAAGATTCAAAAATATTGACTGTTGAGTTCAGATCTCTGAAAATTTGGAAGTCCTTTGAGCCAGAATGGTAATATGAGAGAAACGGGCAAAACTACATGCTGGTGAGAATACTGAGTAGCCAGAACTCGCATACAGATGGACACAGTTCAAATTGGAAAACTCTTTGTTAGCTATTCAATCTGAACATATCCAAACTGTATGACTCATCAATTTTATTCCCCAGGACTCTACCTTCCAGAAATGTATATACGCATGTGCAGCAAAAGATATACAAAAGGAGTCCAAAGCAATCTTTTCCATAGTATCCAAATCCTGAAAACAACTGAAATATCAATTAATGTTGGAGTAAAAAAATAAATTGTGGAATACCATTAAGCAGTGAGAATGAGTTAACTACTACTATATGCAGCAAAATGGGTGAGTCTCACAAGAAAAATGGTAAGTGATGGAAACCAGACACAGAAGAGGACATTCCTTATGATGACTCTAATACAATCGACAAACCACTGACACATTTTATCAAGAACAAAAGGGAAAAGTCAAATAGTTTTAGATGTAATAAGAT
>NC_138370.1:5618362-5650249 GCF_054177405.1 Leptonychotes weddellii
CATGGATGGAACTGGAGGGTGTTATGCTGAGCAAAATAAGTCAATCAGAGAAAGACATGAGGAATTCTTAATCTCAGGAAACAAACTGAAGGTTGCTGGAGTGGGGGGTGAGGTGGGAGGGATGGGGTGGCTGGGTGATAGACATTGGGGAGGGCATGTGCTATGATGAGCGCTGTGAATTGTGCAAGGCTGTTAAATCACAGATATGTACCTCTGAAACAAATAATGCAATATATGTTAAGGAAAAAAAAAAAAGAAGAAGAAGATAGCAGGAGGGGAAGAATGAAGGGGGGAATCGGAGGGGGAGACGAACCATGAGAGACGATGGACTCTGAAAAAGAAACTGAGGGTTCTGAGGGGGAGGTGGGTGGGAGGATGGGTTAGCCTGATGATGGGTATTAAAGAGGGCATGTTCTGCATGGAGCACTGGGTGTTATGCACAAACAATGAATCATGGAACACTACATCAAAAACTAATGATATAATGTATGGTGATTAACATAACAATAAAAAATTTAAAAAAAATAAAGAATGAATCTGTAGTTAAAAATGTACCTACTGATGATAAGCAAGAGCCAGAGAGCATTAAATGAAAGCCCTGTGAAAACTTTAAGGAAAGATAATTCCTATTTTAAACAAATTATTTTACAGAATAGAAAGAGAGCAAATTTTACAATTAAATATAATGATACCAAATAAATCTTGATGCTAAAGACAGGAAAGGACATCATCAAAAAGGAGAATTTAAAGTTGATTTTAATTATGAACTGAAATTCAAAAAATCTAATTTAAAATTTAAAAAATCATACATAATAACCAAGTAGAATACAAAGATGGTGTAACATTAGAAAATCTTATTGCAATACACATACAGATATTATACCATGTTTACTAATAAAAAGTCTCAATATCTAAAGGTGGATATTTTCCCCACAATTTTATAAACTAAGCAATTTTTAGTAAATTTCCAGAAGAAACCCAAGGAACATAACATGATGAATGTGAAAGCAATATAGAAACATAAAGAGCCCAAAATAGGTAAAAGCACCTTTGAAGAAGAAATAGAACACTACATCTGAAACTAATGATTTACTATATGTTGGTTAATTGAATTTAAATTAAAAAAAGAGAAACAGAAGAAGAAAAAGTAACTAAAACATTGAGATACTGTCAAATTAAAGAATGTAAGAAAATATAAGAGTTCAAATCTAGATCCATGCACACATGGAAACTAGACTCAGGAATGAGGTGATATCATAAATCAGAAGGGAAAGACGTGCATGGTTCAAAAAGAAAAATAGATATCTACCTCAAACTACACACACACACCAGGTTAGGTCCAACTAAAGACCTAATGTGAAAAATAGCACTTTAAAACTTTTAGAAGAAAATTAGAGACCAGCTTTAGGTCATCAGGATAGAGTAGGATTTTTTTTTTTTTTAAGATTTTATTTATTTATTTGACAGAGAGAGACACAGTGAGAGAGGGAACACAAGTAGGGGGAGTGGGAGAGGGAGAAGCAGGCTTCCCGCGGAGCAGGGAGCCCGATGCGGGGCTCGATCCCAGGACCCTGGGATCATGACCTGAGCCGAAGGCAGATGCTTAACCGACTGAGCCACCCAGGCGCCCCGAGTAGGATTTTTTTTAAAGAGATGAATAACACGAACCACAAAGGAAGAAACTAATAAACTTGAGCACGTTAAAATTAAAATGTTCTGGGTGAGAAAATAACACAAAAAAGGACAAAGATAAGTTACAGACTATACAAATGAATGTCTAAAATATGTAAAAGTATACTAAAAGTCAATAAGCAAAAGACTTAAAATTCAATGGGAAAGTGACCAAATAATACAAATAAGTCATGCACCAAAATTGAAAAACCAAACGGCCAAAAAGCACAAAAAATAGGCAGGCTTATTAATAATTACAGAAAATTATATTAAAATGGCAATAAGATTCTAATGCACACTCAGAAGACTGACAAAATTTAAGCCTGATAACAAGTGTTGTGGAAAGATTCAGGGAAACAAGCTCCATCTGATACAGGACAAAGCAAAAATGTATACAATTCAGATTTGGAGACCAACTTGACAAAACCTAGTAAATTTGAAATGGTAATTTTGCTTTAGAATAAACACCATAGAGAAACCCATTTGCAAGTATGTAACAGACATTTATACCCATGTTTTCGACAGCACTACCGCAGTAATTAAAATAATAGGAGACCCACATAATTAAACTGTCCACCTATAGGTGACTCAATGTGGCTTATCTGTACAATGACACACCACACACACAGTTCAAAGCAATGAACTGGATACATCACGAAAGCGCATTTTTTTTAAATTTTATTTTATTATGTTATGTTAATCAGCATACATTACATCATTAGTTTTTGATGTAGTCTTCCATGATTCATTGTTTGTGCATAACACCCAGTGCTCCATGCAGAACGTGCCCTCCTCAATACCCACCACCAGGCTAACCCATCCTCCCACCCATCTCCCCTCTAGAACCCTCAGTTTGTTTAACAAGCAAATTATTAAAGATCATGCATACAGCATGATGTCATCTGTGTAGATTTTATGGAAAATATCAAAATTAAATATATCAGAAATTACATATGTATACATATCCATATGTGTATAAAGATAGAGAGATCTGAAAAGAGCACCCTTGACACCATGAGTAGAGCTGATACTATCAACTAGGAACTGGCCTAGAACTTACCTGTAAGAGTTTCATAACACACGGACTTCAGGTTCTTCTATCAGACATAAATAATTCTGCAGAACATCAGTATCAGACAAGGCCACTCTGTGACCATTATGGATCAAGATAAAAACAAGACCACTATGCACTAATGTTGAACAAAGGCAAACCTGGAATATCATCCAAACATCTCCTATCCTAGCTAATATGAGTAATTGTTGCTTCTTTACCAATTACAGCTTTAGCCTATCCATTCTTTCCTCCTTTTAGGTAAGACTTACTAAGATATTCAGTAATAGAATTACTCCTTCCTAACAATAAACAATCCGGAGCAAAACCCACTTTCTTAAATCCTACCCACAAGTCCAAATCTATTACAAGTCCTTTCTAATACTCTCTGAGATTTCTCACACTTCCCTCCCTTTGAAATACACCCAACTTACTCAAATACAGGAGTGTTCCTGGTGGTCTTTGGATATGAGTAATTAATACAGAAACACAGAAAAAAAAAAAATCACTCTAGTTTCAGGACAGTGGTTATTCTTTGGGAGAGAATAAGGGAGAAGGGCAGGGGATGAGAACTTGAACTATCTCTGAAAAATTACTTTGCTCTTCTTTTTAAGAAATATAAAGTATTGAACCAAATTTAGCCTGGGAATAGCAGAGTCAGAGACTAATCTGAAGCTCAGCTCACAATTTCAAAGCTCATTTAGATAATTATAGGACTAAATAAAGAATAAAATGAAAAGGCAAGGCTATGATTCATAATATTGCAAGCTGTGAAGCTATGGTATTGCCAAGAACAGAGATCAACACACAGGACTGAGAGCTGCAGTGTGGTTTTGGCCAACTGGTATGTTGTATGTTGTGTGTTGTATGTTGTATGTGCATTGCCACTGAGGCTGAGCAAGGTCAGAGGGCTCCTTTGGGAAGCAGTCTACTGGTTTTAAACTGCCAAACTTGTAACTTTGACACCTTTTGGTCACCCAATCTACAACTCCCACTGAAAGGAACTAAACTGGGGAGACTGGGAGGCTCAGTCGGTTAAGCATCCAACTCTTGGTTTCGGCTCAGGTCGTGATCTCAGGGTCATGAGATCGAGCCCTACGGCGAACTCCATGCTCAGCCCTGAGTCTGCTTGAGATTCTTTTCCTCTTCCTCTCCCTCCCTCTCTGCTCCTGCCCCCAGGTGAGCGCTCTCTCTCTCAAATAAATAAATAAAACCTTTTAAAAAATTAAAAAGAACAAAACTAACAAAATGGCATCTTGTTAACGTGAATCATCCCCAGTGAGAGATGATGTCACAGGTATCCAGCATCTGAATAATTAAAATCCTTAGGAATTTAAAGTATTCTCTTATCTCACTCTAATTTACTTTATTAACCTTAAAGAATTTGGATCTACTAAAAATTATGCTACATACGGCTCCCTTTGCCTTGCCTAGTTTTGCCCCAGTTCTCAATCATTTGTGCTCTCTTCTCTCAGCTGACTATCCATCCCTCTTGCCCCATGTTCTAAACTCTATCTGTCCTTCAATTTGTAATCATATGCTACTATTTCACAAAAATTCTTAAACAATCCTACTAGAAGTACTGGGTTACTCCAGAGTAATCTTGTTGCACTTTATTTTTACTTCTTTTGTTTGTTTGTTCATTCTTTCATTCATTTATTCAATAAATATTTTTATTTGTTTTGTAAGAGACCGCACTAAGAATTTTCCACTGTGGCTACTGTATGTGCCTGATCCGCACAGCTGTGCCCTCTTTCCATTCTCTCTCGCACGTGGCCTTCACCCTCTGTTCCTTCCCACCCTCTCGATATCCTCCAAATTCCCACCAAACAATGGTAGTGAATACACTAGAACCATCTCTGACCGACTGTTCATGCTATTAGGTGAGTATCAACAGAGCCCTCCGTCTTCCTTCTGAGTCTTCCTGCCTGACATTTTTATACAAAGGTTTTACACTGATGTTCTGGTTGATTTCCTTCCACAGTTTCGATGCATAGACTCAGATCAGTACTGGGTATTCTGGTGCTCAGCACAGGTCCCTCCAACATGCCAGACACACTGTGGATGTCTTAGGAGTCATGGTGACTACAGTTGGGCCAGTCCTGCTCCTGGCCAGTGCTCTGTTCCCTTGGAAGCACTGCCTAAGCTTTTATCCTTCCATCTCTACAGTTCTGCATATAAGCCTTTTGTTTCTTTTGTTTTACTACCTAGTGAGACACATGGATAAGATGGGAGTTAGGGGGCAGTGATGCTGGACCCCAAAGGGTCTGATTCTCAGATTCTCTGGTTTTCAATCAATTGCCTAGTCATTTCAATGAACCTGTGGGTTGTTGTCCAACTTCTTAAATTCTGACAGGATTTTACCATATACAATTCTGAATTTTATGGACCATGTTAGGGAAACTTGGGATATGAATAAAATTATCATTTTGTGAGATGCCTAGAAAAAAGTTTACAAATTTCAAACACTCAACGAACTATATTTTTTATTGTTATAACGGGGCCTCTAAAACTTAAAATTGCTGGGGCGCCTGGGTGGCTCAGTTGGTTAAGCGTCTGCCTTCGGTTCGGGTCATGATCCCGGGGTCCTGGGATCGAGTCCCGCATCGGGCTCTCTGCTCTGCAGAGAGCCTGTTTCTCCTTCTCCCCCTGCTCGTCTCTCTCTCTCTCTCTCTGTGTCAAATAAATAAAATCTTAAAAAAAATAAAATAAAACTTAAAATTGCTTCCCTTAAGAACTCCTTAGAAAAAAATAATAAAAATATGCAGTACCCAAAATCAAACAAATACTTTCTTTCCTCACTGGATGTGGATCGGCATCTCCCCTGGTCTCCTGTAAGCTGACTCTTTGGTTTATTCTTTCCTCTGTTCCTCCAGCACCTTCATGGCACCCTCTCTCTCCTTAAACACATTCCTCTGAGTGCATGATATTCCTTCTTAATTTCTTATAATTTAGCTGAAGATAATGACCAACCATATTGGCTTTATAGGTTCAAATCTTGGCTTAGCTCAGAATTGCATAATCTAGTTAAGAAATTTACTAAGTTAAGAAATTCCCATCCTAAAAAAAGGACAGGCGTTCACTGAAGAATTTAAGTTTATCCTAGGAATTTGTAGCCTAGGATACCCTGATATCTATCAAGTCACTCATTTCTTCATGGGACCTCGAGATGCCAAAAAACTTGGTAAGAAAAAGCAGTATCAATTTATTTATTAAGAAAATAATACCAAATATTGTGATCAAAATCTGACCCCAAAGAACTCCAAGCTTCATATTATTAGATATTTCTGAAATCCTACTTGTCAAAATGGATTAGCCAAAAATCTAGTCCTAAAAATAGAAGGATGAATTAATCTCTAATTTCAGAGATTTCCAGCATTTGACTCCTAACTTCCAAAAATATTCTGGTCTCCATGAAGATGATAATTTAACAAGTGCTTTATTCACTTTATTTGTTGATGATTTAAAATTGAGGTGGAAGATAGGATGGCAAACTATCTCCATCTCTGAATTACAAGGCTTTTATGAGTCTTTTGAAAACACTTTCACTCAGAAAAAAGACAAAATTACAGACCAAATTAAATGTTCTCAGATTAAGTGATTAGACAAATCCAAGAATGGGAAATCTTTTATATCTAATCCAGACAAAAATATTTCTGCATATTGCAAAGAAAAGAATCTCTAGAAGAGCAATTGCCCTGCTTTAGCTCAAAAGACACTCACAAAATATAAAAGACTAGTTTTGTCTGACAGAATGAGACCCTCTGAGGAAGTAACTGCTCCAACCTGCCCACAATTGCTTATTACAAAAAGAGGGAGATGTCCATGCAATTACAAAAAAGAAATGTTCTATTTCTAGCTGATAATGGAGCGACATTCTTTACCATAAATCCTTCCACCTTTTCATCATTGCTTCTTCAGGGTAAATAACCCAAAATAAGGATTTTCATGTTAGCAGTATTTTTAATAGTAAAAAACCAGAAACCATGCAAAAGTCCATCAAGAGGGAAGTGGCTAAGTCAATTTAGCTAAACCCATCCTAAGGGTACCTTGCAGCAGTCAAAAAAAGAAAGGGAAAAAAAAGGATTGACTGTCCATATAACACTGTGTAAAGATCTCCAACATAAAATAAGTTTAAAAACGTGTAGTGCTCTGGAAGAGCAGTATCATTTAGGGAGAAGATGCCTACACAAAAGAACACACAGGGGAAATATGATCCTCCTTTCCCATATGAAGAGGCTTTGAAGTTTGCAGACTGAGTATCATATCTAAGGCCATTCAGCTATTAAGTAGCAGATCCACATTTTAACGCCAGTCTGTTTCTGAAACCCAAGAGACTATTACTACAGCACACTGCTTCCCAAGTCAGTAAAGATCCATAGGACATGTTATAATGATGGGTTTTCACTGTGTTACTTAGTTTTTCAGTAATGTCATAGAGTGAAAGACCATGAGTAGCCAACTTCAAAGCACTCTCAAAAACAATTTAAATACAAAAACCAAATCTTATTTTATCTTTAGCACAAGATCAGCTTATGACCCAAAATGCCAATGAATGCCTTTAGATACCACTGGTGAAGCCAACTTGCTTTGAAATATACTCTCTCTTTTGCTCTGTTTCATAAACCTCATTATGGGTTGGAATAAAGATCAAAGGATCCCATTTGGTTAATATAAAGAATTCAAAATTCTATTTGAAATTTTCCTTCCAGAGTAAATTTAGATTAATTTCTATAAAAGTAATATTTATATAAAGAATGTACTTAAAAAATAAAAATAAATTATTTTGTGTTTTCAAAAAATTAGTGAATAAGTTAACCTTTCCTATTGCCAATGGAAGGTAACTAGGGACTTTGAAAGAAACTATTTATAATAATTTCACAGATGATAAATGTTCTTTCTAGAGAATTTAGAAACCACAGATGAGGAAAAAGGATATGGACATGCAAGCATATCACCAAAAGAGATACAGTTACTAATAAATTTAAACATAGGAAAACAAGCTATGAACAGGTTAAAAATCCCAGGCCAACCTATTAATACAACAGTAGCACAGAGACATATTCTCAGTAATTGTTTCTTGTGCTTAGCAATATAGAAAGGACATGAAAAACTAGTATTTGTGGGGTTTGTAATATTTGCTAAACCCTATTAAATACATTGGCATTGATTTATCACATACAAGCATGATGCCTACTTTTGCAATTCTTCAAATTAATACGTTTTAACAGCTTTGTATAACTACTCATAATCACGCCTTAGCATAAGCCCTTATCCCTAAGTCTTTATCTACCATGCATTTGATTTTATTCTGATTTATTCTGTTTTGGCTTCTGTTGTCCTAAATCTCTCCATTTGTGGTCTTTTCCACTTGTCTTTATTAAGCAAATCTGCTCTTAACATCTGGTAGTTAAAATATGATTTGCAATAGTTTTGTAAATTAAGAAGTGTGATCTGAAAATGATTACTTTTGCAGCAGATATAAATCTAAGTCAGCAAATCCAGATATACATTTAGTATTACTTTTATTTTCTTAAAATCATTTTAATTCTGACTTTTAGACTCCATCCTTCAAGAGTGACAATAGGTTCAACTCTGAATTTCAGGATGACAAAGGCAAAGGGGATATTCTGTAACTCAGGAGGACCAAGGCAATTGGCAAAGGTCCACATCAGTCTGCTCTGGTGATGACCGTGATACTCAGAGTCCCAATCCACATGGGTTTTCAGGTCAGAAAACTCTGGACTTTCTGTGGCAGCCTTAAGACACTAGAGTCACAAGGACCTAGGTTCCGGTAAGGTTCTCTCATTGACCAAACTTTACTCAGCCTCTTCTGAGCTCCTTTTCAGGCTTTGTGCTCATCTCTGAATTATTCAATTTTAGCAAGAATCCTGCCAAGTCAATCTAGCCTGCCTGGATATCTGATCAGGCTCTTCATCCTCCACCATCCCCCAAGTGATGTCTAATCACCTGGCTTGCCTCCGGGAAGAATCCTGTTAGAGTAGTTTAGCCAGAATTCCCCTTACCTGTGTTGTTTCCTGTTAGTAATTTTTCATTCACTGACCCCATCCTGCTCCTGGGCTATAAATTCTCACTTGCCCACACTGTGTTTGAAATTGAACCTAGGCTCTCTCCTCCATAACAAGACACACTGCAGTGGTCCTCACACCTATTGAGATAGCAACCCCCTTGAATAAAGTCAGCCTCACTGAGCTTTAACAAGTGTCATGATTAATACTTCCCTTTAACATAATATTAGTATTTTTTTTTAACACATCCTAAACGCACCAGAAAATAATCCCCTCCTGAGACCCTGCTATCTACTCAGGGAGGTGCCTAGGTGCATGGATGAGAGTCCTGGTTACCTCTGAGATCCAGAGATCTCTGCCCTCCATGGGGCCTCAGGTCATTCCACAACTCCTCAAAAGCCTTCTTATCACAGATCCTCAGTCTACTCCAGTCACAGACCCAGCATTATTGCTTACAGAGCTGAACAGAATTCAAAGCACTACTGCCTTCAGGAGCCCTCTACTTCTGCCTCCTGCCTTGCAAAAAACCAAAACCAAAAACAAACAAACAAACAAAAATCCAACCCAGTTAGATAAGTACAAAAGAACCCATGTTATATCTTTGGTTTGGGGTGACAGGCAGAGTGGAATTAGAGGAGAAACACGAAAAAAAAAAAATTTCAGTAAAGCTACTTGCCACAATATTTATTCTTCAAAGCCAGATTCTGCATTTGTCAATAAAAAGAGTTTGAAATTTGACAAGATTCTTGGTTCTTTTGTTTGTTTGTTTTTACATTACCCAGAAGTCCTGTTCTGTGGAGTGGCATCTTTCATTTGAATAGTGTATTGGGGATACTGATTATATTTACTGAAAATGTCTAATCCAAGATGATTAACTCAAGCCTTTAAAGAACTCCACTTTCCTTGTGCACCTGTCAGGGCCCAACATGGAAAACAAACACTGTTAGAGGCAGTTAGGTTCTCACAGGATGCCTGGAGGTCAGCAAAGAGGAAGTCATGGCCAGCTATTGGGAAATCAGAGGCCTGTCGAGGCAGTACTCCTAAACAAAAACACAAGAAGCCAGCTCAGACCAGAAGGGCCCAAGATGGCTGACAAAGTAGGTGGGAAACCCCTGACCAAATAAGTGAGAAAAGTCCTGAAACCCTGCTTCCAAGAAATCCTGGCCCCAAGTAATGAATATCCCACCCCCTCATTAACAACTGTCAATAAAAGAAACACAAACCCCAGTAGGAAGCTCTCCCTTGAGCTCAGCCACTCCCACATCTCAAGAGTGTACTTGGGCTTTAATAAACTTTCCCACTTGTGTCGCTTGTCCTCTGTGTTGTGTCTGTTCTTGAATTCTTTCTTGTGAGGAGACCAAGAGCCTTTGGCAATATCTTTGGGACAGGCTGGATCGAGGCCGCAGGGCCCTCGGTCTCTTCAGTTCGAAACCACTGTAACAGTTTAAGTGACAGAAGTCAATACTGGGAACAGGTTGTGTAGGTGATGGAATTGCTGAGAAACCGAACAGAGGACAGTGAGACACCGTAAGGATTAGTAAGAGTAGGAACCTGGCATAGTCCCTAAACTGGAGGGAGGACAGAGTATTACTGGAGTCCGGGCCAGTGCAAATAGCTGAGTCCATAATGGGCTTGAATGGCAGGAGAAGGAGCCACAGAGAGAAGCCACAAAAGTCAGAGAAAGAAGATGGTTTCTCCTTACCTCCCACTTTCCAATTTCCCTCTAGTGCCCCCCATTGACAGACTGGCTAGAAACCAGCTGAAAGGGAAGCCTGCAGAGGACAGTATCTCCTACATGCTAAGCAAGGGAGGGGTGAGGACTGGATCTTCAAGTGAACAGTCTAGAGACTGGCATATCTAGGAATCTCCAGCATAATGCAGGGCAGAGTTACACTCATATGCTGAACAAAATGTCTAGTCATCACTGGATTCCTTGAAGAATTTGCTTCTTGTCTAAACTGGGAAAATATTATAGAGCCATTCTCTGAAACAGAAGATATTTAAGATCAAGGGATGCATACAATTGAGGAACAAAGAGAAAAGTGTCCTGCTGGACTCACACTAGAATCCCTTCCCAAAATCTCTAGAAAGGCATTGTTGCTATTGAGTCAACTGAACTACTTTGATTAAAGCCTAAAATCAGCCTAGACCCGGAATTGCAGGATCAGGTCCTCTGTACAAGCTACTGAATCTGAAAAATGACTGTCCTTAAGTTAGAATCCGTATTCTTTTTGCTGTATTATTGACGCCTGTAATATTTCACTGAAGTTGGCAAGTAACAAAGTTCTAGGCATTTTTCAATTTCAAATTATGAATAATTAGAGATAAGCAAAATACAACTATCTTAAACCAGAACCACACCAAGTTACTTTGATATTGCTAGTTAATTTTAATGAGTAAAAGCTATCATTCTGCGTAGAAATTCTCTAGCTTCCTAAATCGTTTCTCTTCAATTAATGCAACTGATTTCTCCACATCAATCCCATTTTCTTTTTCAATCCATCCTTCACATAAATTTAAAAGTGATCTCTCTAAAATATAAATGTGACCATGTCGTTCCTCTGCCTATATCACTTCAATAGTTCCTCATAACTAGATAAAACCCAAACTCCTGCATGTGTAATTATATGTACTCAAGGCCTGGCACCCATTCCCTTGACCACCTCTACTTCTATCTTTGACTTTGCACCTCTATGAATTCTAGATGGCACGCTACTGACTGTATTAAAACACACCCAATGCTGAGTTTCACGGAGTCTCTGTGTTCATGCTCGATCTCTGTAGAAACATCTGCTCAACGGTCCTCTTCTGATTGATACCCATGTAGATTCAACTTAAGAGGGTCTCAGTGCCCAAAGATGGGCTTGCAAACACACACCCCCTGGGAATACATCTGCCACTGTAGTTATTGCATAGTATAGCTGTTTCTGTTTCTATCTCCCCAACCACAGTGTGAGCCCCTAAGAGAGCAGGAACCACACCTTTTTCATCCTTAGTAGACGCACCAAGTTTGTGAGATACACAATGTCCCTCAAAAAATATGTGCTGAATGATGTAGAAAACAAAGACAAAAGAAAAATTATTAAATCTCCTCACTACTTACAGCCCATTGACAAGTCCTTGAAACAGGCAGAGTGACCTTCCTCTAAGAACTCAGCTGCCTCAATGTGGATACTTTGCTAAGGGCAAAAGGCAATCTTAGCCCAATCCCCAGGAGCCTGTAAATCTACTTTAACACATAAAAATGAAATTTCCTTTATCTCTACCCCTCCCCCAAGATACATGTTGGCAATCATCTTCCAAGCATATGACCCACCTATATACATCTGAAGACTCTCATGACTGAGTTTTTTACTAAACAGTAAGAAATGACATTTTCCTAACAATAGCTAGCCCCCTCAGGATCCTAGAAACCTTGTTGCCAAAATACCTGGGAGGCTTATGCTATTCCTAACCCCCTCCCAACTTGAAAGTATCTAATGGGCCACTCTTCATGACCCCAGTACAGCTCTTTCTGCCCACGGGTCCTGTCCCCGGGCTTTAATAAAACCATCTTTTTGCACCAAAGAGGTCTCAAGAATTCTTTCTTGGCCCTCAGGTTTGAACCCTAACGTCTTTCCTATATCACTGAATGAATGACTAAATGCCCCTAAAATATTCCAGACCAGTTTCTTCGATTCTGTCCCTTCTGCCATGAGTTATACAAAAGACCATCAAAGTTAGCCATCGCAATGAATAAATAAGGTCATGTTGTTTCCCTGCTGTAATGTTGCTGATGGCATCCATGCAACTATAGGGTATAAAAATTCAATTATTCATTTTTCAACATGTATCTACTGAACACCTACTAGTTTGCCAGGGACTCTGCTAGGCACTGGAGACTTAGTAATAGATAGACAGGTGCCTGTGCTTATAATAGAACTTTCTATGCCCTTTCTTTCCTTACATACACCATTAGTGCCTTTACTCAGCAAAACCCTAGTCACCTTCAAGCCACGCTCATACGTTACACGTGTTTTTAACACTCAGAGCAGAATTCTTCACAAAGGGAAGTTTATGCCTGCTTTTGAGCAAATGGGAAAGGGTGGAGAACTTTTCTGTTTCTCAGTTGCCCGCAGGTCAAAAAAATCCTTACGTCAAACGGGCATATTTTGGGGTGGCATACTTGGATCTCCTTCAGTGTATATCCTCTAACATTAAAGAATCACCTTCTGAAAGAACTGGTCTTCATATTATATAAGAATGCTAATGTTGGAAAAATGTCAAGCTTACATTTAGTTGTGAAAATGGAATGCCCTTTGGTCCTTTCATCGTTAAGAAAAGAAGCGTTTCAGTGCAGTTTTACTGGATGTGAGCACTTAATTTCTCTCTAAATTAGACTGAAACAGCTGGTGTGGACTGCATTTCCTTGTCTCTTTGCTTACAAGAAGCATTTGGGAAGTGGAAAGTAACATTTCAACAGGGACTTCTTTTGGTAATGAAAATTGCAGAATGGTTTCAATAACAGTAAACATTTAAGACCCATTAAGTCATCTTTCTTATTGTGCTTAACACCATCAAATTCAATGAGGGAATCAATGGCCACAGCTGGATGCAAAAAGCATTGAAATTCAAGCGACTATGTCACTGTATCAGTGATAATAAGCCTAAAAAGTAGTGGGCGGAAGTTAAAGTCGTCACAGAATGTTGACTGGAGATCAGCAGCCGGATTATTCACGATTATTTGTTAAACAAAATACTCAAGGTGTCTAGAGGAGGGAGAGAGAGCACAACATCGGTGAATATTTAGCAATGAGCATTTAAAGAGAAATTTATAATTTGCTTTTGGCTTTTAATTTAGTCAAGATAATGCAAACCACAGAATTTTTTCATTTGATCAGACAAGTGGATAAAAAACCAATCTTAGGGAAAAAAGTCTTTAAACTCCAGCACTCTTATTTTTTCTCTCCTCTTCCCATTATTTTTATAGCCGGTAACCATGGTGCTATTCAGAAACACAGCTCTGTTCCTTGCATAGCCTCAAAGTTTGCATATCTGCCTATCACCTCCTCCATCACAGCAGCAACCAAATTCAGTTTTCTTTCTTACTTTCTTTTTCTTTCTTTCTCTTTCTTTCTTTCTTCTTTCTTTTTTCTTTCCTTCCTTCCTTCTTCCTTCCTCCCTCCCTCCCTCTTTCTTTCCTTCTTTCTTTTTCTTTCTTTGTTTCTTTGTTTCTTTCTTTTTCTTTCTTCCTCTCTCTCTTTCTTTGATTTCCTTGTCATTCTCCTGAGTTCAAGTAGATGCTACTGACTTGGGGAGACCATCAAGCATATCTTTTCTTTCTCAGAGCTGTAGGTCAGATGATGCAATTTCTTTGGATAGAAATCTACTCTGAGGAGAACCAAGTTAAGTTGGGAAATCTAAGCTACAGATATGAGGAACATTTTCAGCCACTGAACTAGATCCAAGTGGAAGGCAGTTACGGCATCATTGAAAGCAAATACTGTCTTTGGGATTCTGTCAATCTGTTAAGCCATCTTTAGAGTCACAGCAGAACCACCACCCACAAGCAGGACAAATGACCCATGACTCTTTCACTTAAACAGCTAGCACATTTTCTTAAACCTCATAGGCAGAACTTGCTCCTCAGCCCTGACAGCTCACAGACTCCGCCTTTGCTTCCAGAGTGTTGTTGCTCCGCTGACTCACTCTAGTAGCTTCCCCGCAGGCTATCATGCCACCTCTTCCTGGTCTGTCTCCCAAAACATCCCCTACCGCTGACCTCTGGTTTCTCTCACCTACACACCATTTGCTATGATTTGAATGTTTGTGTCCATCCAAAATTCATGCAATGAAATCCTACCCCCCACGTGCTGGTAAGAGAAAGTGGCCTTTGGCAGGTGATTAGGTCATGAGAGTAGAGCCCTCGGGACTGGGACTGCTGGCTTTACAAAAGAGACCTCAGAGAACCAGCTCTCCCTTTCCACCGTGTGAGGACATAGTGAGAAGGCAGCTGTCGGGGGAAGTCGCCCTCCCCAAACACCCAATCTTCTAGCACCTTGATTTTGGACTTTGTTGGAAAGTCCCCAAATGGCATCACTTAGACCAAGTCCCCAAAGACAAAGTCCCCAAACCAGAGCTTAATATCTAATCTAATTGCAGTTTCAACCTCCCTCAGAAATGTAGTCTTAACCAGTCAGTTAGCAATTTTTCAATTAGTGCAAATGAGTCTGCCACACAGACTGTCTCCATCCCCCAAAGGAAGATGAGGTCATCTGCATGGTAAGACCCTCCCACTCCCTGTAAGGAATAGCGACCTTGCCTGGAACAATCCTTTTCTTTTATTATTGACTTTCTTGCACCACCTTCCTTTCTATAAAAACTTTTCATAATGTATAACTTCCTAGAACCCCCCCCACTTAATTAATGAAATCATTTAATAAAGCAATTAGATCTTCAAATTTAGTGGGTTGAATTTTCTTTTTTAACAATTTTCAGCCTCCAGTACTGTGGGAAATAAATTTCTATTGTTTATAAGCCAAACAATCTACAGTATTTTGTTATAGCAGCTGAATAGACTAAAATAATACTGTTCCACCTTTATACACATACACACACACACACACACACACACCCCTGAAAGGACTACATATTCCCATAAGAATCCTCTCATTTCATTTTTGCTCTTTTCCAATCTCAATTCTGACTAAATCCCTTTATTCCTGCATCTCCTTGCCTTTTATTAAATTGCCTAATTTTTTTTTAAAGATTTTATTTATTTATTTGAGAGAAGAGAGAGAGAGCATGAGGAAGGTGGGTGGGGAGAGGAACAGAGGGAGAGGGAGAAGCAGGAAGCCTGACACAGGGCTCCATCCCAGGACCCCAAGATCATGACCTGAGCTGAAGGCAGACACTTAACCTACTGAGCCACCCAGGTGCCCTAAATTGCCTAATCTCAAACCACATATGTTTGAAGTACAGACCTTCTAGATGTAGTTCAAATCAACTGCATCTACATCTATGTTCTCTGATATTCCATGAATCCTAAGGCTTTATAGTATTCATGCACAGTCAGTTCCACCCTTAAAGTCCAAGATCCAAACTGTGGAGTAGCAAAGCCTTTATCATGTCAAAAGAAAGCAGAAAAGTGAAAATTAAGAGTGAACACAAGAATAGGAAAAAGTAGATACAGAGAAAAAAAAACAATGTGTTAATGGTAAGACAAATACCATATAATCTTTCTCATATGTGGAATCTTAAAAAAAAATCTCAGATACAGAAGCAGGCAATGCAGGGGGATGGGAGAAATGGGTGAAGGGAGTTGAAAGGCAAATAATCATTTTAAAGGTAAAATAAAATAGTGCATGGTCAAAATAAAACATTCCCTATAAAAAAATAAATAAAAAATAAAACCATAAATGTATAAAGAAAGATTTCAATGCAAGATATAAAAATCATAGGCTTTAAATAAAAGGGAAAATACTGAGAAATGAAATCATATTATAATTTAAAATATGTATTTGAAACCAAAAGGCAAATGATAAACTGTGAAAAAATATCTGTAATACGTATACCAGAGAGGAGGATATTCTTCCTTAATCAAAAATGAGTTCATATAGAGTTTGGAAGATAGTGGCATAGTAGGAGGACCCTACGCTCACCTCATCCCACGAATACAGCTAGATAACTATCAAGTCATCCTAAATACCCCAGAAATCAACCTGAAGACTGGCGGAACAAACTCCATAACTAAAGGGAGAGAAGAGGCCACACTGAAGAAGGTAGGAATTGCGGAGACATGGTTTGGGAGAGAAAAAATTGTGGCTGCTGAGGTGGGGAGTGAGCCATGGTCATGGAGAAGGGTGAGAGACAAACTAACACACATGGGAGCAAATGGGGGAAACAAACCCCATAGCAACTGGCCTGGAAAGCAAGAGGGGCTGAATTTCATGAGTTCTTGCATCCAGCAGGGCTCAAGCCTGGAGTTTTGAAGGTCAGTGGGCTTCACTGGGATCAAGCCATGAGGGCCCTGTGCTGCCCTTGGAGGGAAGGCAGACAAATAATCTATGGGCATACAGCATGGAAACAGCAATCTGAAGAGCAGAGCATCTGGGGCACACAGTGGGGAGGTTATTCACTCATCTCGGACTGAGTCTGACAGAGACAGTACTCACAGAGAGACCCCTCCTGGAACAAAGGAACTGATGGGCACCATTTCCCAACCCTACCCCTCAGAATAAGCACAGGGCCACCTGCAAGAACAAGCACAGTCCTGACACTCTTACCTAACTTGCTTACACCAAGCCTTGCCCCTGGCATTCCAGAAGAATCACTCTTCCCCATCTCCGTGGCCTCAGTCCCAGCATGGCAGGCACCCTCCCCCAGAAGACCAGCTCAAACCCTTGCTCACATGGTGTCTCCTGACATGGGAGTTTTGGGGAACCCTGGCTCTATGGCAGTGGCAACAGGTCTCATTTCACAAACAGACCAGAATTCACCTAATTAAAATGTGACTCATTCAGGCCAGGGAAAACACTGCCCACCACAGGTAAAGAGAGCACTTCAGATGACAGGTCTGGATGATAAAGCAACCAGGACAAAACAACAGAGCACACACAGAACACACTGGAGACACTCCTGGAAGTGCCAGGCCCTGGGGAACAGGGGACATTACATGGGAGGGTACTACAGGACCTCTTCTTCATAAGGTCATTACCCTCAAGAACAAGAGGTGTAACTGACTTTCCTAACACAAAGAAACAGGCACAGAGTCCTAGACAAAATGAGAAGACAGAGAAATATACCCAAAAGAAAAAACAGGGCAAGGGCACAGCGAGAGATCTAAGTGAAACAGATATAAGTAACATGTCTGACAGAGAATTTAAAGTAATGATCATATGGATACTTGCTGGACTTGAGAAGAGCGAAGACATGAGTGACACCCTTAACACAGAATAACATAACAGAGATAAAGGGTTCAATAAACGAAATGAGAAATATGCTTGGTGGAATGAACAGCAGGCTGGAAGAAGCAGAGGAACAAATTAGTGACCTAGAAAACAGACTAATGGAAAGTAATCAAGCTGAACACAACCAACAGAGAAAAATGAATTATGGAAAAAGAAAATAGACTTAGGGAACACAATGACTCTATCAAATGTAATAACACTCACATTATCAAAGTCCCAGAAGAAGAAGAGAGAGAAAACAGGGCAGAAAATTTATTTGAAGAATTAATAGCTGAAAACGTACTTAATCTGGGGAATGAAACAGACATCCAGATCTGGGAGGCACAGAGAACTCCCAACAAAATCAACAAAAGCAGATCCACACCAAGGCATACTGTAATTAAATTGGCAAAATGTAGTGATAAAGGAAAAAAGTTTAAAGCAGCAAGGCAAAAGAAGACAGTAACTTAATGTGGAAAACCCATAAGGCTAGCAGGGGATTTTTCAGCAGAAACTTTCCAAGCCAGAAGGGAGAGGCATGATATATGCAAAGTGCTAAAATACAAAAAATCTGCAGCCAGGAACAGTCTATCCAGCAAGGCTATCATTCAGAACAGGAGAGATAAAAAGTTTTCCAGACAAACAAAAACTGAAGGAGTTCATGACCGTTAAACAGCCTTTCAAGAAATATTAAAGGGGATTCTTTGAGTGGAGAGGAGAGACCAAAAGTGACAGTATAAAGGTAGGAAATACAAAAGCAATAAAAACGAATATTTCTGTAAAAAAAAAAAAAAGCCAACAGTCAAAGAACTCGCAAAATAAAAGGATGTAAAATATAACAACATATACCTAAAACATGGGAAGGACAAGGGTAAAGAATGGGTTCAAACTTCAATGACCATCAACTTAATATACACTGCTATTTGCAGAAGAGGTTATATACCAACCTAATGTATCAAAAATCACTAACGGGGGCGCCTGGGTGGCTCAGTTGGTTAAGCGTCTGCCTTCGGCTCAGGTCATGATCCCAGAGTCCTGGGATTGAGCCCCACATCGGGCTCCTGGCTCAGCGAGGAGCCTGCTTCTCCCTCTCCCTCTGCCTCTCTCCCTGCTCATGCTCTCTCTGTCTCTGTATCTCTGTGTCTCAAATGAATAAATAAAATCTTTAAAAAAAAAAAAATCACTAATGGATATGGAAAGAATAAAGAGAAAGAAATCCAAATATATCACTAAAGAAAATCAGCAAAACATGAAAGAGAGAAAGCCAAGAAAGTATCAGAGAAAAATCTCCAGAAACAACCACAAAGCAAGTAATAAAATGGCAATAAATACATATCTACCAATAATTACTTTGAATGTATATGGACTAAACACTCCAATCAAAAGTCATAGGGTGACATAATAGATAAAAAAACAAGACCCATCTATATGCTGCCTACAAGAGCCTCATTTTACACCTAAAGACACCTTCAGATTGAAAGTGAGCAGATGAAGAAACATCTATCATGAAAATGGACATCAAAAAAAAGCCAGAGTAGCAATACTTATATAGGACAAAATGGACTTTAAAACAAAGATGGAACCAGGAGACAAAGAAGGACACTATATAATAATAAACAGGACAATCCAACAAGAGGATATAACAATTTTAAATATTTATGCACCCAACATAGGAGCACCCAAATATACAAAACAGTTAATAACAAACATAAAGGAACTAATCAATAATAATACAGTAACAGTAGGGGACTTTAACAGCCCACTTACATCAATGGACAGACCATCCAAACAGATAATCAAAAAGGAAATGATGGCTTTTAATGACACACTGGAACAGATGGATTTAACAGATACATTCAGAACATTTCATCCTAAAACAATAGAATACACACTTTTTTTAAGTGCACATGGAACATTCTCCAGAATAGGCCACTTATTAGCCCACAAAACAAGCCTCACCAAATTCAAGATCAAAGTCATACCATGCATCTTTTCTGACCACAAAGCTATGAAACTAGAAGTCAATCACAAGAGAAAATCTGGAAAGACCACAAATACATGAAGGTTAAGTAACATGCTACTAAACAACGAATGAGTCAACCAAGAAATTAAAGAAGCAATAAAAAATACATGAAAACAAATGAAAATGAAAACACAATGGTCCAAAACCTTTGGGACACAGCAAGAGCAGTTCTAAGAGGGAAGCATACAGGCTACCTCAAGAAGCAAGAAAAATCTCAAACAACCTAACCTTGCTCCTAAAGGAGCTAGAAAAAGAACAAACAAACCTAAAACCTGCAGAAGGAAGGAAATAATAAAGATTAGAGCAGAAGTAAATGATACAGAAACAAACAAACAAACAAAAACCAATAGAACAGATCAATGAAACCAGGAGCTGGTTCTTTGAAAAAAACCAGTAAAACTGATCAACCTCTAACCAGACTTATCACAAAAAAGAGAGAAAGATCTCAAGTAAATAAAATCACAAATGAGGAATTGAGAAATAACCAACACCACAGAAATACAAATAATAATAAGAGAACATAATGAAAAACTATATGTCAACAAACTAGACAACTTAGAAGAAATGGATAAATTCCTAGAAACATATAAACTACGAAAACTGAAAGAGGAATAGAAAATGTGAACAGACCAATAATCAGCAAAGTAATTGCATCAATAACCAAAGAATTCTCAACAGACAAAAGTCCAGGATCAGATGGCTTCACACGTGAATTCTACCAACATTTTAAGAAGAGTTAATACCTATTTTTCTCAAGCTATTCCAAACAATAGAAAACAAGAAAAACTTCCAAATTCATTCTATGAGGTCAGCTTTATCCTGATACCAGAACCAGATAAAGACACCACAAAAAAAAGAGAACTACAGGCCAGTATCTTTGATGAACATAGATGCAAAATCCTCAACAAAAATTAGCAGACTAAATCCAACAATACATTAAAAAAATCATTCAACACGATCAAGTAGGGTTTATTCCTGGGATGCAAGCATGATTTGGTATTCACAAATCAATCAGTGTGATAGACCACATCAATAAGAGAAAAGATAAGAACCATATGATCATTTTAAGAGACACAGAAAAAGCATTTGACAAAGTACAATATCCATTCATGATAAAAACCCTCTGCAAAGTAATTTTAGAGGGAACATATCTCAACATAATAAAGGACATATATGAAAAACCCACAGCTAACATTATCCTTAATGAGCAAGACTGAGAGATTTTCTCCTAGGGTCAGGAACAAGACAAGGAAGTCCGCTCTCACCACTTTTCTCAACACAGTACTGGAAGTCCTAGCTACAGCAATCAAACAACATAAAGAAAAGGCATCCAATTGGCAAGGAAAAAGTAAAACTTTCACTATTTGCAGATACTCTATATAGAAAAAAACCTAAAGACTCCAGCAAAAAAAATGCTAGAACTGATCAACAAATTCAGTAAAGTTGCAGGATACAAAATCAATGTAAAAAATCTGTTGCATTTCTATATATCAATAATGAAGCAACAGAAATAGAAATTAAGAATCCCAGGGGCGCCTGGGTGGCTCAGTCGTTAAGCGTCTGCCTTCGGCTCAGGTCATGGTCCCAGAGTCCTGGGATCAAGCCTCGCATCAGGCTCCCTGCTCAGCGGGAAGCCCGCTTCTCCCTCTCCCACTCCCCCTGCTCATGTGTGTGTGCGCTCTCTCTCTCTCTCAAATAAAATAAAATTTAAAAAAAAAAAAAGAAATTAAGAATCCCAGAAATTAACAATCCCATTTACAGCTGCACCAAAAATAATAAGATACCTTGGAATAAACCTAACCAAAGAGGTGAAAGACCTGTAATTTGAAAACTATAAAACACTGATGAAAGAAATTGAAGATGATGCAAAGAAATGGAAAGACATTCCATGCTCATGGGTTGGAAGAACAACTATTGTTAAAATGTCTATATACCCAAAGCAAACTACAGATTTAATGTAATCCCTATCAAAATGCCAATGGCATTTTTCACAGAACTAGAACAACCAATATTAAAATTTGTATGGAACCACCAAAGACCCCAAATAGGCAAAACAGTTTTGAAAAAGAAAAGCCAAGCTGGAGGCATCACAATTCCAGACTTTAAGTGATATTACAAAGCTGTAGTAATCAAAACAGTATGTTCTAGCACAAAAACAGACACACAGATCAATGGAACAGAATAGAAAACAAACAATATGAAAGATTAGTCTTTGACTAAGCGAGAAAGAATATTTGATGGAAAAAGACAGTTTCTTCATCAAATAGTATTGGGAAAACTGGGCAACAACATGAAAAGAAAGAAACTGGACCACTTTGTTACACAAAATAAATTCAAAATATATTAAAGACCTAAACATGAGACCTGAAATCATAAAAATCCTAGAAAAGAATACAGGCAGTAACCACTTGGACATCAGCCAAAGCAACTTTCTTCTAGATATATCTACTGGGGCAAGGGCAAAAATAACCTACTGGGACTACATCAAAATTAAAAGCTTCTGCACAGCAAAGGAAACAATCAATAATACTAAAAGGCAACCTAAGGAATAGGAGAAGATATCTGCAAATGACATATCTGATAAAGGGTTAGTATCCAAAATGTATAAAGAACTGATACAACTCAACAACCAAAAAACAAATAAGCCATTTTTTAAAATGGGCAGAAGACATGAAGACATGAACAAACATTTCTCCAGGGAAGACATACAGATGGCCAAAAAGTACAAGAAAAGATACCCAACATCATTCACCATCAGGGAGATGCAAATCAAAACTACAATGAAATATCACCTCACACCTGTCAGAATGACTAAAATCAACAACACAAGAAACAAGAGATGTTGGCAGGGATGTAGAGAAAGGGGAACCCTCCTACACTGTTGGTGGGAATGCAAACTGGTGCAGCCACTGTGGAAAACAGTATGGAGGTTCCTCAAAAAGTTAAAAATAGAACTATCCTATGATCCAGCAATCACACTACTAGGTATTTACCCAAAGAATGCAAAAACACTAATTCAAAGGGATACATGCACCCTATGTTTATTGCAGCATTATCTACAGTAGCCATGCTACAAAAGCAGCCCAAGTGTCCATCAATTGATGAATGGATTAAAAAAAAATTGGTATATATGCACACAATGAAATATTACTCAGCCATAAAAAAGAAGGAAATCTTGCCATTTGCAAGGACATGGATGGAGCAAGACAGTACAGTGCTAAGTGAAATATGTCATTCAGAGAAAGACAAATACCATAGGATTTCATTCACATGTAGAATTTAAGAAACAAAATAAATGAGCATAGGGAAAAAATGAGAGAGAGACAACTCAAGAAACAGGATCTTAATTACAGAGAACAAACTGATGGTTAGGAGGGAAGTGGGTGGGGGGATGGGTTAAATAAAAGATGGGATTAAGTAGGGCACTTGTGATGAGCACAGGGTGATGTATGGAACTGTTGAATCACTATATTGTACACCTGAAACTAATATAACATTGTATATTAACTAACTGGAATTAAAATTTTAAAAAAGCCAAAAAAATGAATTCTTATAAATCAGGAAGACTAACAGCCATAGAGAAAAAATGATAGGTATTTCACAGAAGTAATACAAATGATCAACAAAAATACAAGTTCCCCCCAAAAAAGTGTCAACTATACTTTAATTAAAAAAAATCCAAGGACCAGTCTTACTCATAATTCAACAAATACAAATCAGTATAACAATGTTATTTTTCATCTACCCACCCTGATAACATCCAGGGTCTGGGACAAAGGAAGAGTGTGGGGAAACAGACAACATTGTCTAGGTAATGTGTTAGTCTTTTTGTGTTGTTATTGTTATACACTAATTGTTCAATGATTTTGTTTATTCATTTGTTGTTTTGCTTTGTTGCCTGTTTTTAAGTTATGAAACACTTCATTTTATACCCTCAAAGTGTTTTGTGGTTGATGGGCATCCTCCTGCCTCATAAATCCATAGACCCCAGGATTTACTATAAACAATCTTTTGGCCAAGGATATCCTGCTAAAAGCATTCTCACAGTATCACTAGTCTACAAGAGCCCACGTAGTAAGGAAGATAGACTGGGTCACCTGACTATTCACCTTCCCCCCAGTAGGGTGTCTGAGCGGGTAGAGGGAGGCATCTCTGTGGTAAAGAAAGTGAATGGACACTTCATCCAAAACTAATGATGTAATGTATGGGGATTAACATAAGAATAAAAAATAAATTAATTAATTAATTAAAAAATTTTTTAAAAAAAATTGCCACAGAGGCAGTATTTACACCATGGAAATTGACAAACACTAAAAAAGAAAAGAAAGTGAATGGATCAGACAGCTTCTTAAAGTCTGCCCTTTACACAATCACATTTATCTCTGGGGGTCCTATAATTGAAGATGCCCTCCTCATTTTAACCTTGGCTAAAAGAACCCATGTCCCTGTAGCCCTGCCCCTCACCTGCATTGCAGGGTCCTGCTAGAGGTTGACTGAATGTTGTAAGAAATGAAGTATTAGCCATAAATAAGCAAAACAATGAATATAGGGGCTTGAGATGGCAAAAGAATTCCTACTCCAGAAAAATAGCATATAATTCTCACAAGAACAAAGAGTTTAGAAAAAGGCTAACTAGTTTTTATCTGTCCAGGTACTACATTATCACAAAACCTACTAAAAATTCACCTAACAGATGATTCTTTTTTCATTCATCTTCCTTGATACAACATCTATAAAATAGGGGAGGGGAAGGATCATAAAATAATTAAAGATGAACATGTTAAAAACCATGATATCTAGTATGTGGAAAGAATGAGTCAGTACAAAAAACATGGACTCTGAGAAACAAATTGAGGGTTCTAGAGGGGAGGGGGTAGGGGGATGGGTTAGCCTGGTGATGGGTATTAAAGAGGGCACATATTGAATGGAGCACTGCGTGTTATATGCAAACAATGAATCATGGAACACTACATCAAAAACTAATGATGTAATGTATGGTGATTAACATAACATAATAAAATAAAATTTAAAAAAGAAAAAAAAAAAAAAACAGGAAAAGGGCAATAGAAAAATAATCCAAATACTTCAAGAAATCTCAACCCAAGGAGAGGAAAGCTTTCTAAATAACACAACATAGAAAGACACCAAAGTTAAGTTGTCTGGTAAGTGGGCAATTGTAAGGAACTATATACTTTTGTTAAAATTTGTAAGTAATTAGGTCATTTTTCTCCTGGTTCTGTATGTAATGAAATCTTAAAACCATTACCTCATTTTAAACATTAACTGAAAGCAAACCCTTTAAATCATAAATCCCATCAGATAAAAAAGTAAATTATCATAATTCCCTTTCTAACATATTATATTCTCACAATGAGCTGTTACATGAGGGCATATTTTGCATAATTTAAAACCCTGACATTGAACATGGATAGCAGAATGAAAGAAAAAGAGAAACTTTTGGGCGCCTGGGTGGCTCAGTTGGCTCGGGTCATGATCCCAGGGTCCTGGGATTGAGCCCCACATCGGGCTCCCGCTCAGTGGAGAGCCTGCTTCTCCCTCTCCCTCTGCCTGCCCCTCCCCTGCTGTGCGCTCTCTCTCTCTCCATCTAATAAATAAGTAAAATCTTAAAAAAAAAAAAAAAGAAAGAAAAGAAAAAGAGAAACTTTATAATGAAGAGGTATTTCAGACAAACTTGATGGTAACCATATGTGCAAGCTATAAAGTTTCTAAAACACTGAACAAACTACAAAGATGTAAGCTGGGCCTTTGTTAGGTTTTAAGAAATGCAGGGTTTGCTTCGGTAATGGAGCTGGTACCAGGAGCAGCAGTTGTTGAGCTACATGTGGAAGAAGCTTCAGAAAAAAAACAGAATCAAGAAGAAAAACTTTTAAATAGGGAAAAGGAGTTCCTCAACATTCAATAAAGAAGGCCTCAATATTGTAATACTTTCTTAATTAGCATGAGTATATACCAATAAGGTCTACAGACAGGACTCTTGTCTTTAAAAAAAATAAGCTGATATTAGACAAACACATTCTGGAAAATGTCTTAAATGATTTTTACCATTTACATAGGGAAGAAAGCTTAGCAAGAGGTAAGTACAGGCAGCCTTTCCTCAACCTAAGATTTTTGATTGAAAGAGTCTTAACTTGGTTTCCGGGAGTTTACTGATGAAGTCGCATACCGTGTTTCTTAATTTTTTTTCAAAAAATGTTTATAATGCAATATCTGAAATATACAGAAATGTATATTTTAAAAAATATTAACAATTTGTTAAGCTACAGACCGTTACTGTTTTATCTTGTTTTTGAATATTAACTAGAATTATTTTCATGTATAAGCACCATTCTTTTCTGAGTTGTCTGTTCATATTCTTTGTTCACTTTTACTTGAGCTGTTAGTATGTATCTTATTATTTAAGAAAATATCTTTGAGTAATAAAGACAGACCTTTTCTCATATTTTTTTATTTTATTTTGAAATAAAATTGAGCACATCAACAAACTGATCTAAAACTGGCGAACGTGGAAAGATTACCTTTTATATTAGGATAGGATAGTCAGGACATCTAAAAAATCCATATAGTTAATTAAAATATCTGCTTAGGACTATTGCCCACCATTTATTAAAAAAAAATTAGACACTGCTAGTGATCTGTCTTGTGAGAATGGGTTCTGGCAGTCTAATTAAAGGTAATGACCTTCTGCCGAGGAATTTCTAAAAATTATATCATGAAAGTTATCATGATGTCTAAGTGGTCCTCCCTCCACCGTAATCTCCTGAAATCCAGGATCTCACCTTTGTAATAGAGTAAGCTCCAGAGACCCAAAAAAGATGAATGGGCAGAATGAGCTTATAATACAACTGACTTTCATCCAAATACTTCTAACTTAAAAATGGGAGGTCTTTTTATTTTTTTACTCATCAACAAAACTCACCCTGATTAGAAGCATCAGTGAAGTTGGCCTAAGACTTTCCAGCAGGAAAGGTGGATAAAGAAGAATTAGGTGAAAGTTTTCATCTTTAATAAAAAGACACCGTCAATAGATGAGTCCAAGATGGCTAACTGCCTACCAAACATACACTGTGTTTTTCTCTCAAATCAAAAGAACTCCCACTTTGAATTGAGGGCACTACTGAAAGACCATGTTTCCCAGCCAGTGTTTCAGCAGGGATGTGTCACTGACCAGGTTTGGACGATGAGCTGTTAGGATCCAGTTCAGTCTGAAACCTTACTGTTCCCTCACAATGTCCTTATAATGGATGGCTGTAGAGTTCCAGAAATTTCTTCATGTGTTCAGATTAGAGAGTAAAGAGCACACTCCCTCTGTTTCAGATCTGTACCTCTCGTCTAGATCCCCAGGAAGGATGTAGTGAAGCAACACGAGTCCTACTCTCACAGATTCTTCTTTTTGTCTTCTCACATGTGGCCCCCTTGGGTCATGAGTTGCTCTTATTTAAACTGTCACCTTTATTATTTTATTTGAGTATAGTTGACACACAATGTTACATTAGTTGCAGGTGTACAACTTAGTGACTTGACAAGTTTAAACATTATGCTATGTTCACTTCAAGTATAGCTACCAACAGTCCCATTACATTGCTATTACAGTATCATCGACTATATTCCTTATGCTGTGCCTTTTAGTCCCATGACTTATTCATTCCACACTGGAGGACTGTATCTCCCACTCCCCTTCATCCATTTTACCCAACCCCCCACCCCCCTCCCCTCTGGCAACCATCAGTTTGTTCTCTGTATAGTTCTGATTCTGCTTTTTGTCTGCTTATTCATTTTTTAAGATTCCATTTTTAAGTGGAATCATAGGATATTTGTGTTTTCAGTCTGACTTACTGCACTTTGCAGAATTCCCTCTGGGTCCACCTATGTTGTCTCATCATTTTATGGCTGCATAATATCTCATTGTGTATATATACCACATTTTCCTTATCCATTTTTCTATTGATAAATACGTATGTTGCTTCCATGTCTCTGTCATTGTAAATAATGCTGCAATAAACAAAAGGGTGCATATATTTTTTATGTTAGTGTTTTTTGTATTTTCTGGGTAAATACCCAATAGTGGAATTATTAGATCATACGGTCTTTCTATTTTTATTTTTTCAATGAACCTCTATATTGTTTTCCACAGTGACTATACCAATTTACATTCTCACCAACAGTGCACAAAGGTTCCTTTTTCTCCACATCCTCACCAATACTTTTTCTTTCTTGTTTTCTTGATTTTAGCCATTCTAACAGGTATGAGGTGGTATTTCACTATGGCTTTGATTTTCATTTCCCTGATGATGAGTGATGTTGAGCATCTTTCAATGTGTCTGTTAGCCATCTCTATGTTTTATTTGAAAAATGCCCATTTTTAAAATTAGATTATTTGTGGGTTTTTTTGGTTTTCAGTTTTATAAGTTCTTTGTATGTTTTGGATATTAACCCCCTATTGGATATATCATTTGCAAATATTTTCTCCCATTCAGTAGGTTGTCTTTTAGTTCTGCTGATTCCTTCACTATGCAGAAGCATTTTATTTTGGTGTAGTCCTGATACTTTATTTTTGCCTTTGTTTCCCTTGCCTTGGGAGACATATCTAGAAAAATGTTACTATGGCCAATAGCAGAGCAACTACTGCCTGTGTTCTCTTCTAGGATTTTTATAGTTTCGGGTCTCACATTGAGAGCTTTAATCCATGTTGAGTTTATTTTTGCGTATGGTGTTAGAAAGTGGTCCTGTTTCATTCATTCTTTTGCATGTGGCTGTCAAGTCTTCCCAACACCATTTGTTGAAAAGACTATCTTTTCCCCATTGTTTATTCTTGCCTCCTTTTGTCATAGATCAAATGACCATATAAATGTGGATTTATTTCTGAGGTCTCTATTCTATTCTATTGATCTGTGTGTCCATTTTTGTGCCACTACTATGCTGCTTTGATTAGTACAGCTTTGTAAAATATTTTGAAATCTGGAATTGTGATGCTTTCAGCTTTTTCTTTCTCAGGTTTGCTTTTGGCTATTTGGGGTCTTCCATGGTTCTATACACATTTTAGTATTATATGTTCTAGTTTGCAAAAAATGTTGGCATTTTGATAGGGATTGCATTGAATTTATAGATTGCTTTGGGTAATATGGACATTTTGACAATATTAATTCTTCCAATACATGAGCATGGAATGTCTTTCCATTTCTATGTGTCATCTTCAATTTCTTTCATCAGTGTTTCATAGCTTTCAGAGAACAGATCTTTCACCTCATTGGTTAAGTTTATTCTTAAGTATCTTATTCTTTTTGGTGCACTTATAAATGGTGGTTTGTTTGTTTGTTTTTAATTTCTCTTTCGGCAACTTCATTGTTAGTGTATAGAAACACTACCAATTTCTGGGTATAATTCTGTATCCTTCCACATTACTGAATTTATTATTTCTAGTAGCTTTTTGCTGGAGTCTTTAGGATTTTCTATATAGTGTGGTATCATGTCATCTGCAAATAGTTTAATAGTTTAACTTCTTTACTAATATGGATGCCTCATTTCTTTTTGTCTGACTGCTGTGGCTAGGACTTCCAGTACTATGCTGAATAAAAGTGGCAAGAGTGGACAACCTTGTCTTGTTCCTGACCTTAGAGGGAAAGCTCTTACTTTTTCACCAGTGAGGATGATGTTAGCTGTGCATTTTTCATAATATGGCCTTTATTTTGTTGAGGCATGTTCCCTCCAACCCCAAATATTGTTGAGAGTTTTTATCATGAATGGATGTCAAATCTTGTCAAATGCTTTCTCTGCATTGATTGAGATGATCATGTGATTTTTAACCTTCATTTTATTGATGTGGTATAATGATGTTGATTGATTTGCAAATATTGAGCCATCATTGTGTCCCAAGAATAAATGCCACCTGATTGGCATTTTGATGCCATCTTGATTTATCTTTTTAATGTATTGTTCTATGTGGTTCACTAATATTTGTTAAAATATTGAGGATTTTTGCATCTATATTTATCAAGGATATTGGCCTATAGTTTTCCTTTTGGGTGGTATCTTTGTCTCGTTTTGCTATAGGGTAAGGCAAGCCTCACAGAATGAGTTTTCCTTCCTCTTCTATTTTTTGGAGTAGTTTGAGGAGAAGAGATATTAACTCTTCTTTAAATGTCTGGTAGAATTAAATTATGAATCCATCTGGTCCTGGACTTCTATTTATTGGTAGTATTTTGATTACCAATTCAATTTTGTTACTTATAATCAGTCTATTCAGATTTTCTCTTTCTTCCTAGTTCAGTTTTAGAAAATTGTATGTTTCTAGGAATTTATCCATTTCTTCTAGGTTCTCCAGTTTGTTGGCATGTAATTTTTCAGAGTATTCTCTTATAATCCTTTGTATTTCTCTGGTGTAAGTTGTTACTTCTCCTTTCTCATTTCTGATTTTATTTATTTGGGTCCTTTCCTTTTCTTTTAGTCTGGCTAAATGTCTGTCAATTTTGTTTATCTTTTCAAAGAACTTGCTCTTAGTTTCATTGATTTTTTTCTATTGCTCCTTATTCTCTACATCATTTATTTCTATTCTGCTCTGTATTACTTCCTTTCCTCTACTCACCTTGGATTTTGTTTGTTCCTTTTCTAGTTCCTTTAGGCATAAATTTAGATTGTTTGAGTTTTTTCTTGCTTTTTTGAGGTTAAGTCTCTATTGCTATATATACTTCCCTCTTAAAACTGGTTTTGCTGCATCCAAGAGATTTTAGACCATTGTGTTTTCATTTTCACTTCACTCCATGTATTTTTTTATTTCTTCTTTGGTGCTTCATTGACCCACTGGTTGCTTAGTATTATGTTGTTTAGTTTCCATGTGTTTATGGGTTTTTTTCCAGTTTTTTTTCCTCCTGATTTATTTTTCATTTCATACCTTTGTGATTGGAAAAGATGCATGGTATGATTTCAGTCTTCTTAAATTTACTGAGGCTTGTTCCATGGCCTAATATGTTATCTATTTTGGAGAATGTTCCATGTGCACTTGGAAAGAATGTGTATTCTCTTGTTTTGGGATGGATTATTTTCTATATATCTATTATGTCCATCTGATCTATTGTGTCATTCAAAGGCATTGTTTCCTTATTGATTTTCTTTCTGGATGATCTATCCACTGATGTAAATGGAGTGCTAAAGTCCCGTACTATTATTGTATTCTCATCAATTTCTCTTTTTATATCTGTTAATACTGGCTTTATGTATTTAGGTGCTCCAGTGTTGGGTGCATAGATATTTACAATTGTTTAATCCTCTTGCTGGATTGATCCCTTTATTATTATATAACACTCTTCTTTGTCTCTTGTTACAGTCTCTGTTTTAAAGTCTATTTTGTCTAATATAAAACTACTACCTCAGCAATTTTTTTTTTTTCTTTCGGTTTGCATTTGCATGGTGAATGTTTTTGCATCCCTTCACCTTTAATCTGTATGCATCTTTAGGTCTGAGGTGAGTCTCTTGTAGGCAGCATATAGATGAGTATTGTTTTTTTACCCATGCCACTACTCTATGTCTTTTTATTGATGTATTTAGGCCATTTACACTTAAAGCAATTATTGATAGGTATGTACTTATTGCCATTTTTAAAATTTGTTTTCTGGTTGTTTTTGTAGTTCTTCTTTGTTCCTTTCTTCTTCTCTTGCTCTTTCTATCAGTGAGTATCTATAGTGTTTTGTTTGGCTTTCTTTCTCTTTGTTTTTTGTGTATCTATCATAGGTTCTGGGTTTGCAGTTACCATGAGGTTCATTTATAACATCCTAAGTAAATAGCAGTCCATATTAATTTAATGGCCATTTAAGTTCAAACACATTCTAAAGAAAAAAGAAAAAAAAATCCCCTTCTCTTCCTTTTTTACTCCTTTCTCTACATTTTATGTATATGTTGTCATATTTTACATCTTTTTATTCATATTTTTCTTATGTCTAATTATGGCCGTTTCTTTTTCACTTAAAGAAGTCCCCTTAACATTTCTTTTTTTTTTTAAGATTTTATTTATTTGTCAGAGAGCGAGAGCACAAGCCAGGGGAGCGGCAGGCAGAGGGAGAAGCAGGCTCCTTGTCAAGCAAGAAGCCTGGTGTGGGACTCGATCCCAGGACCCTGGGATCATGACCTGAGCTGAAGGCAGACGTCTAACTGACTGAGCCACCCAAGTGTCCCCCC